>NC_092238.1:19494343-19552131 GCF_036320965.1 Panulirus ornatus
ATACTTCCCACGCATTTCTCGCGTGTCGTAGAAGGCGACTAGAGGGGACGGGAGCGGGGGGCCAGAAATCCTCCCCTCCTTGAATTTTTTTTTTAAATTTCTAAAATGGGAAACAGAAGAAGGAGTCACGCGGGGAGTGCTCATGCTCCTCGAAGGCTCTTTCTGGGATGTCTAAATGTGTGTGGATGTAACCAAGATGTGAAAAAAGGAGAGATAGGTAGTATGTTTGAGGAAAGGAACGTTGATGTTTTGGCTCTGATTGAAACGAAGCTCAAGGGTAAAGGGGAAGAGTGGTTTGGATATGTCTTGGGAGTAAAGTCAGGGGTTAGTGAGAGGACAAGAGCAAGGGAAGGAGTAGCAGTACTCCTAAAACAGAAGTTGTGGGAGTATGTGATAGAGTGTAAGAAAGTAAATTCTCGATTAATATGGGTAAAATTGAAAGTTGATGGAGAGAGATGGGTGATTATTGGTGCATATTCACCTGGGCATGAGAAGAAAGATCATGAGAGGCAAGTGTTTTGGGATCAGCAGAATGAGTGTGTTAGTGCTTTTGATGCACGAGACCGGGTTATAGTGATGGGTGATTTGAATGCAAAGGTGAGTAATGTGGCAGTTGAGGGAATAATTGGTATACAAGGGGTGTTCAGTGTTGTAAATGGAAATGGTGAAGAGCTTGTAGATTTATGTGCTGAAAAAGGACTCGTGATTGGGAACACCTTGTTTAAAAAGCGAGATATACATAAGTATACGTATGTAAGTAGGAGAGATGGCCAGAGAGCGTTATTGGATTACGTGTTAATTGACAGGCGCGCGAAAGAGAGAATTTTGGATATTAATGTGCTGAGAGGTGTCACTGGGGTGATGTCTGATCATTATCTTCTGGAGGCTAACGTGAAGATTTGTATGGGTTTTCAGAAAAGAAGAATGAATGTTGGGGTGAAGAGGGTGGTGAGAGTAAGTGAGCTTGGGAAGGAGACTTGTGTGAGGAAGTACCAGGAGAGACTGAGTACAGAATGGAAAAAGTTGAAACAATGGAAGTCAGGAGAGTGGGGAGGAATGGGATGTATTTAGGGAATCAGTGATTGCTTGCGCAAAAGATGCTTGTGGCACGAGAAGAGTGGGAGGTGGGTTGATTAGAAAGGGTAGTGAGTGGTGGGATGAAGAAGTACGATTACTAGTGAAAGAGAAGAGAGAGGCATTTAGACGATTTTTGCAGGGAAAATGCTATTGAGCGGGAGATGTATAAAAGAAAGAGACAGGAGGTCAAGAGAAAGGTGCAAGAGGTGAAAAAGACGGCAAATGAGAGTTGGGGTGAGAGAGTATCATTAAATTTTAGGGAGAATAAAAGGATGTTCTGGAAGGAGGTAAATAAAGTGCGTAAGACAAGGGAGCAAATGGGAACTTCAGTGAAGGGCGCAAATGGGGAAGTGATAACAAGTAGTGGTGATGTGAGAAGGAGATGGAGTGAGTATTTTGAAGGTTTGTTGAATGTGTTTGACGATAGAGTGGCAGATATAGGGTGTTTTGGTCGAGGTGGTGTGCAAAGTGAGAGGGTTAGGGAAAATGATTTGGTAAACAGAGAAGAGGTAGTAAAAGCTTTGCGGAAGATGAAAGCCGGCAAGGCAAGAGGTTTGGATGGTATTGCAGTGGAATTTATTAAAAAAGGGCGTGACTGTATTATTGACTGGTTGGTAGGGTTATTTAATGTATGTATGACTCATGGTGAGGTGCCTGAGGATTGAGGGAATGCGTGCATAGTGCCATTGTACAAGGGCAAAGGGGATAACAGTGAGTGTTCATATTACAGAGGTATAAGTCTGCTGAGTATTCCTGGTAAATTATATGGGAGGGTATTGATTGAGAGGGTGAAGGCATGTACAGAGCATCAGATTGGGGAAGAGCAGTGTGGTTTCAGAAGTGGTAGAGGATGTGTGGATCAAGTGTTTGCTTTGAAGAATGTAAGTGAGAAGTACTTAGAAAAGCAAATGGATTTGTATGTAGCATTTATTGATCTGGAGAAGGTATATGATAGAGTTGATAGAGATGCTCTGTGGAAGGTATTAAGAATATATGGTGTGGGAGGCAAGTTGTTAGAAGCAGTGAAAAGTTTTTATCGAGGATGTAAGGCATGTGTACGTGTAGGAAGAGAGGAAAGTGATTGGTTCTCAGTGAATGTAGGTTTGCGGCAGGGGTGTGTGATGTCTCCATGGTTCTTTAATTTGTTTATGGATGGGGTTGTTAGGGAGATAAATGCAAGAGTTTTTGAAAGAGGGGCAAGTATGAAGTCTGTTGGGGATGAGAGAGCTTGGGAAGTGAGTCAGTTGTTGTTCGCTGAAGATACAGCGCTGGTGGCTGATTCATGTGAGAAACTGTAGAAGCTGGTGACTGAGTTTGGTAAAGTGTGTGAAAGAAGAAAGTTAAGAGTAAATGTGAATAAGAGCAAGGTTATTAGGTACAGTAGGGTTGAGGGTCAAGTCAATTGGGAGGTAAGTTTGAATAGAGAAAAACTGGAGGAAGTAAAGTGTTTTAGATATCTGGGAGTGGATCTGGCAGCGGATGGAACCATGGAAGCGGAAGTGGATCATAGGGTGGGGGAGGGGGCGAAAATCCTGGGAACCTTGAAGAATGTGTGGAAGTCGAGAACAATATCTCAGAAAGCAAATTTGGGTATGTTTGAAGGAATAGTGGTTCCAACAATGTTTTATGGTTGCGAGGCGTGGGCTATGGGTAGAGTTGTGCGCAGGAGGGTGGATTTGCTGGAAATGAGATGTTTGAGGACATTGTGTGGTGTGAGGTGGTTTGATCGAGTAAGTAACTTAAGGGTAAGAGAGATGTGTGGAAATAAAAAGAGTGTGGTCGAGAGAGAAGAAGATGGTGTTTTGAAATGGTTTGGGCACATGGAGAGAATGAGTGAGGAAAGATTGACCAAGAGGATATATGTGTCGAAGGTGGAAGGAACGAGGAGAAGTGAGAGACCAAATTGGAGGTGGAAAGATGGAGTGAAAAAGGTTTTGTGTGATCGGGGCCTGAACATGCAGGAGGGTGAAAGGGGGGCAAGGAATTGAGTGAAGTGGATCGATGTGGTATACCGGGGTTGACGTGCTGTCAGTGGATTGAATCAGGGCATGTGAAGCGTCTGGGGTAAACCATGGAAAGCTGTGTAGATATGTATATTTGCGTGTATGGACTTATGTACATATATATGTGTATGGGGTTGGGTTGGGCCATTTCTTTCGTCTGTTTCCTTGCGCTACCTCGCAAACGCGGGAGACAGCGAAAAGCAGAAAAAAAAAGAAATATATATATATATATATATATATATATATATATATATATATATATATATATATATATATATATATATATATATATATGTATATATATACATATATATATATATATATATATATATATATATATATATATATATATATATGTATATATATATATATATATATATATATATATATATATATATATATATATATATATATATATATATATATATATATATATATATATATATATATATATATATATATATATACATATATATACACATATATATATATATATATATATATATATATATATATATATATATATATATATATATATATATATATATATATATATACATATGTCTATATTTTTTTTTTTAAACTATTCGCCATTTCCCGCGTTAGCGAGGTAGCGTTAAGAACAGACGACTGGGCCTTTTTTGGAATATCCTCACCTGGCCCCCTTCTGTTCCTTCTTTTAGAAAAAAAAAAAAACGAGAGGGAGGATTTCCAGCCTCCCGCTCCCTCCCCTTTTAGTCGCCTTTTACGACACGCAGGGAATACGTGGAAAATATTCTTAATCCCCTATCCCCAGGGATAATATATATATATATATATATATATATATATATATATATATATATATATATATATATATATATATATTTTTTTTTTTTTTTATACTTTTTCGTTGTCTCCCTCGTTTGCGAGGTAGCGCAAGGAAACAGACGAAAGAAATGGCCCAACCCCCCCCATACACATGTACACACATACGTCCACACACGCAAATATACATACCTACACAGCATTCCATGGTTTTCCCCCATCGCTTCACATGCCTTGATTCAATCCACTGACAGCACGTCAACCCCGGTATACCACATCGCTCCAATTCACTCAATTCCTTGCCCTCCTTTCACCCTCCTGCATGTTCAGGCCCCGATCACACAAAATCTTTTTCACTCCATCTTTCCACGTCCAATTTGGTCTCCCTCTTCTCCTTGCTCCCTCCACCTCCGACATATATATCCTCTTGGTCAATCTTTCCTCACTCATCCTCTCCATGTGCCCAAACCACTTCAAAACACCCTCTTCTGCTCTCTCAACCACGCTCTTTTTATTTCCACACATCTCTCTTACCCTTACGTTACTCACTCGATCAAACCACCTCACACCACACATTGTCCTCAAACATCTCATTTCCAGCACATCCATCCTCCTGCGCACAACTCTATCCATAGCCCACGCCTCGCGACCATACAACATTGTTGGAACCACTATTCCTTCAAACATACCCATTTTTGCTTTCCGAGATAATGTTCTCGACTTCCACACATTCTTCAAGGCCCCCAGAATTTTTGCCCCCTCCCCCACCCTATGATCCACTTCCGCTTCCATGGTTCCATCCGCTGCCAGATCCACTCCCAGATATCTAAAACACTTCACTTCCTCCAGTTTTTCTCCATTCAAACTCACCTCCCAATTGACTTGACCCTCAACCCTACTCTACCTAATAACCTTCCTCTTATTCACATTTACTCTTAACTTTCTTCTTCCACACACTTTACCAAACTCAGTCACCAGCTTCTGCAGTTTCTCACATGAATCAGCCACCAGCGCTGTATCATCAGCGAACAACAACTGACTCACTTCCCAAGCTCTCTCATCCCTAAAAGACTTCATACTTGCCCCTCTTTCCAAAACTCTTGCATTTACCTCCCTAACAACCCCATCCATAAACAAATTAAACAACCATGGAGACATCACACACCCCTGCCGCAAACCTACATTCACTGAGAACTAATCACTTTCATCTCTTCCTACACGTACATATGCCTTACATCCTCGATAAAAACTTTTCACTGCTTCTAACAACTTTCCTCCCACACGATATATTCTTAATACCTTCCACAGAGCATCTCTATCAACTCTATATATATATGGAGAAAAACTGGAGGAAGTGAAGTGTTTTAGATATCTGGGAGTGGATCTGGCAGCGGACGGAACCATGGAAGCGGAAGTGGATCATAGGGTGGGGGAGGGGGCGAAAATTCTGGGGGCCTTGAAGAATGTGTGGAAGTCGAGAACATTATCTCGGAAAGCAAAAATGGGTATGTTTGAAGGAATAGTGGTTCCAACAATGTTGTATGGTTGCGAGGCGTGGTCTATGGATAGAGTTGTGCGCAGGAGGATGGATGTGCTGGAAATGAGATGTTTGAGGACAATGTGTGGTGTGAGGTGGTTTCATCGAGTGAGTAACGTAAGGGTAAGAGAGATGTGTGGAAATAAAAAGAGCGTGGTTGAGAGAGCAGAAGAGGGTGTTTTGAAGTGGTTTGGGCACATGAAGAGAATGAGTGAGGAAAGATTGACCAAGAGGATATATGTTTCGGAGGTGTAGGGAACGAGGAGAAGAGGGAGACCAAATTGGAGGTGGAAAGATGGAGTGAAAAAGATTTTGTGTGAACGGGGCCTGAACATGCAGGAGGGTGAAAGGAGGGCAAGGAATAGAGCGAATTGGAGCGATGTGGTATACCGGGGTTGACGTGCTGTCAGTGGATTGAATCAAGGCATGTGAAGCGTCTGGGGTAAACCATGGAAAGCTGTGTAGGTATGTATATTTGCCTGTGTGGACGTATGTATATACATGTGTATGGGGGTGGTGTTGGGCCATTTCTTTCGTCTCTTTCCTTGCGCTACCTCGAAACGCGGGTGACAGCGACAAAGTATAATAAAAAAAAATAGTAAATATATATATATATATATATATATATATATATATATATATATATATATATATATTATCCCTGGGGATAGGGGAGAAAGAATACTTCCCACGTATTCCCTGCGTGTCGTAGAAGGCGACTAAAATGGGAGGGAGCGGGGGGCTGGAAATCCTCCCCTCTCGTTTTTTTTTTTAATTTTCCAAAAGAAGAACAGAGAATTGGGCCAGGTGAGGGTATTCCCTCAAAGGCCCAGTCCTCTGTTCTTAACGCTATCTCGCTAATGCGGGAAATGGCGAATAGTTTGAAAGAAAGAAAGAAAATATATATATATATATATATATATATATATATATATATATATATATATATATATATATATATATATATATATATATATATATATATATATATATATACACCCACACATTCTTCAAGGCTCCCAGAATTTTCGCCCTCTCTCCCACCCTATGATCCACCTCCGCTTCCATGGTTCCATCCGCTGCCAGATCCACTCCTAGATATCTAAAACACTTCACTTCCTCCAGTTTTTCTCCATTCAAACTCACCTCCCAATTGAATTGACCCTCAACCCTACTCTACCTAATAACCTTGCTCTTATTCACATTTACTCTTAACTTTTTTCTTTCACACACTTTACCAAACTCAGTCACCAGCTTCTGCAGTTTCTCACATGAATCAGCCACCAGCGCTGTATCATCAGCGAACAACAACTGACTCACTTCCCAAGCTCTCTCATCCACAACAGACTTCATACTTGCCCCTCTTTCCAAAACTCTTGCATTCACCTCCCTAACAACCCCAACCATAAACAAATTAAACAACCATGGAGACATCACACACCCCTGCCGCAAACCTACATTCACTGAGAACCAATCACTTTCCTCTCTTCCTACACGAACACATGCCTCACATCCTCGATAAAAACTTTTCACTGCTTCTAACAACTTGCCTCCCACACCATATATTCTTAATACCTTCCACAGAGCATCTCTATCAACTCTATCATATGCCTTCTCCAGGTCCATAAATGCTACATGCAAATCCATTTCCTTTTCTAAGTATTTCTCACATACATTCTTCAAAGCAAACACCTGATCCACACATCCTCTACCACTTCTGAAACCACACTGCTCTTTCCCAATCTGATGCTCTGTACATGCCTTCACCCTCTCAATCAATACCCTCCCATATAATTTGCCAGGAATACTCAACAAACTTATACCTCTGTAATTTGAGCACTCACTCTTATCCCCTTTGCCTTTGTACAATGGCACTATGCATTCCGCCTATCCTCAGGCACCTCACCGTGAGTCATACATACATTAAATAACCTTACCAACCAGTCAACAATACAGTCACCCCCTTTTTTAATAAATTCCACTGCAGTACCATCCAAACCTGCTGCCTTGCCGGCTTTCATCTTCCGCAAAGCTTTTACTACCTCTTCTCTGTTTACCAAATCATTTTCCCTAACCCTCTCACTTTGCACAACACCTCGACCAAAACACCTGGGAGCCTTGAAGAATGTGTGGAAGTCGAGAACATTATCTCGGAAAGCAAAAATGGGTATGTTTGAAGGAATAGTGGTTCCAAAAATGTTGTATGGTTGCGAGGCGTGGACTATGGATAGAGTTGTCCGCAGGAGGATGGATGTGCTGGAAATGAGATGTTTGAGAACAATGTGTGGTGTGAGGTGGTTTGATCGAGTAAGTAACGTAAGGGTAAGAGAGATGTGTGGAAATAAAAAGAGCGTGGTTGAGAGAGCAGAGGAGGGTGTTTTGAAATGGTTTGGTCGCATGGAGAGAATGAGTGAGGAAAGATTGACCAAGAGGATATATGTGTCGGATGTGGAGGGAACGAGGAGAAGAGGGAGACCAAATTGGAGGTGGAAAGATGGAGTGAAAAAGATTTTGTGTGATCGGGGCCTGAACATGCAGGAGGGTGAAAGGAGGGCAAAAAATAGACTGAATTGGAGCGATGTGGTATACCGGGGTTTGACGTGCTGTCAGTGGATTGAATCAAGGCATGTGTATGGGGGTGGGTTGGGCCATTTCTTTCGTCTGTTTCCTTGCGCTACCTCGCAAACGCGGGAGACAGCGACAAAGCAAAAAAAAAAAAAAAAGAAAAAAAAAATATATATATATATATATATATATATATATATATATATATATATATATATATATATGTAGGTTTGCGGCAGGGGTGTGTGATGTCTCCATGGTTGTTTAATTTGTTTATGGATGGGGTTTTTAGGGAGGTGAATGCAAGAGTTTTGGAAAGAGGGGCAAGTATGAAGTCTGTTTGGGATGAGAGAGCTTGGGAAGTGAGTCAGTTGTTGTTCGTTGATGATACAGCGCTGGTGACTGAGTTTAGTAAAGTGTGTGAAAGAAGATATATATATATATATATATATATATATATATATATATATATATATATATATATATATATATATATATATATATATATATATATATATATATATATATATATATATATATATATATATATATATATATATATATATATATATATATATACTATGAGTCCACGGGGAAAAGGGAACACGAAAATTCCAAAGTGCACTCTCGAGTAATAATTACATCATCATGGGAGACAGAAGAGAGAAATATAACAGTCAGTTGATATACATCGATGAGACAAAGCTAGGACGCCATTTAGTAAACATGGGATTGTCCAAGACATACAACGAGCGTTCATAAACTTATCATTTTACAAATCTTATCAACAATAAAGTTATCTAATTTGTATAGACCATCACGAATATTAAGATTATAATTCTTTGTGTATTTAATGATAGAAGATTCAATGATATTTCTCTTAGTAATAGAGTTATAGTTAACAACTGAGATGGCGTTACTCCAGTCAATACAATGATCATAGTTTTTAACATTATTAAAGAAGGCATTTGAATCTTGTCCCGTTTTTATAGTATATTTATGTTGCTTAAGTCTAACAGAAAGATCCTTACCATTCTGACCAACATAGAATTTGTCACAGTTTCCACAAGGAACTTTATAGATGCAACCAAGAGAATTTTCTGTTGAATTCCTTATCAAGATATTCTTTATAGTATTATTGTTGCTAAAGGCAACATTTACATTAAAGGATTTAAGCAACATGGGAAGCAAAGTGAAATTATTATCAAAAGAGAGAACTAAAAGATTCTTGGTGTCAATGGGAGGTTTTGGCTCAAGTCTATGAAATGATTTCTTTACTTCCTTAAGGGATTTATCAATGAAAGATCTAGGGTACATTAACTTAGATCCAATAGAATGTATCTACTCAAACTCATCATCAATAAACTCTGGACGGCAAATACGTATTGCCCTAAGGAACATAGATTGAAATGAAGATAATTTAACTCTGTCATGTTGAGATGAGTAATAATGGATATATGAGCTTACATTGGTGGGGTTTCTGTATATGCTAAACTTAAACTTGTTTCCATGTCTATGTATCATGCAATCTATAAATGGTAACATACCATTATTTTCATTTTCTACAATAAATTTGATGGATGGTACTAGATTGTTATGTAAGGGGAGAAATATTTGTAAATTTTCATTTGTTGGCCAAACAAAAAGAACATCATCTACATACCTAAAACAAATTGCATTAGAAGGTAAGATATCCTTTAGTAATTTTGTTTCAAAAAATTCCATATAAAGATTACTTAGTACAGGTGAAAGAGGGTTACCCCCTGCCATACCAAATTTTTGAGCATAATAATCTCCATTAGATTGAAATACACACAGTTTTATACACAATTTTATCAGTTCAGTGAAATTAGACTTTGAAACAGGTAAATGAATATCATCCTAGACATCAAATAAATATTCTATAAGGTCATCACCTGGAACTTTAGTGAAAAGTGAGGAAACATCAAAGCTCACTAGTTTGAAATCAAAATTAATATTGATATTGTTTAGCTTGTTGACTAAATCTACATTGTTCATGTTATTAGAATTTGATATCTTACCCACTAAAGGACTTAATAAAGAAACTAACCATTTTGACAGTTTATATGTGATGGAGCCTACTGAACTCACTATAGGTCTTTGCTGGAAAATTCTGTTTATGTGTTTTGAGAAGTCCATACATATATGGCAATGAAGGGGACAAAGATTACAAATTTTTGGTAAGAGAAATGTTACCTTTCAACAACAGCTTCATTTCTTTTTGAAGTGAGAATTAACTGCTTCTAAGAGATTTTTACTATGTTTTGAATATGTTGTGTTATCATTTAGTAGATTATTCATTTTAGATAAATAGTTACTTTTGTCTAAAATCAAAACAGTGTTAGCCTTATCTGCTTTAGTAATATGTATATCTTTGTCTTTTTTTAAGGTGTTGATAGTTCTTATGAATCTTTTAGGGCAATTAGCTTCCACTGGTTTTGACAAACTGGCATACACTAAACCCTTACAAATATTGATATCATCATTACTTAAATTATTGTATTTTTCTAAATTACCAAATGACTTTGTGACATCAATACAGCTGACTTCCCTGCTAGAGTACACAAAACTTAAACCATAGCCTAATGCACGCAAGGAATCTTTATCTAGTTGTTTAGTAGACAGGTTTACCACAAAAGATGGGTTTGTGTTCTTGGTCCAGTCGTTGTTTTCAATAAGATGGTCCAACTTACGATTTAGTGACACTTGTAGCCTATTGCGTTCTTTCCTTAATTCATCATAACAATAGTCCAACATCCGGTTCTTTCAGTGTGTCGGTATTGCCATTTGAAAGGCACGTTTCTTCTCTCTTGAAAGGCGAAAAGCCTCCTCCATTTCAAGTTTCTTCAATTTAATGTTTTTCTTTAAAATAATATTTTGAAATTGGTTAAATGGTCGACCAGACAGCTGCAACAAACGTTGAGGTAGGACAGATCTTGGCTTCACTTGTTCATCAAGGCATTTCCTAAGGAATCCAAATCGTAACTTCAGTTGGTGAGCCTTGATTAGCGATTTGGAGAAGACAGTAACGAAAGGGGAAAGTCCAGGACAGCTTTTAAAGAAGTAATAGAAGAGCCGTGTAGAATCCATGTTGGAAAGGATCACAATTTTGCGCGTGATCATGATATTTCTATGAGTCCACGGGGAAAATGAAACACGAAAAGTTCGTAAGTGCACTTTAGTGTAACAATCACATCATCAGGGGAGACACAAGAGAGAAATATAACTGTCAGTTGATATACATCGAAGAGACGAAGCAAGGACGCCATTTGGTAAACGTGTGATTGTCCAAAACATATAATGAGCGTTCATAAACTTATCATTTTACAAATTCTATCAACAATAAAGGTATCTAATTTGTATAGACCATCACTAATTTTAAGATTATAATTCTTTGTGTATGTAATAGTAGAAGATTCAATGATATTTCTCTTGGTAATAGAGTTAGAGTTAACAACTGAGGTGGCGTTACTCCAGTCAATAAAATGATCATAGTTTTTAACATGTTTAAACAGGGCATTTGATTCTTGTCCCGTTCTTGTACTATATTTATGTTGCTTAAGTCTAACAGAAAGATCCTTACCAGTCTGACCAACATAAAACTTATCACAGTTTCCACAAGGAACTTTGTAGATGCAACCAAGAGAATTTTGTGGTGAATTCCTAATTAAGATATTCTTTATAGTATTATTGTTGCTAAAGACAACATTTACATTAAAGGATTTAAGCAACATGGGAAGCAAAGTAAAATTATTATGAAAAGGGATAGCTAAAAGATTCTTGATGTCAATGGGAGGTTTGGGCTCAACTCTATAAAATGATTTCATTGCTATCTTAAGGGATATATCAATGAAAGATCTAGAGTATTTTAACTTAGATCCAATGGAATACATCTTCTCAAACTCATCATCAATAAACTCTGGACTGCAAATACGTAATGCCATAAGGAACGTAGATTGAAATGATGATAATTTAACTCTGTCATGTTGAGATAAGTAATAATCGATATATGAGAATACATTGGTGTGTTTTCTATATTTATGCGAAACTTAAACTTGTGTCCTTGTCTATGTATCATGCAATCTAAAAATGGTAACACACCATTATTTTCATTTTCTACAATGAATCCTCTATTATTAAACACACAAAGAATTATAATCTTAATATCAGTTATGGTCAATACAAATTAGATAACTTTACTGTTGATAAGATTTGTAAAATGATAAGTTTATGAACGCTCGTTTTATGTTTTGGACAATCACATGTTTACCAAATGGCGTCCTGGCTTAGTCTCTTCGATGCATATCAACTGACTGTTATATTTCTCTCTTGTGTCTCCCCTGATGGTGTGATTATTACACGAAAGTGCACTTGGGAACTCTTCGTGTTTCATTTTCCACATGGACTCATAGGAATATCTTGATCACACGCAAAATTGTGATCCTTTCCAACATGGATTCCACACTGCTCTTCTATTACTTCTCTAAAAGCTGTCCTGGACCTTCTCCTTTCGTTACTGCTTTCTACAAATCGCTAATCAAGGCTCACCAAATGAAGTTAAGATTTGGATTCCTTAGGAAATGCCTTGATGAACAAGTGATGCCAAGATCTGTCCTACCTCAACGTTTGTTGCAGCTTTCTGGTCGACCATTTGACCAATTTCAAAATATTATTTTAAAGAAAAACAATGAATTAAAGAAACTTGAAATGGAGGAGGCTTTTCGCATTTCAAGAGAGAAGAAACGTGCCTTTCAAATGGCAATACCGACTCACTGGAAGAACCGGATGTTGGACTATTGCTATGATGAATTAAGGAAAGAACGCAATAGACTACAAGTGTCACGAAATTGTAAGTTGGACCATCTTATTGAAAACAGCGACTGGACCAAGAACACAAACCCATCTTTTGTGGTAAACCTGTCTACTAAACAACTAGATAAAGATTCCTTGTGTGCATTAGGCTATGGTTTAAGTTTTGTGTGCTCTAACAGAGAAGTCAGCTGTGTTGATGTCACAAAGTCATTTGGTAATTTAGAAAAATACAGTAATCTAAGTAATGATGATATTAATGTTTGCACGGGTTTAGTGTATGCCAGTTTGTCAAAACCAGTGGAAGGTAATTGCCCTAAAAGATTCATAAGAGCTATTAACAACTTCAAAAAAGACAAGAATATACATATCACTAAAGCAGATAAAGCTAACATTGTTGTGATTTTAGACAAAAGTAACTATATATCTAAAATGAATGATCTTCTAAATGATAACACAATATATTCTAAACTTAGTAAAAATCCCTTAGATGCAGTTAATTCTCACTTCCAAAAGAAATGAAGTTGTTGTTGAAAGGTAACATTTCTCTTATCAAAAATTTGTCATCTTTGTCCCCTTCATTGCCATATATGTATGGACATCAAAACACATAAACAGAATTTTCCAGCAAGACCTATAGTGAGTTCAGTAGGCTCCATCATTTATAAATTGTCAAAATGGTTAGTTTCTTTATTAAGCCCTTTAGTGGGTAAGGTATCAAATTCTAATATCATGAACAATGTAGATTTAGTCAACAAGCTAAACAATATCAATATTAATTTTGATTTCAAACTAGTTAGCTTTGATGTTTCCTCACTTTTCACTGAAGTTCCAGCTGATGACCTTTTAGAATATTCATTTGATGTCTTGGATGATATTCATTTACCTGTTTAAAAGTCTAATTTCATTGAACTGATAAAATTGTGTATAAAAGTGTGTGTATTTCAATTTAATGGAGATTATTATGCTCAAAAATTTGGTGTGTCAGGGGGTAACCCTCTTTCACCTGTACTAAGTAATCTTTACATGGAATTATTTGAAACAAAATTACTAAAGGATGTTTTACCTTCTAATGCAATATGGTTTAGGTATGTCGATGATGTTCTTTGTGTTTGTCTAACAAACAAAAAATTACAAATATTTCTCCCCTTACATAACAATCTAGTACCATCCATCAAATTTACTGTAGAAAATGAAAATAATGGGATGCTACCATTTTTAGATTGCATGATACATGGACAAGGAAAAAGGTTTAAGATTAGCATATACAAAAAAACCCACCAATGTAACCTCATATATCCATTATTACTCATCTCAACATGACAGAGTTAAATTATCATCATTTCAATCTATGTTCCTTCGGGCATTACGCATTTGCAGTCCAGAGTTTATTGATGATGAGTTTGAGAAGATATATTCTATCGGAACTAAGTTAATGTATCCTAGATCTTTCATTGATAAATCCATTAATTTAGCAAAGTAATCATTTTATAGAGAAGAGCCCAAACCTCCCATTGACACCAAGAATCTTTTAGTTCTCCCTTTTAATGATAATTTTACTTTGCTTCCCATGTTGCTTAAATCCTTTAATGTAAATGCTGCCTTTAGCAACAATAATACTATAAAGAATGTCTTAATCAGGAATTCACCAGAAAATTCTCTTGGTTACATCTATAAAGTTCCTAGTGGAAACTGTGATAAATTTTATGTTGGTCAGACTGGTAAAGATCTTTCTGTTAGACTTAAGAAACATGAATACAGTACAAGAACGGGACAAGAATCAAATGCCTTGTTTAATCATGTTAAAGACTATGATTTTTGTATTGTTTGGAGTAACGCCATCTCAGTTGTTAACTCTAACTCTATTACCAAGAGAAATATCATTGAATCTTCAATTATTAAATACACAAAGAATTGTAATCTTAATATCAGTTATGGTCCATACAAATTAGATAACTTTATTGTTGATAAGATTTGTAAAATGATAAGTTTATGAACACTCGTTGTATGTTTTGGACAATCACGTTTACCAAATGGCGTCCTAGCTTCGTCTCTTCGATGTATATCAACTGACTGTTATATTTCTCTCTTGTGTCTCCCCTGATGATGTGATTATTACACGAAAGTGCTCTTCGGAACTTTTCGTGTTTCATTTTCCCCGTGGACTCATAGGAATATCTTGATCTCGCGCATAATTGTGATCCTTTCCAACATGGATTCCACACGGCTCTTCTATTACTTCTCTACAAGCTGTCCTGGACTCTCTCCTTTCGTTACTGCTTTCTCCAAATCGCTAATCAAGGCTCACCAACTGAAGTTACGATTTGGATTCCTTAGGAAATGCCTTGATGAACAAGTGAAGCCAAGATCTGTCCTACCTCAACGTTTGTTGCATCTGTCTGGTCGACCATTTGACCAATTTCAAAATATTATTTTAAAGAAAAACTTTGAATTAAAGAAACTTGAAATGGAGGAGGCTTTTCACATTTCAAGAGAGAAGAAACGTGCCTTTCAAATGGCAATACCGACACACTGGAAGAACCGGATGTTGGATTATTGCTATGATGAATTAAGGAAAGAACGCAATAGGCTGCAAGTGTCACTAAATCGTAAGTTGGACCATCTTATTGAAAACAGCGACTGGACCAAGAACAGAAACCCATCTTTTGTGGTAAACCTGTCTAATAAACAACTAGATAAAGATTCCTTGCGTGCATTAGGCTATGGTTTAAGTTTTGTGTGCTCTAACAGAGAAGTCAGCTGTGTTGATGTCACAAAGTATTTAGAAAAATACAGTAATTCAAGTAATGATGATATTAATATTTGTAAGGGTTTAGTGTATGCCAATTTGTCAAAACCAGTGGAAGGTAATTGCCCTAAAAGATTCATAAGAGCTCTTAACATCTTAAAAAAAGACAAGGATATACATATCACTAAAGCAGATAAAGCTAACATTGTTGTGATTTTAGACAAAAGAAACTATTTATCTAAAATGAATGATCTTCTAAATGATAACACACCATATCCTAAACTTAGTAAAAATCCCTTAGAAGCAGTTAATTCTCACTCCAATAAAGAAATGAAGTTGTTGTTGAAAGGAAACATTTCTCTTATCAAAAATTTGTCATCTTTGTCCCCTTCATTGTGATATATGTATGGACTTATCAAAACACATAAACAGAATTTTCCAGTAAGACCTATAGGGAGTTCAGTAGGCTCCATCACATGTAACTTGTCAAAATGGTTAGTTTCTTTATTAAGCCCGTTAGTGGGTAAGGTATCAAATTCTAATATCATGAACAATGTAGATTTAGTCAACAAGCTAAACAATATCAATATTAATTTTGATTTCAAACTAGTTAGCTGTGATGTTTCCTCACTTTTCAGTAAAGTTCCACTTGATGACCTTTTAGAATATTCATTTGATGTCTTACGTGATATTCATTTACCTGTTTCAAAGTCTAGTTTCATTGAACTGATAAAATTGTGTATAAAAGACTGTGTATTTCAATTTAATGGAGATTATTATGCTCAAAAATTTGTTATGTCGATGGGTAACCCTCTTTCACCTGTACTAAGTAATCTTTGTATGGAATTTTTTGAAACAAAATTATTAAAGGATATCTTACCTTCGAATGCAATTTGGTTTAGGTATGTAGATGACTTTCTTTTTTGTGCAACAAATGAAAATTTAAAAATTTTTCTCCCCTTACTTAACAATTTAGTACCTTCCAACAAATTTACTGTAGAAAATGAAAATAATGGTATGTTACCATCTTTAGATTGCATGATACATAGACAAGGAATCAAGTATAAGTTTAGCATATACAGAAAACCCACCAATGTATTCTCAAATATCCATTATTATTCATCTCAACATGACAGAGTTAAATTAATATCATTTCAATCTATGATCCTTAGGGCATTACGTATTTGCAGTCGAGAGTTAATTGATGATGAGTTTGAGAAGTCATATTCTTTTGGATCTAAGTTAAGGTACCCTAGATGTTTCATTGATAAATCCCTTAAGTTAGCAAAGAAATCATTTTATAGAGTTGAGCCCAAACCTCCCATTGACACCAAGAATCTTTTAGTTCTCCGTTTTCATAATAATTTCACTTTGCTTCCCATATTTCTTAAATCCTTTAATGTAAATGTTGCCTTTAGCAACAATAATACTATAAAGAATATATTAATCAGGAATTTCACCAGAAAATTCTCTTGGTTGCATCTATAAAGTTCCTTGTGGAAACTGTAAATTTTATGTTGGTCAGACTGGTAAGGATTATTCTGTTAGACTTAAGCAACATAAATATAGTATAAAAACAGGATAAGAATCAAATGCCTTCTTTAATCATGTTAAAAACTTTGATCATTGTATTGACTGTAGTAACGCCATCTCAGTTGTGAACTCTAACTCTATTACCAAGAGAAATATCCTTGAATCTTCTATTGTGAAACACACAAAGAATGATAATCATAATATTAGTGATGGTCTATACACATTAAATAACTTTATTGTTGATAAGATTTGTAAAATAATAAGTTTATGAACGTTCGTTGTATGTTTTGGACAATCACATGTTTACCAAATGGCGTCCTAGCTTCGTCTCTTCGATGTATATCAGCTGACTGTTATATTTCTCTCTTGTGTCTCCCCAGACGATGTGATTATTACACGAAAGTGCACTTGTGAACTTTTCGTGTTTCATTTTCCCCGTGGACTCATAGGAATATCTAGATCACACGCAAAATTGTGATCCTTTCCAATATATATATATATATATATATATATATATATATATATATATATATATATATATATATATATATATATTTTTTTTTTTATACTTTGTCGCTGTCTCCCGCGTTTGCGAGGTAGCGCAAGGAAACAGACGAAAGAAATGGCCCAACCCCCCCCCCCATACACATGTACATACACACGTCCACACACGCAAATATACATACCTACACAGCTTTCCATGGTTTACCCCAGACGCTTCACATGCCTTGATTCAATCCACTGACAGCACGTCAACCCCTGTATACCACATCGCTCCAATTCACTCTATTCCTTGCCCTCCTTTCACCCTCCTGCATGTTCAGGCCCCGATCACACAAAATCTTTTTCACTCCATCTTTCCACCTCCAATTTGGTCTCCCTCTTCTCCTCGTTCCCTCCACCTCTGACACATATATCCTCTTGGTCAATCTTTCCTCACTCATTCTCTCCATGTGCCCAAACCATTTCAAAACACCCTCTTCTGCTCTCTCAACCACGCTCTTTTTATTTCCACACATCTCTCTTACCCTTACGTTACTTACTCGATCAAACCACCTCACACCACACATTTTCCTCAAACATCTCATTTCCAGCACATCCATCCTCCTGCGCACATCTCTATCCATAGCCCACGCCTCGCAACCATACAACATTGCTGGAACCACTATTCCTTCAAACATACCCATTTTTGCTTTCCGAGATAATGTTCTCGACTTCCACACATTTTTCAAGGCTCCCAAAATTTTCGCCCCCTCCCCCACCCTATGATCCACTTCCGCTTCCATGGTTCCATCCGCTGACAGATCCACTCCCAGATATCTAAAACACTTCACTTCCTCCACTTTTTCTCCATTCAAACTCACCTCCCAATTGACTTGACCCTCACCCCTACTGTACCTAATAACCTTGCTCTTATTCACATTTACTCTTAACTTTCTTCTTCCACACACTTTACCAAACTCAGTCACCAGCTTCTGCAGTTTCTCACATGAATCAGCCACCAGCGCTGTATCATCAGCGAACAACAACTGACTCACTTCCCAAGCTCTCTCATCCCCAACAGACTTCATACTTGCCCCTCTTTCCAAAACTCTTGCATTTACCTCCCTAACAACCCCATCCATAAACAAATTAAACAACCATGGAGACATCACACACCCCTGCCGCAAACCTACATTCACTGAGAACCAATCACTTTCCTCTCTTCCTACACGTACACATGCCTTACATCCTCGATAAAAACTTTTCACTGCTTCTAACAACTTGCCTCCCACACCATATATTCTTAATACCTTCCACAGAGCATCTCTATCAACTCTATCATATGCCTTCTCCAGATCCATAAATGCTACATACAAATCCATTTGCTTTTCTAAGTATTTCTCACATACATTCTTCAAAGCAAACACCTGATCCACACATCCTCTACCACTTCTGAAACCGCACTGCTCTTCCCCAATCTGATGCTCTGTACATGCCTTCACCCTCTCAATCAATACCCTCCCATATAATTTACCAGGAATACTCAACAAACTTATACCTCTGTAATTTGAGCACTCACTCTTATCCCCTTTGCCTTTGTACAATGGCACTATGCACGCATTCCGCCAATCCTCAGGCACCTCACCATGAGTCATACATACATTAAATAACCTTACCAACCAGTCAACAATACAGTCACCCCCTTTTTCAATAAATTCCACTGCAATACCATCCAAACCTGCTGCCTTGCCGGCTTCCATCTTCCGCAAAGCTTTTACTACCTCTTCTCTGTTTACCAAATCATTTTCCCTAACCCTCTCACTTTGCACACCACCTCGACCAAAACACCCTATATCTGCCACTCTGTCATCAGACACATTCAACAAACCTTCAAAATACTCATTCCATCTCCTTCTCACATCACCGCTACTTGTTATCACCTCCCCATTTACGCCCTTCACTGAAGTTCCCATTTGCTCCCTTGTCTTACGCACCCTATTTACCTCCTTCCAGAACATCTTTTTATTCTCCCTAAAATTTACTGATAGTCTCTCACCCCAAATCTTATTTGCCCTTTTTTTCACCTCTTGCACCTTTCTCTTGACCTCCTGTCTCTTTCTTTTATACTTCTCCCACTCAATTGCATTTTTTCCCTGCAAAAATCGTCCAAATGCCTCTCTCTTCTCTTTCACTAATACTCTTACTTCTTCATCCCACCACTCACTACCCTTTCTAAACAGCCCACCTCCCACTCTTATCATGCCACAAGCATCTTTTGCGCAATCCATCACTGATTCCCTAAATACATCCCATTCCTCCCCCACTCCCCTTATTTCCATTGTTCTCACCTTTTTTCATTCTGTACACAGTCTCTCCTGGTACTTCCCCACACAGGTCTCCTTCCCAAGCTCACTTACTCTCACCACCTTCTTCACCCCAACATTCACTCCTCTTTTCTGAAAACCCATACTAATCTTCACCTTAGCCTCTACAAGATAATGATCAGACATCCCTCCATTTGCACCTCTCAGCACATTAACATCCAAAAGTCTCTCTTTCGCA
This sequence comes from Panulirus ornatus, assembly GCF_036320965.1. Classification (NCBI taxonomy): domain Eukaryota; kingdom Metazoa; phylum Arthropoda; class Malacostraca; order Decapoda; family Palinuridae; genus Panulirus; species Panulirus ornatus. Next base: position 19,514,490 of record NC_092238.1, read on the forward strand.
CGCCTGTCAATTAACACGTAATCCAATAACGCTCTCTGGCCATCTCTCCTACTTACATACGTATACTTATGTATATCTCGCTTTTTAAACCAGGTATTCCCAATCATCAGTCCTTTTTCAGCACATAAATCTACAAGCTCTTCACCATTTCCATTTACAACACTGAACACCCCATGCATACCAATTATTCCCTCAACTGCCATATATATATATATATATATATATATATATATATATATATATATATATATATATATATATATATATATATATATATATATATATATATATATATATATATATATATATATTCCCTGGGGATAGGGGAGAAAGAATACTTCCCACGTATTCCACGTATATATATATATATATATATATATATATATATATATATATATATATATATATATATATATATATATATATATATATATATATATATAAATATATATATATACATATATATATATATATATATATATATATATATATATATATATATATATATATATATATATATATATATTTTTTTTTTTTCATACTATTCGCCATTTCCCGCGATAGCGAGGTAGCGTTAAGAACAGAGGACTGGGCCTTTGAGGGAATATCCTCACCTGGACCTCACCTGGAAATCCTCCCCTCTCGTTTTTTTTTTTTTTTTCCAAAAGAAGGAAGGATATATATATATATATATATATATATATATATATATATATATATATATATATATATATATATATATATATATATATATATATATATATATATATATATATATATATATATATATATATATATATATATATATATATATGTATATATATATATATATATATATATATATATATATATATATATATATATATATATATATGTATATATATATATATATATATATCCCTGGGGATAGGGGAGAAAGAATACTTCCCACGTATTCCCTGCGTGTCGTAGAAGGCGACTAAAAGGGAAGGGAGCGGGGGGCTGGAAATCCTCCCCTCTCGTTTTTTTTTTTTTTTTTTTTTTTTTTTTTTTTTTTCCCAAAAGAAGGAACAGAGAAGAGGTCCAGGTGAGGATATTCCCTCAAAGGCCCAGTCCTCTGTTCTTAACGCTACCTCGCTATCGCGGGAAATAGCGAATAGTATGAAAAAAAAAAAAAAAAAAAAATATATATATATATATATATATATAAATGTAATGGGAAGGATCACAATTTTGAGCGTGATCAATGTATTCCTATGAATCCACGGGGGAAAATGAAACACGATATGTTCCTAGGTGCACTCTCATGTAACAATCACATCATCAGGAGAGACACAAGAGATAAATATAAGTCAGTTGATATGCATCGTACAGAGAAAGCTAGGACGTCATTTGGTAAACATGCGATTGCCCAAGACAAACAACTAGCTTTCATAAACTTATCATTTTATAGATTTTATCAACATCAAAGTTATCTAATTTATATAGACCATCACTAATATTAAGATTATTATTTTTTGTTCATTTAATAATAGAAGATTCAATGATATTTCTCGTGGTAATAGAGTTAGGGTGAATAACTGAGATGGCATTACTCCAATCAATACACTGGTCAAAGTTTTTAACGTGATTAAACAAGGCATTTCATTCTTGTCCCATTCTTATATTATATTTATATTGCTTATGTCTAACAGAAAGGTCCTTACAAGTCTACTCAATATAAAATTTATCACAATTTCCACATGGCACTTTATAGATGCATCCAAGAGAATTTTCCGGTGAATTCGTGATTAAGATATTCTTTATAGTTGTATTATTGTTGCTGAAGGCAACATTTACATTAAAGGATATAAGCAACATGGGAAGTACAGTGAAATTAATATTAGTAGGGAGAACTAATAGATTCTTGGTGTCAATGGGAGGTTTCGGCTCAAGTCAATAAAATGATTTATTTGCTAACTTAAAGGATTTATCAATGAAAGGTCTGGGGTACTTTAACTTAGATCCAATAGAATATATCTTCTCAAACTTATCATCAATAAAGTCTGGACAGCAAATACGTAGTTCGCTAAGGAACATAGATTGAAATGATGATAATCTAACTATGTCATGTTGAGATGAGTAATAATGGATATATGAACATACATTGGTAGTTTTGTGTATATGCTTATCTTAAACTTGTTTCGTTGCCCATGGATCTTGTAATCTAGAAATGGTATCATCCCATTATTTTCATTTTCTACAATAGATTTGATGGAAGATACTAAATTGTTAAGTAAAGGGAAAAATTGCAAATATTGTGAAGGTTTGTTGAATGTGTTTGATGATAGAGTGGCAAATATAGGGAGCTTTGGTCGAGGTAGTGTGCAAAGTGAGAAGGTTGGGAGAAGGATTTGGTAAGCAGAGAAGAGATAGTAAAAGCTTTGCGGAAGATGAAAGCCGGCAAGGCAGCGGGTTTAGATAGCATTGCAGTAAAATCTATCAAAAAGAGAGGGTGACTGTATTGTTGACTGGTTGGTAAGGTTAATTAACGTATGTATGACTCATGGTAAGGTGCCTGAGGACTGGCAGAATGCTTACATAGTTCCATTGTAAAAAGTCAAAAAGATAAGAGTGTTCAAATTACTGAGGTATAAGTTTGTTGAATATTCCTGGGAAATTATATGGGACGGTATTGATTGAGAGGGTGAAGGCATGTAGAGAACATCAGACTGGGGAAGAGCAGTGTGGTTTTACAAGGGCTATAGTGTGTGTGGATCAGGTGTTTGCTTTTAGAAATGTGAGAAATACTTAGAAAAGCAAAGGGATTTTTATGTAGCATTTATGGATCTGGAGAAGGCATATGATAGAGTTGACAGAGATGCTCTGTGGAAGGTATGAAGAATATAGTGTGTGGGAGGCAAGTTGTTAGAAGCAGTGAAAAGGTTTTATCGAGGATTTAGGTCATATGTACGTGTAGGAAGATAGGAAAGTGATTGGTTCTCCGTAAATGTTGGTTTGAGGCAGGGGTGCGTGATGTATCCATGGTTCTTTAATTTGTTTATGGATGGGGTTGTTAAGGAGGTGAATGCAAGAGTTTTGGAAAGAGGGGCAAGTATGCAGTCTGTTGTGGATGAGAGAGCTTGGGAAGTGAGTCAGTTGTTGTTTGCTGATGACACCGCTGGTGGCTGATTCGTATGAGAAACTTCAGAGCCTGGTGACTGAATTTGGTAAAGTATGAGAAAGAAAAAAGCTGAGAGTAAATGTTAATAACAGCAAGGTTATTATGTACAGTAAGTTTGAGGGACACCTCAATTGGGAGGTAAGTTTGAAAGGAGAAACACTAGAGAAAGTGAAGTGATTATATATCTGGGAGTGGATTTGGCAGCGGATGGAACCATGGAATCAGAAGTGAATCATAGGGTGGGGGATGGGGCGAAAGTTCTGGGAGCGTTGAAGAATGTGTGGAAGTAGAGAACATTATCTATGAAAGCAAAAATGGGTATGTTTGAAGGAATAGTGGATCCAACAATGTTATATGGTTGCGAAGCGTGGGCTATAGATAGAGTTGTGCGGAGGAGAGTGGATGTGCTGGAAATGAGATGTTTGAGGACAATATGTGGTGTGAGGTGTTTTGATTAAGTAATAATAGGGTAAGAGTGATGTGTGGTAATAAAAAGACTGTGGTTTAGAGAGCAGAAGAGGGTGTTTTGAAATGGTTTGGTCACATGGAGAGAATGAGTGAGGAAAGATTGACCAAGAGGATATATGTGTAAGAGGTGGAGGGAACGAGAAGTGGGAGACCAAATTGGAGGGAGAAAGATGGAGTGAATAAGATTTTGAGTGATCGGGGACTGAACCTGGAGGAGGTCGAGAGGCGTGCAAGGAATACAGTGAATTGGAACGATGTGGTATACCGGGGTCGACATATTGTCAATGGATTGAACCATGGGATGTGAAACATCTCGGTACCATGGAAAGTTCTTTGGGGGATGAAGGTGGAAGGGTAGGCGTGGTTTCAGTGCATTATTACATGACAGCTAGAGACAGGTATTACATGACAGCTAAAGACAGCTAGAGTATGAACGAATGTGGCCTTTGTTGTCTTTTTTTAGCGCTACCTCGCACACATGCGTGGGTAGGGGGTAGTTATTTCATGTGTTGCGGGATGGCGATGGGAATGAATAAAGGCAGACAGCATGAATTATGTACATGTGTATATATGCATATGTGTCTTTATTGTATATATATATATATGCATACGTTAAGATATATAGGTATGTATATTTGGGTGTGTGGACGTGTATGTGTATACATGTGTATGTGGGTGGGTTGGGACATACTTTCGTCTGTTTCCATTGCGCTACCTCGCTATCAATCTATCTATCTATCTATCTATCTAAATATATATATATATATATATATATATATATATATATATATATATATATATATATATATATATATATATATATATATATATATATATATATATATATATATATATACATATATATATATATATATATATATATATATATATATATATATATATATATATATATATATATATATATATATATATATATATATATATATATATATATATATATATATATATATATATATATATATATATATATATATATATATATATATATATATATATATATATATATATATATATATATATATATATATATATATATATATATATATAATATATATATATATGTATATATATATATATATATTTATATATATATATATATGTATATATATATATATATATATATATATATATATATATATATATATATATATATATATATATATATATATATATATATATATATATATATATATATATATATATATATAGTCAATTGGGAGGTGAGTTTGAATGGTGAGAGGCTGGAGGAAGTGAAGTGTTTTAGATATCTGGGAGTGGATCTGTCAGCGGATGGAACCATGGAAGCGGAAGTGGATCATAGGGTGGGGGAGGGGGGCGAAAATTTTGGGAGCCTTGAAAAATGTGTGGAAGTCGAGAACATTATCCCGGAAAGCAAAAATGGGTATGTTTGAAGGAATAGTAGTTCCAACAATGTTGTATGGTTGCGAGGCGTGGGCTATGGATAGAGTTGTGCGTAGGAGGATGGATGTGCTGGAAATGAGATGTTTGAGGACAATGTGTGGTGTGAGGTGGTTTGATCGAGTAAGTAACGTAAGGGTAAGAGAGATGTGTGGAAATAAAAAGAGCGTGGTTGAGAGAGCAGAAGAGGGTGTTTTGAAATGGTTTGGGCACATGGAGAGAATGAGTGAGGAAAGATTGACCAAGAGGATATATGTGTCGGAGGTGGAGGGAACGAGGAGAAGAGGGAGACCAAATTGGAGGTGGAAAGATGGAGTGAAAAGGATTTTGTGTGATCGGGGCCTGAACATGCAGGAGGGTGAAAGGAGGGCAAGGAATAGAGTGAATTGGAGCGATGTGGTATACAGGGGTTGACGTGCTGTCAGTGGATTGAATCAAGGCATGTGAAGCGTCTGGGGTAAACCATGGAAAGCTGTGTAGGTATGTATATTTGCGTGTGTGGACGTGTGTATGTACATGTGTATGGGGGGGGTTGGGCCATTTCTTTCGTCTGTTTCCTTGCGCTACCTCGCAAACGCGGGAGACAGCGACAAAGTATAAAAAAAAAGAAAAAAAAAAAAAAATATATATATATATATATATATATATATATATTAATATATGTATGTATATATATTATCCCTGGGGATAGGGGAGAAAGAATACTTCCCACGTATTCCCTGCGTGTCGTAGAAGGCGACTAAAAGGGAAGGGAGCGGGGGGCTGGAAATCCTTCCCTCTCAATTTTTTTTTTTTCCAAAAGAAGGAACAGAGAAGGGGGCCAGGTGAGGATATTCCCTAAAAGGCCCAGTCCTGTGTTCTTAACGCTACCTCGCTAATGCGGGAAATGGCGAATAGTTTAAAAAAAAAAAAAAAAAAAAATGTATATATATATATATATATATATATATATATATATATATATATATATAAATTTTTCTTTTTTTCTATTCTATCTATTTTGCTTTGCCGACATTTCCTGCGTTAGCAAGGTAGCGTTAAGAACAGAGGACTGGGCCTCTGAGGGAATATCCTCACCTGGCCCCCTTCTCTGTTCCTTCTTTTGGAAAATTACAAAAGAAAAAAAAAAGAGGGGAGGATTTACAGCCCCCCGCTACCTCACCTTTTAGTCACCTTCTACGACACGCAGGGAATACGTGGGAAGTAAACACCCTATATCTGCCATTCTATCATCAAACACATTCAACAAACCTTCAAAATACTCACTCCATCTCCTTCTCACATCACCACTACTTGTTATCACTTCCCCATTTGCGCCCTTCACTGAAGTTCCAATTTGCTCCCTTGTCTTACGCACTTTATTTATCTCCTTCCAGAACATCTTTTCATTCTCCCTGAAATTTAATGATACTCTCTCACCCCAACTCTCATTTGCCCTCTTTTTCACCTCTTGCACCTTTCTCTTGACCTATTGTCTCTTTCTTTTATACATCTCCCACTCAATTGCATTTTTTCCCTGCAAATATTGGTCCAAATGCCTCTCTCTTCTCTTTCACTAATAGTCTTACTTCTTCATCCCACCACTCACTAACCCTTTCTAATCAACCCACCTCCCACTCTTCTCATGCCACAAGCATCTTTTGCGCAATCCATCACTGATTCCCTAAATAAATCCCATTCCTCCCCCACTCACCTTACTTCCATTGTTCTCACCTTTTTCCATTCTGTACTCAGTCTCTACTGGTACTTCCTCACACAAATCTCCTTCCTAAGCTCACTTACTCTCACCACCCTCTTCACCCCAACATTCACTCTTCTTTTCTGAAAACCCATACAAACCTTCACCTTAGCCTCCACAAGATAATGATCAGACATCCCTCCAGTTGCACCTCTCAGCACATTAACATCCAAAAGTCTCTCTTTCGCGCGCCTGTCAATTAACACGTAATCCAATAATGCTCTCTGGCCATCTCTCCTACTTACATACGTATACTTATGTATATCTCGCTTTTTAAACCAGGTATTCCCAAACACCAGTCCTTTTTCAGCACATAAATCTACCAGCTCTTCACCATTTCCATTTACAACACTGAACACCCCATGTATACCAATTATTCCCTCAACTGCCACATTACTCATCTTTGCATTCAAATCACCCACACTATAACCCGGTCTCGTGCATCAAAACCACTAACACACTCATTCAGCTGCTCCCAAAACACTTGCCTCTCATGATCTTTCTTCTCATGCCCAGGTGCATATGCACCAATAATCACCCATCTCTCTCCATCAACTTTCAGTTTTACCCATATTAATCGAGAATTTACTTTCTTAAATTCTATCATTTAGAAAACTGAAACTTCTAGCTTGAAATGAAATGAAAAAAATGAATGTCACATAATGGTTCAACCTCTGGCTATGGAAAAGGGAAATGTATAATTTATTTACACAAACGTCAATAGTAGTTTTCATCAATTTAACCACTGTATCATACTGCCTGGTCCACTACTATTATCATGAAACAGGAATATTGGCTTATGATGTTTCTCAATTTTCTTCATTACACAAAGTACAACCATATCTTAGATACATGAGGGTAGGTAGTTGTTCATCCGCAATAATGAAGCCTTGACAGACCAAAAATTTATTTGGATCTCAACTTTTCCAGTACATTTATGAAAACACCTTTTTGCTTTCCATCTCTATCACTGAAAAAAAAAAAAGAATAAACTTCAATGTCTAAGCTACATTTTTTTCCAATTTCACTATTTTCTTGTCAGAGCACCATGTATGAAAACTATCACTCCAGTAACACAACTATAAACATTTACTTCCCCTTTAAAAAAGTTTTGGGGAAGTCTGTCTCGATACACTGCAGGACACTCTACCACCTGGCGAGGTTTGTGTTGCAATAGTTCTTGATTCACAAACGTAGTAGCATCACTTGGGAAGACATCCGTGGAAGAGTTGAGCACTTGATGGCCGGCTTGATAGGCTGTTTCACAGCTGCAGGAACATGTTGTTTAGGCGGAGTACTCAAATCTGGTAAGAGTCCAGATCACTTTTCCTCATATTGCTGCGGATCTTCCTGTGGCCCTGTTAGACAATCAATTCTCCTTCGTGCAACAGTACGAAGGAAAGTGTAAAATTCATGGTAGTCCATGCCATGAGTGGCACGTAATAACAGTTGACACTACCCAATCCAGTCATCCATCTCATTACAATCCCGAATGGCGTATTCAACCTGGTTAAGGGACTCCACCAAGAAGTTCCATGCTATATGGATGTTGGCACCATTCAACCAGTTGTGGTTTATGGAGATTGTGTCCTCTAGGTTCCAGACTTGATGGTGCCATCCTGAAGGAACAAATATAGTTTCACCCTGCTCATGAATGACCTCCACACGGCCAATTGCTGAAGGTGCTTTTGGATACTTAGAGGCATCACTCAGTTCAGCAGAATCTACATCATATATGGGTGTGCCAAACGGGTCTCATAAAAACTGATCTTCTCCTGGAGGGTAAAATACCCATCTTTTCCGGCCACAAACATTGGCTGACCAGCTATATGATCGGAAGACATCGGCATGAAATGGTGTCCAGCTTCCCTTTGGCCCTATATATACGAACTGATAATCATCCTGGATATCCTTCCTGACTTCCCAGAATTCATTCAACCAATCAGATGCAAAATACTATATATATATATATATATATATATATATATATATATATATATATATATATATATATATATATATATATATATATTATTTTTTTTTTTTTCCTTTGTCGCTGTCTCCCGCGTTTGCGAGGTAGCGCAAGGAAACAGACGAAAGAAATGGCCCAACCCACCCCCATACACATGTATATACATACGTCCACACACGCAAATATACATACCTATACAGCTTTCCATGGTTTACCCCAGACGCTTCACATGCCTTGATTCAATCCACTGACAGCACGTCAACCCCGGTATACCACATCGCTCCAATTCACTCTATTCCTTGCCCTCCTTTCACCCTCCTGCATGTTCAGGCCCCGATCACACAAAATCTTTTTCACTCCATCTTTCCACCTCCAATTTGGTCTCCCTCTTCTCCTCGTTCCCTCCACCTCCGACACATGATAGCTTGCCACATGATAGAGTGGCAGATATAGGGTGTTTTGGTCGAGGTGGTGTGCAAAGTGAGAGGGTTAGGGAAAATGATTTGGTAAACAGAGAAGAGGTAGTAAAAGCTTCGCGGAAGATGAAAGCCGGCAAGGCAGCAGGTTTGGATGGTACTGCAGTGGAATTCATTAAAAAAGAGGGTGACTGTATTGTTGACTGGTTGGTAAGGTGAGGTGAGGTGAGGTGCCTGAGGATTGGCGGAATGCGTGCATAGTGCCATTGTACAAAGGCAAAGGGGATAAGAGTGAGTGCTCAAATTACAGAGGTATAAGTTTGTTGAGTATTCCTGGTATATTATATGGGAGGGTATTGATTGAGAGGGTGAAAGAATGTACAGAGCATCAGATTGGGGAAGAGCAGTGTGGTTTCAGAAGTGGTAAAGGATGTGTGGATCAGGTGTTTGCTTTGAAGAATGTATGTGAGAAATACTTAGAAAAGCAAATGGATTTGTATGTAGCATTTATGGATCTGGAGAAGGCATATGATAGAGTTGATAGAGATGCTCTGTGGAATGTATTAAGAATATATGGTGTGGGAGGCAAGTTGTTAGAAGCAGTGAAAAGTTTTTACAGAGGATGTAAGGCATGTGTACGTGTAGGAAGAGAGGAAAGTGATTGGTTCTCAGTGAATGTAGGTTTGCGGCAGGGGTGTGTGATGTCTCCATGGTTGTTTAATTTGTTTATGGATGGGGTTGTTAGGGAGGTGAATGCAAGAGTTTTGGAAAGAGGGGCAAGTATGAAGTCTGTTGGGGATGGGAGAGATTGGGAAGTGAGTCAGTTGTTGTTCGCTGATGAAACAGCGCTGGTGGCTGATTCATGTGAGAAACGGCAGAAGCTGGTGACTGAGTTTGGTAAAGTGTGTGAAAGAAGAGAGTTAAGAGTAAATGTGAATAAGAGCAAGGTTATTAGGTACAGTAGGGTTGAGGGTCAAGTCAATTGCGAGGTGAGTTTGAATGGAGAAAAACTGGAGGAAGTGAAGTGTTTTAGATATCTGGGAGTGGATCTGGCAGCGGATGGAACCATGGAAGCGGAAGTGGATCATAGGGTGGTGGAGGGGGCGAAAATTCTAGGAGCCTTGAAGAATGTATGGAAGTCGAGAACATTATCTCGGAAAGCAAAAATGAGTATGTTTGAAGGAATAGTGGTTCCAACAATGTTGTATGGTTGCGAGGCGTGGGCTATGGATAGAGTTGTGCGCAGGAGGATGGATGTGCTGGAAATGAGATATTTGAGGACAATATGTGGTGTGAGGTGGTTTGATCGAGTAAGTTACGTAAAGGTAAGAGAGATGTGTGGAAATAAAAAGAGCGTGGTTGAGAGAGCAGAAGAGGGTGTTTTGAAATGGTTTGGGCACATGGAGAGAATGAGTGAGGAAAGATTGACCAAGAGGATATATGTGTCGGAGGTGGAGGGAACGAGGAGAAGAGGGAGACCAAATTGGAGGTGGAAAGAGGGAGTGAAAAAGAAATTGTGTGATCGGGGCCTGAACATGCAGGAGGGTGCTGTCAGTGGATTGAATCGGGGCATGTGAAGCGTCTGGGGTAAACCATGGAAAGCTGTGTAGGTATGTATATTTTGCGTGTGTGGACGTATGTATATACATGTGTATGGGGGTGGGTTGGGCCATTTCTTTCGTCTGTTTCCTTGCGCTACCTCGCAAACGCGGGAGACAGCAACAAAGCAAAAAAAAAAAAAAAAAAATTATATATATATATATATATATATATATATATATATATATATATATATATATATATATATATATATATATATATATATATATATATATATATATATATATATATATATATAGTTGTATTGGTGAGAGATAGGTAGTATGTTTGAGGAAAGGAACCTGGATGTTTTGGCTCTGAGTGAAACGAAGCTCAAGGGTAAAGGGGAAGAGTGGTTTGGGAATGTCTTGGGAGTAAAGTCAGGTGTTAGTGAGGGGACAAGAGCAAGGGAAGGAGTAGCAATACTCCTGAAACAGGAGTTGTGGAAGTATGTGATAGAATGTAGGAAAGTAAATTCTCGATTAATATGGGTAAAACTTAAAGTTGATGGAGAGAGATGGGTGATTACTGGTGCATATGCACCTAGGCATGAGAAGAAAGATCATGAGAGGCAAGTGTTTTGGGAGCAGCTGAATGAGTGTGTTAGTGGTTTTGATGCACGAGACCGGGTTATAGTGTTGGGTGATTTGAATGCAAAGGTGAGTAATGTGGCAGTTGAGGGAATAATTGGTATACATGGGGTGTTCAGTGTTGTATATGGAAATGGTGAAGAGCTTGTAGATTTATGTGCTGAAAAAGGACTGAAGATTGGGAATACCTGGTTTAAAAAGCGTGATATACATAAGTATACTTATGAAAGTAGGAGAGATGGCCAGAGAGCGTTATTGGATTACGTGTTAATTGACAGGCGCGCGAAAGAGAGACTTTTGGATGTTAATGTGCTGAGAGGTGCAACTGGAGGGATGTCTGATCATTATCTTGTGGAGGCTAAGGTGAAGATTTGTATGGGTTTTCAGAAAAGAAGAGTGAATGTTGGGGTGAAGAGGGTGGTGAGAGTAAGTGAGCTTGGGAAGGAGACCTGTGTGAGGAAGTACCAGGAGAGACTGAGTACAGAATGGAGAAAGGTGAGAACAATGGAAGTAAGTTGAGTGGGGGAGGAATGGGATGTATTTAGGGAATCAGTGATGGATTGCGCAAAAGATGCTTGTGGCATGAGAAGAGTGGGAGGTGGGTTGATTAGAAAGGGTAGTGAGTGGTGGGATGAAGAAGTAAGAGTATTAGTGAAAGAGAAGAGAAAGGCATTTGGACGATTTTTGCAGGGAAAAATGCAATTGAGAAGGAGACGTATAAAAGAAAGAGACAGGAGGTCAAGAGAAAGGTGCAAGAGGTGAAAAAAAGGGCAAATGAGAGTTGGGGTGAGAGAGTATCATTAAATTTTAAGGAGAATAAAAAGATGTTCTGGAAGGAGGTAAATAAAGTGCGTAAGACAAGGGAGCAAATGGGAACTTCAGTGAAGGGCGCAAATGGGGAGGTGATAACAAGTAGTGGTGATGTGAGAAGGAGATGGAGTGAGTATTTTGAAGGTTTGTTGAATGTGTTTGATGATAGAGTGGCAGATATAGGGTGTTTTGGTCGAGGTGGTGTGCAAAGTGCGAGGGTTAGGGAAAATGATTTGGTAAACAGAGAAGAGGTAGTAAAAGCTTTGCGGAAGATGAAAGCCGGCAAGGCAGCAGGTTTGGATGGTATTGCAGTGGAATTTATTAAAAAAAGGGGGTGACTGTATTGTTGACTGGTTGGTAAGGTTATTTAATGTATGTATGACTCATGGTGAGGTGCCTGAGGATTGGCGGAATGCGTGCATAGTGCCATTGTACAAAGGCAAAGGGGATAAGAGTGAGTGCTCAAATTACAGAGGTATAAGTTTGTTGAGTATTCCTGGCAAATTATATGGGAGGGTATTGAATGAGAGGGTGAAGGCATGTACAGAGCATCAGATTGGGGAAGAGCAGTGTGGTTTCAGAAGTGGTAGAGGATGTGTGGATCAGGTGTTTGCTTTGAAGAATGTATGTGAGAAATACTTAGAAAAGCAAATTGATTTGTATGTAGCATTTATGGATCTGGAGAAGGCATATGATAGAGTTGATAGAGATGCTCTGTGGAAGGTATTAAAAATATATGGTGTGGGAGGCAAGTTGTTAGAAGCAGTGAAAAGTTTTTATCGAGGATTTAAGGCATGTGTACGTGTAGGAAGAGAGGAAAGTGATTGGTTCTCAGTGAATATAGGTTTGCGGCAGGGGTGTGTGATGTCTCCATGGTTGTTTAATTTGTTTATGGATGGGGTTGTTAGGGAGATGAATGCAAGAGTTTTGGAAAAAGGGGCAAGTATGAAGTCTGTTGGGGATGAGAGAGCTTGGGAGTGAGTCAGTTGTTGTTCGCTGATGATACGGCGCTGGTGGCTGATTCATGTGAGAAACTGCAGAAGCTGGTGACTGAGTTTGGTAAAGTGTGTGAAAGAAGAAAGTTAAGAGTAAATGTGAATAAGAGCAAGGTTATTAGGTACAGTAGGGTTGAGGGTCAAGTCAATTGGGAGGTGAGTTTGAATGGAGAAAAACTGTAGGAAGTGAAGTGCTTTAGATATCTGGGAGTGGATCTGGCAGCGGATGGAACCATGGAAGCGGAAGTGGATCATAGGGTGGGGGAGGGGGCGAAAATTCTGGGAGCCTTGAAGAATGTGTGGAAGTCGAGAACATTATCTCGGAAAGCAAAAATGGGTATGTTTGAAGGAATAGTGGTTCCAACAATGTTGTATGGTTGCGAGGCGTGGGCTATGGATAGAGTTGTGCGCAGGAGGATGGATGTGCTGGAAATGAAATGTTTGAGGACAATGTGTGGTGTGAGGTGGTTTGATCGAGTAAGTACCGTAAGGGTAAGAGAGATGTGTGGAAATAAAAAGAGCGTGGTTGAGAGAGCAGAAGAGGGTGTTTTGAAATGGTTCGGGCACATGGAGAGAAAGATTGACCAAGAGAATAAATGTGTCGGAGGTGGAGGGAACGAGGAGAAGAGGAAGACCAAATTGGAGGTGGAAAGATGGAGTGAAAAAGATTTTGTGTGATCGGGGCCCGAGCATGCAGGAGGGTGAAAGGAGGGCAAGGAATAGAGTGAATTAGAGCGATGTGGTATACCGGGGTTGACGTGCTGTCAGTGGATTGAATCAAGGCATGTGAAGCGTCTGGGGTAAACCATGGAAAGCTGTGTCGGTATGTATATTTGCGTGTGTGGACGTATGTATATACATGTGTATGGGGGTGGGTTGGGCCATTTCTTTCGTCTGTTTGCTTGCGCTACCTCGCAAACGTGGGAGACAGCGACAAAGCAAAAAAAAAAAAAAAAAAATATATATATATATATATATATATATATATATATATATATATATATATATATATATATATATATATATATATATATATATATATATATATATATATTCATATATATATATATATATATATATATATATATATATATATATATATATATATATATATATATATATATATATATATATATATATATATATATATATATATTCATATATATATATATATATATATATATATATATATATATATATATATATATATATATATATATATATATATATATATATATATATATATATATATTTTTTTTTTTTTACCGAACCTAACTGTACAACTCGGAGTTATATGAATATAGTTAGGTTCGGTAAAACGCTGTCAGCTGGCTATGTGTTCTGTTCGGAAGACCACCGATAGACCCCGTTGCTCACCATTGTGAGACGAAGGGTATTCGAGTACTTAGTATTTCGAATAGTTGTTTCCTATTATACAGTCCCTTAGCATAGCGGTTAGCATGCCTGCCTCTTGCACAAGGGGTCCTAGGTTCGATCCTGGCTGTTGGAGGTTTTATGTTCTATGAAGGTGCTCGTTCATATACATTTTATTCGTGTATATATATATATATATATATATATATATGTATATCATGCCTGCCTCTTGCACAAGGGGTCCCAGGTTCGATCCTGGCTGATGGAGCTTTGTATGTTCTATGAAGGTGCGCGTTCATATACACTTTATTCGTATTCATATAACTCCGCGTTGTACAGTCAGGTTCGGTAAAACGCTTTCAGCTGGCTATGTGTTCTGTTTGGAAACAACCGATAGACCCCGTTGCTCACCATAGTGAGACGAAGGGTATTCGAGTACTTAGTATTTCGAATAGTTGTTTCCTATTATACAGTCCCTTAGCCTAGCGGTTAGCATGCATGCCTCTTGCACAAGGGGTCCCAGGTTCGATCATGGCTGATGGAGCTTTGTATGTTCTATGAAGGTGCGCGTTCATATACACTTTATTCGGATATATATATATATATATATATATATATATATATATATATATATATATATATATATATATATATATATATATATATATATATATATATATATATATATATATATATATATATATATATATATATATCAGATTGGGGAAGAGCAGTGTAGTTTAAAAAGTGGTAGGGGATGTGTTGATCCACTGACAGCACGTCAACCCCGGTATACCACATCGATCTAATTCACTCTATTCCTTGCCCTCCTTTCACCCTCCTGCACGTTAAGGCCCCGATCACACAAAATCTTTTTCACTCCATCTTTCCACCTCCAATTTGGTCTCCCACTTCTCCTCGTTCCCTCCACCTCCGACACATATATCCTCTTGGTCAATCTTTCCTCACGCATTCGCTCCATGTGCTCAAACCATTTGAAAACACCCTCTTCTGCTCTCTCAAGCACGCTCTTATTATTTCCACACATCTCTCTTACCCTTACATTACTTACTCGATCAAACCACCACACACCACACATTGTCCTCAAACATCTCATTTCCAGCACCTCAACCCTCCTGCGCACAACTCTATCCATAGCCCACGCCTCGCAACCATACAACATTGTTGGAACCACTATTCCTTCAAACATACCCATTTTTGCTTTCCGAGATAATGTTCTCGACTTCCACACATTCTTCTAGGCTCCCAGGATTTTCGCCCCCTCCCCCACCCTATAATTCACTTCCGCTTCCATGATTGCATCCGCTGCTAGATCCGCTCCTAGATATCTAAAACACTTTACTTCCTCCAGTTTTTCTCCATTCAAACTAACCTCCCAATTGACTTGACCCTCAACCCTACTGTACCTAATAACCTTGCTCTTATTCACACATATATATATATATATATATATATATATATATATATATATATATATATATATATATATATATATATATATATATATATATATATATATATATTATATATATATATATATATATATATATATATATATATATATATATATGTATATATATAAATATTTATATATTTATCTATTTGCTTTGTCGGTGTCTCTCGCGGTAGTGAGGTAGCGCAATTAAACAGAAGAAAGAATGGCCAACCCACCCACATACACATGTATATACATATTCGTCCACACACGCAAATATACATAACTATACATCTCAACGTATACATATATATATACACACACAAACGTATTCATATATACTCATGTACATAATTCATACGGTCTGCCACTAATCATTCCCAACGTCATCTCGCCACACATGAAATAACAACCCCCTCCCACCTTATGTGTGGGAGGTAGCGCTAGGAAAAGACAACAAAGGCCACATTCGTTCACACTCAGTCTCTACCTGTCATGTAATAATGCACCGAGTCCATAGCTCCCTTTCCACGTCTAGGCCCCAAAGAACTTTCCATAGTTTACAGCAGACGCTTCACATGCCCTGGTTCAATCCATTGACAGCACGTCGACCCCGGTATACCATATCGTCGCAATTCACTCTATTCCTTGCACGATTTTTACCCTCCTGCATGTTCAGGCCCCGATCACTCAAAATCTTTTTCACTCCATCTTTCCACCTCCAATTTGGTCTCCAACTTCTCTTCGTTCCCTCCATCTCTGACACATATATCCTCTTGGTAAATATTTCCTCACTCATTCTCTCCATGTGATCAAACCATTTCAAAACACCCTCCTATCCTCTCTCAACCACACTCTTTTTATTACCACACATCTCTCTTACCCTATTATTACTTATTCGATGAAACCACCTGACACCACATATTGTCCTCAAACATCTCATTTCAAGCACATCCACCCTCCAGCGCACAACTTTATCCATAGCCCACTCCTCGCAACCATACAACATTGTTGGAACCACTATTCCTCCAAATATACCAATTTTTGCTTTCCAAGAAAATGTTCTCGACTTCCACACATTCATCAAGGCTTCCAAAACTTTCACCCCCTCACCTACCCTATAATTCACTTCCGCTTCCATATTTCCATCCGCTGCCAGATCCACTCCCAGATATCTAAAACACTTCACTTTCTCCAGTTTTTCTCCGTTCAAACTTACCTCCCAGTTGACTTGACCCTCAACCCTACTCTACCTAATAACGTTGGTCTTATTCACATTTACTCTCAACTTTCTTCTTTCACACACTTTACCAAACTCAGTCACCAGCTTTGCCGTTTCTCACAAAAATCAACCACCAGCGGTGTATCATCAGCCAACAACAACTGACTCACTTCCCAAGCTCTCTCATCCACAACAGACTGCATACTTGCCCCTCTTTCCAAAACTCTTGCATTCACCTCCCTAACAACCCCATCCATAAACAAATTAAACAACCATGGAGACATCACACACCCCTGCCGTATACCTACATTCACTGAGAACCAATCACTTTCCTCTCTTCTTACACGTACACATGTCGTACATCCTCGATAAAAACTTTTCACTGCTTCTAACAACTTGCCTCCCACACCATATATTCTTAATACCTTCCACAGAGCATCTCTATCAACTCTATCATATGCCTTCTCCAGATCTATAGATGCTACATACAAATCCATTTGCTTTTCTAAGTATTTCTCACATACATTCTCCAAAGCAAACACCTGATCCACACATCCTCTACCACTTCTGAAACCACACTGCTCTTCCCCAATCTGATGCTCTGTACATGCCTTCACCCTCTCAATCAATACCCTCCCAAATAATTTCTCAGGAATACTCAAGAAACTTATACCTCTGTAATTTGAGTACTCACCTTTGTCCCCTTTGCCTTTGTACAATGGCACTTTGCATGTATTCCGCTAATTCTTAGGCATCTCACAATGAATGATACATACATTAAGTAACCTTACCAACCCGTCAACATTACAGTCACCCCTATTTTTTATAAATTCCACTGCAGTGCCATCCAAACCTGCTGCCTTGCCGGCTTTCAAATCCGCAAAGCTTTTACTACCTCTTCTCTGTTTACTAAATCATTTTCCCCAACCCTCTCACTTTGCACACGACCTCGACCAAAACCCCCTATATCTGCCACTCTATCATTATATACATTCAATAAACCTTCAAAATACTCACTCCACCTCCTTTTCACATCACCAGTACTTGTTATCACCGTCCCATTAGCCCCCTTCATTGTAGATCCCGTTTGTTCCCTTGTCTTACGCAATTTATTCACCTCCTTCTAAAACACGTTTTTATTCTCCCTAAAATTTAATGATACTCTCCCACCCGAATTCTCATTTGCTCTCTTTTTTCACTTCTTGCATCTTTCTCTTGACCTCCTGCCTCTTTCTTTTAGATATCTCCCACTCTTTTGCATCATTTCCCTGCAAAAATCCTCCAAATGCCTCTCTCTTCTCTTTCACTAATAATCTTACTTCTTCATCCCACCACTCAGTACCCTTTCTAATCTGCACACCTCCCACGTTTCTCATGCCACAAGTATCTTTTGCGCACGCCATCACTAATTCCCTAAATGCATCCCATTCCTCCCCCACTCCCCTTACCTCCTTTGTTCTCACCTCTTACCATTCTGTACTCAGTCTGTCATGGTATTTCGTTACACAAGTCTCCTTCCAAAGCTCACTTATTCTCACCACTCTCATCAGCCCCCTTCAGTGAAGTTCCCATTTGCTCCCTCGTCTTACGCACTTTATTTTCCTCCTTCCAAAACATCTTTTTATTTTGCCTAAAATTTAATGATACTCTCTCAGCCCAACTCCCATTTGCCCTCTTTTTCACCTCTTGCACCTTTCTCTTGAAGTCCTGCCTCTTTCTTTTATACATCTCCCACTCATTTGTATTTTTCCCTGGAAAAATCGTCCAAATCCCTCCCTCTTGTCTTTCACTAATAATCTTACTTCTTCAGCCCTCCACTCACTACTCTTTCTAATCAACCCACCTCCCACGCTTTTCATGCCACAAGCATCTTTTGCGCAAGCGATCACTGCTTCCCTAAATACATCCCATTCCTCCCCAACTCCCCTTACCTCCTTTGTTCTCACCTTTTTCCATTCTGTACTCAGTCTCTCCTGGTACTTCCTCACACAAGTCTCCTTCCCAAGCTCACTTACTCTCACCACTCTCTTTACCCAAACATTCTCTCTTCTTTTCTGAAAACCTCTACAAATCTTCACCTTCGCCTCCACAAGATAATGATCAGACATCCCTCCAGTTGCACCTCTCAGCACATTAACATCCAAAAGTCTCTCTTTCGTGCGTCTATCAATTAACACCTAATCCAATAACGTTCTCAGGCCATCTCTCCTACTTACATACGTATACTTATGCATAGCTCGCTTTTTAAACGAGGTATTCCCAATCACCAGTCCTTTTTCAGCACATAAATCTACAAGCTCTTCACCATTTCCATTTACAACACTGAACATCACATGTATACCAGTTATTCCCTCAACTGCCACATTACTCACCTTTGCATTCAAATCACCCATCACTATATCCCGGTCTTGTGCATCAAAACCACTAACACACTCATTCAGCTGCTCCCAAAACACTTGCCTCTCATGATCTTTCTTCTCATGCCCAGGTGCATATGCACCAAAAGTCACCCCTCTCTGTCCATCAACTTTCAGTTTTACCCATATCAATCTAGTATTTACTTTCTTACACGCTATCACATACTCCCACAAATCGTGTTTCAGGAGTAGTGATACTCCTTCCTTTGCTCTTGTCCTCTCACCAACCCAAGACATTCCCAAACCACTCTTCCCCTTTACCCTTTAGCTTCGTTTTACTCAGAGCCAAAACTTCCAGGTTCCTTTCCTCAAACATACTACCTATCTCTCCTTTTTTCTCATATTGGTTACATCCACAGACATTTAGACACCCCAGTCGGAGCCTTCGAGGAGGATGAGCACTCCCCGCGTGACTCCTTCTTCTGTTTCCCCTTTTAGAAACTTAAAATACAAGGAGGGGAGGGTTTCTGGCTCCCCGCTCCCGTCCCCTTTAGTCGCCTCCTACGATATATATATATATATATATATATATATATATATATATATATATATATATATATATATATATATATATATATATATATATATATATATATATATACACATGTACATATTCCTACTTGCTTCCATTATCTATTTCCGTCTCTCCCCGCTACACATTAAATAGAATCTCTCTCTCTCTCTCTCTCTCTCTCTCTCTCTCTCTCTCTCTCTCTCTCTCTCTCTCTCTCTCTCTCTCTCTCTCTCTCTCTCTCTCTCTCTCTCTCTCTCTCTCCTTCAGCGATTTAGTGGCAGGAAAAGACAGTATTGGCCTCATTTGTTCACACAAAATTCTCTAGCTCTCAAGTGTCATGCACCGAAACCACAGCTCCCTTTCCACATCCACGACGCTTCACAAGGCTTGGTTCAATCCATTGACAGCACGTCGATCCTGCGAACAACAACTGACTCTCTTCCCAAGCTCTATCGTCCACAACAGACTGCACACTTGCCCCTCTTTCCAAAACTCTTGCATTCACCTCCCTAACAAACCAATCCATAAACAAATTCAACAACCATGGAGACATCACGCACCCCTGCCGTAAACCAACATTCACTGAGAACCAATCACTTTCCTCTCTTCCTACTCGTACACATTCCTTACATCCTCGATACAAACTTTTCACTGCTTCTAACAACTTACCTCCCACACCATATGTTTTTAGTACCTTCCGCACAGCATCTCTATCAACTCTAACATATGACTTCTCCAGATCCATAAATGCCACATATAAATCCATTTCCTTTTCTTAGTATTTCTCACATACATTTTTCAAAGCAGACTCTTGATCCAAACATCCTCTACCACTTTTAAAACCACACTACTCTTCCCCAGTCTGATGCTCTGTACATGCCTTCACCCTCTCAATCAATACCCTCCCGTATAATCTCCCAGGAATACTCAACAAACTTATACCTCTGTAATTTGAGCATCCACTCTTATCCCTTTTGCCTTTGTACAATGGCACTATGCAAGCATTCCGCCAGTCCTCAGGCAACTCATCCTGAGTCATACATATATCAAATAACCATTACCAACCAGTTAACAATACAGTCACCCCCTTTTTTAATAAATTCCACTGCAATGCCATCCAAACCCACTGCCTTGCCGGCTTTCATCTTCCGCAAAGCTTTTTACTACCTCATTCTGTTTACCAAATCATTTTCCATAACCCTCTCACTTTGCACACCACCTCGACCAAAACACCCTATATCTGCCACTCTATCATCAGACACATTCAACAAACCTTCAAAATACTCATTCCACCTCCTTCTCACATCACCACTACTTGTTATAACCTCCCCATTAGCCCCCTTCACTGATGTTCCCATTTCTTCCCTTGTCTTACACATTCTATTTACCTCCTTCCAAAACATCTTTTTATTTTTCCCTAAAATTTAATGATACTCTCTCACTCCAACTCTCATTTGCCCTCTTTTTCGCCTCTTGCACCTTTCTCTTGAACTCCTGCCTCTTTATTTTAAAGATCTTCCAGTCATTTCCATTATTTCCCGGCAGAAATCGTCCAAATGCCTCTCTCTTCTCTTTCAGTAATAGTTTTACTTCTTCATCCCACCACTCACAACACTTTCTAATCCGCCCACCTCTCTCGCTTCTCCTGCCACAAGCATCTTTTACACAAGCCATCACTGCTTCCCTAAATCCATTCCTTTCCTCCCCTAATCCCCTTACGTCCTTTGGTCTCATATTTTTCCATTCTGTATTCAATCTCTCCTAGTACTTCCTCGCACAAGTCTCCTTCCCAAGCTCACTTACTTTCACCACTCTCTTCACCCCAACATTGTAAACTTTCTGAACGGGGAAACGGAAGAGGGAGTCATGTGGGGAGTGCTCATCCTCATCGAAGGCTCATATTGGGGTATCTAGATGTGTGTGGATGTAACCAAGATGAGAAATAAGAGAGATAAGTAGTATATTTGAGGAAAGTAACCTGGATGTTTTGGCTCTGAATGAAACGAAGCTCAATGGTAAAGGGGAAGAGTGGTTTGGGAAAATCTTGGGAGTAAAGTCAAGGGTTAGTGAGAGGAGAAGAGCAAGGGAAGGAGTAACTCTACTCCTGAAACAGGAGTGGTGGGAGTATGTGACAGAGTGTAAGAAAGTAAAGTGTAGATAGATATGGGCAAAACTGAAAGTGAATGGAGAGAGATGGGTGATTATTGGTGCATATGCACCTGGGCATGAGAAGAAAGATCATGAGAGGCAAGTGATTTGGGAGCAGCTGAGTGTGTTTGTTAGTAGTTTTGATGCACGAGACCGTGTTACAGTGATGGGTGATTTGAATGCAAAGGTGAGTAATGTGGGAGTTGAGGGAATAATTGGTGTACATGGGGTGTTTAGTGTTGTAAATGGAAATGGTGAAGAGCTTGTAGAACTATGTGCTGGAAAAGGATAAGTGATTGGGAATACCTGGTTTCAAAAGAGATATATACATAAGTATACATATGTAAATAGGAGAGATGGCCAGAGAGGGTTATTGGATTACGGGTTAATTGAAAGGCGCGCGAAAGATAGACTTTTGGATGTTAATGTGCTGAGAGGTGCAACTGGAGGGATGTCTGATCATTATCTTGTGGAGGAGAAGGTGAAGATTTGTAAAGATTTCAGAAAAGAAGAGAGAATATTGGGGTGAAGAGAGTGGTGAGAGTATGTGAGCTTGGAAAGGAGACTTGTGTAAAGAAGTATCAGGAGAGACTGAGCACAGAATGGAAAAAGGTGAGAACAAATGACGTAAGGAGAGTGGGGGAGGAATGGGATGTATTTTGGGAAGCAGTAATGGCTTGTGCAAAAGATGCTTATGGCATGAGAAGAGTGGGAGGTGGGCATATTAGAAAGGGTAGTGAGTGGTGGGATGAAGAAGTAAGACTATTAGTGAAAGAGAAGAGAATTGCATTTGGACGATTTTTGCAAGGAAATAATGCAAATGTCCGGGCGATGTCTAAAAGAAAAAGGCAGGAGGTCAAGAGAAAGGTGCAAGAGGTGAAAAAGACGGCAAATGAGAATTGGGGTGAGAGAGTATCATTAAATTTTATGGAGAGTAAAAAGATGTTTTAGAAGGAGGTAAATAGATTGTGTAAGACAAGGGAACAAATGGGAACATCAGTGAAGGGGGCTAATGGGAAGGTGATAACAAGTAGTGGTGATGTGAGAAGGAGATAGAATGAGTATTTTGAAGGTTTGTTGAATGTGTCTGATGATAGAGTGGCAGATATAGGATGTTTTGGTGGAGGTGGTGTCAAAGTGAGTAGGTTAGGGAGAATGATTTGGTAATCAGAGAAGTGGTAGTAAAAGCTTCGCGGAAGATGAAAGCCGGCAAGGTTTGGATGGTATTGCAGTGGAATTTATTAAAAATGTGGGTGACTGTATTGTTGACTGGTTGGTAAAGTTATTTAATGTATGTATGACTCATTATGAGGTGGCTTAGGACTGACGGAAATGTTGCATATTGCCATTGTACAAAGGCAAAGGGGATAAGAGTGAGTGCTCAAATTACAGGGGTATAAGTTTGTTGAGTATTCCTGGGAAATGTTGTGGGAGGGTATTCATTGAGAGGATGAATTCATGTATAGAGCATCAGATTGGGGAACAGTAGTGTGGTTTCAGAAGGGGTAGAGGATATGTGAATGAGGTGTTTGCTTTAAAAAATTTTGTGAGAAGTACTTAGAAATGCAAATGGATCTTTATGTAGCATTTATGGGTCTGGAGGAGGCATATGATAGAGTTGATAGAGATATTCTGTGGAAGATGTTAAGAATATGTAGTGTGAAAGGTAAGTTGTTAGAATTAGTGAAATGATTTTTTCGGGAATGTAAGGCATGTGTACGTGTAGGAAGAGAGGAAAGCGATTGGTTCTCAGTGAATGTTGGTTTGCAGCAGGGGTGCGTGATATCTGCATGGTTGTTTAATTTGTTTATGGATGGTGGTTGTTTGGGAGGTGAAT
Organism: Panulirus ornatus; assembly: GCF_036320965.1. Lineage (NCBI taxonomy): Eukaryota > Metazoa > Arthropoda > Malacostraca > Decapoda > Palinuridae > Panulirus > Panulirus ornatus. Next base: position 19,538,628 of record NC_092238.1, read on the forward strand.
GCAAGAGTTTTGGAAAGAGGAGCAAGTATTCAGAATGTGGTGGATGAGAGAGCTTGGGAAGTGAGTCAATTGTTGTTTGCTAATGATACAGCGCTGGTGTCAGATTCGGGTGAGAAACTACAGAAGCTGGTGACTGAGTTTATCAAAGTGTGTGAAAGGAGAAAGCTGAGAGTAAATGTGAATAAGAGGTTATTAGGTACAGTAGGGTTGAGAGACAAGTCAGCTGGGAGGTAAGTTTGAATGGAGAAAACCGGAGGAAGTGAAGTGTTTTAGATATCTGGCAGAGGATGGAACCATGGAAGCGGAAGTGAATCATAGGGTGGGGAGGGTGCGAAAATCCTGGGAGCATTGAAAAATATGTGGAAATCGTAAATGTTATCTTGGAAAGCAAAAATAGGTATGTTTGAAGGAATAGTGGTTCCATTGATGTTATATGACTGCGAGGCGTGGGCTATAGATAGATTTGTGCGGAGGAGGGTGGATGTGCTGGAAATGAGATGTTTCAGGACAATATGTGGTGTGAGGTGGTTTGATCGAGTAATTAATGAAAGGGTAAGAGAGATGTTTGGTAAAAAAAAGAGTGTGGTTGAGAGAGCAGAAGAGGGTGTTTTGAAATGGTTTGGTCACATGAAGGGAATGAGCGAGGAAAGATTAACCAAGAAGATATATGTGTCAGAGGTGGAGGGAACGAGGAGAATTGGGAGACCAAATTGTAGGTGGAAAGATGAAGTGAAAAAGATTTTGAGTGATTGGGGCCTGAACATGCAGGAGGGTGAAAAGCGTGCAAGGTATAGAATGTATTGGAAGGATGTGGTATACCGGGGTCGACGTGCTGTCAATGGATTGAACCAGGGCATGTGAGGCGTCTGGGTTAAACCATGAAAAGTTCTGTGGGGCCTAGATGTGGAAAGGGAGGTGTGGTTTCGATGCATTCTTTGGAAATTTATATATATATATATATATATATATATATATATATATATATATATATATATATATATATATATATATATATATATATATATATATATATATATAAATATATATATATATATATATATATATATATATACTGGTGATTGGGAATACCTGGTTTAAAAAGCGAGATATACATAAGTATACGTATGTAAGTAGGAGAGATGGCCAGAGAGCGTTATTGGATTACGTGTTAATTGACAGGCGCGCGAAAGAGAGGCTTTTGGATGTTAATGTGCTGAGAGGTGCAACGGGAGGGATGTCTGATCATTATCTTGTGGAGGCTAAGGTGAAGATTTGTATGGGTTTTCAGAAAAGAAGAGTGAATGTTGGGGTGAAGAGGGTGGTGAGAGTAAGTGAGCTTGGGAAGGAGACTTGTGTGAGGAAGTACCAGGAGAGACTGAGTACAGAATGGAAAAAGGTGAGAACAATGGAAGTAAGGGGAGTGGGGGAGGAATGGGATGTATTTAGGGAATCAGTGATGGATTGCGCAAAAGATGATTGTGGCATGAGAAGAGTGGGAGGTGGGTTGATTAGAAAGGGTAGTGAGTGGTGGGATGAAGAGTATTAGTGAAAGAGAAGAGAGAGGCATTTGGACGATTTTTGCAGGGAAAAAATGCAATTGGGTGGGAGATGTATAAAAGAAAGAGACAGGAGGTCAAGAGAAAGGTGCAAGAGGTGAAAAAGAGGGCAAATGAGAGTTGGGGTGAGAGAGCATCATTAAATTTTAGGGAGAATAAAAAGATGTTCTGGAAGGAGGTATATAAAGTGCGTAAGACAAGGGAGCAAATGGGAACTTCAGTGAAGGGAGCAAATGGGGAGGTGATAACAAGTAGTGGTGATGTGAGAAGGAGATGGAGTGAGTATTTTGAAGGTTTGTTGAATGTGTTTGATGATAGAATGGCAGATATAGGGTGTTTTGGTCGAGGTGGTGTGCAAAGTGAGAGGGTTAGGGAAAATGATTTGGTAAACAGAGAAGAGGTAGTAAAAGCTTTGCGTAAGATGAAAGCCGGCAAGTCAACAGGTTTGGACGGTAATGCAGTTGAATTTATTAAAAAAGGGGGTGACTGTATTGTTGACTGGTTGGTAAGGTTATCTAATGTGTGTATGACTTATGGTGAGGTGCCTGAGGAGTGGCGGAATGCGTGCATAGTGCCATTGTACAAAGGCAAAGGGGATAAGAGTGAGTGCTCAAATTACAGAGGTATAAGTTTGTTGAGTATTCCTGGTAGATTATATGGGAGGGTATTGATTGAGAGGGTGAAGGCATGTACAGAGCATCAGATTGGGGAAGAGCAGTGTGGTCTCAGAAGTGGTAGAGGATGTGTGGATCAGGTGTTTGCTTTGAAGAATGTATGTGAGAAATACTTAGAAAAGCAAATGGATTTGTTTGTAGCATCTATGGATCTGGAGAAGGCATATGATACAGTTGATAGAGATGCTATGTGGAAGGTATTAAGAATATATGGTGTGGGAGGCAAGTTGGTAGAAGCAGTGAAAAGTTTTTATCGAGGATGTAAAGCATATGTACGTGTAGGAAGAGAGGAAGGTGATTGGTTCTCAGTGAATGTAGGTTTGCGGCAGGGGTGTATAATGTCTCCATGGTTGTTTAATTTGTTTATGGATGGGGTTGTTAGGGAGGTGAATGCAAGAGTTTTGGAAAGAGGGGCAAGTATGAAGTCTGTTGTGGATGAGGGAGCTTGGGAAGTGAGTCAGTTGTTGTTCGCTGATGATACAGCGCTGGTGGCTGATTCATGTGAGAAACTGCAGAAGCTGGTGACTGAGTTTGGTAAAGTGTGTGAAAGAAGAAAGTTAAGATTAAATGTGAATAAGAGCAAGGTTATTATGTACAGTAGGGTTGAGGGTCAAGTCAATTGGGAGGTAAGTTTGAATGGAGAAAAACTGGAGGAAGTAAAGTGTTTTAGATATCTGGGAGTGGACCTGGCAGCGGATAGAACCATGGAAGCGGAAGTGAATCATAGGGTGGGGGAGGGGGCAAAAATCCTGGGAGCATTGAAGAATGTGTGGAAGTCGAGAACATTATCTCGGAAAGCAAAAATGAGTATGTTTGAAGGAATAGTGGTTCCAACAATGTTGTATGGTTGCGAGGCGTGAGCTATGGATAGAGTTGTGCGCAGGAGGGTGGATGTGCTGGAAATGAGATGTTTTAGGACAATGTGTGGTGTGAGGTGGTTTGATCGAGTTAGTAATGTATGGGTAAGAGAGATGTGTGGAAAAAAAAAGAGCGTGGTTGAGAGAGCAAAAGAGGGTGTTTTGAAATGGTTTGGGCACATGGAGAGAGTGAGTGAGGAAAGATTGACAAAGAGATATATGTGTCGAAGGTGGAGGGAACGAGGAGAAGTGGGAGACCAAATTGGAGGTGGAAAGATGAAGTGAAAAAGATTTTGAGTGATCGGGGCCTGAACATGCAGGAGGGTGAAAGGACGCCTTTCAAGGAATAGAGTGAATTGGAGCGATGTGGTATACCGGGGTTGACGTGCTGTCAGTGGATTGAATCAGGGCATGTGAAGCGTCTGGGGTAAACCATGTAAAGTTTTGTGGGGCCTGGATGTGGAAAGGGAGCTGTGGTTCCGGGCATTATTGCATGACAGCTAGCGACTGAGTGTGAACGAATGGGGCCTTTGTTGTCGTTTCCTAGCGCTACCTCGCACACTTGAGGGGGGAGGGGGATGGTATTCCATGTGTGGCGAGGTGGCGATGGGAATGAATAAAGGCAGACAGTGTGAATTGTGTGCATGGGTATATATGTATGTGTCTGTGTGTGTATATATATGTGTACATTGAGATGTATGGATATGTATATTTGCGTGTGTGAACGTGTATGTATATACATGTGTATGGGAGTGGGTTGGGCCATTTCTTTCGTCTGTTTCCTTGCTCTACCTCGCAAACGCGGGAGACAGCGACAAAGCAAAATAAATAGATAAAAGAAAAAAAAAAGAAATATATATATATATATATATATATATATATATATATATATATATATATATATATATATATATATATATATATATATATATCTTTTTTTTTTTATTATTTTCTTATACTTTGTCGCTGTCTCCCGCGTTTGCGAGGTAGCGCAAGGAAACAGACGAAAGAAATGGCCCAACCCCCCCCATACACATGTATATACATACGTCCACACACGCAAATATACATACCTACACAGCTTTCCATGGTTTACCCCAGACGCTTCACATGCCCTGCTTCAATCCACTGACAGCACGTCAACCCCGATACCACATCGCTCCAATTCACTCTATTCCTTGCCCTCCTTTCACCCTCCTGCATGTTCAGGCCCCGATCACACAAAATCTTTTTCACTCCATCTTTCCACCTCCAATTTGGTCTCCCTCTTCTCCTTGTTCCCTCCACCTCCGACACATATATCCTCTTGGTCAATCTTTCCTCACTCATCCTCTCCATGTGCCCAAACCACTTCAAAACACCCTCTTCTGCTCTCTCAACCACGCTCTTTTTATTTCCACACATCTCTCTTACCCTTACGTTACTCACTCGATCAAAACACCTCACACCACACATTGTCCTCAAACATCTCATTTCCAGTACATCCACCCTCCTGCGCACAAGTGTATCCATAGCCCACGCCTCGCAACCATACAACATTGTTGGAACCACTATTCCTTCAAACATACCCATTTTTGCTTTTCGAGATAATGTTCTCGACTTCCACGCATTCTTCAAGGCCCCCACGATTTTCGCCCCCTCCCCCACCCTATGATCCACTTCCGCTTCCATGGTTCCATCCGCTGCCAGATCCACTCCCAGATATCTAAAACACTTCACTTCCTCCAGTTTTTCTCCATTCAAACTCACCTCCCAATTGACTTGACCCTCAACCCTACTGTACCTAATAACCTTGCTCTTATTCACATTTACTCTTAACTTTCTTCTTCCACACACTTTTCCAAACTCAGTCACCAGCTTCTGCAGTTTCTCACATGAATCCGCCACCAGCGCTGTATCATCAGCGAACAACAACTGACTCACTTCCCAAGCTCTCTCATCCCCAACAGACTTCATACTTGCCCCTCTTTCCAAAACTCTTGCATTTACCTCCCTAACAACCCCATCCATAAACAAATTAAACAACCATGGAGACATCACACACCCCTGCCGCAAACCTACATTCACTGAGAACCAATCACTTTCCTCTCTTCCTACACGTACACATGCCTTACATCCTCGATAAAAACTTTTCACTGCTTCTAACAACTTTCCTCCCACACCATATATTCTTAATACCTTCCACAGAGCATCTCTATCAACTCTATCATATGCCTTCTCCAGATCCATAAATGCTACATACAAATCCATTTGCTTTTCTAAGTATTTCTCACATACATTCTTCAAAGCAAACACCTGATCCACACATCCTCTACCACTTCTGAAACCACACTGCTCTTCCCCAATCTGATGCTCTGTACATTCCTTCACCCTCTCAATCAATACTCTCCCATATATATATATATATATATATATATATATATATATATATATATATATATATATATATATATATATATATATATATTTCACACTATTCGCCATTTCCCGCGATAGCGAGGTAGCATTAAGAGCAGAGGACTGGGCCTTCGAGGGAATATCCTCACCTGGCCTCCTTCTCTGTTCCTTTCTTTGGAAAATTAAAAAAAAAAACGAGAGGGGAGGATTTCCAACCCCCCGCTCCCTTCCCTTTCAGTCGCCTTCTACGACACGCAGGGAATACGTGGGAAGTATTCTTTCTCCCCTATCCCTAGGGATAATATTTATATATATATATATATATATATATATATATATATATATATATATATATATATATATATATATATATATATATATATATATATATATATATATATATAATAAAGAATATCCTTTCAGTTTCATAATGGTATAATCACCTGAATACCATAGTGAGTGATGTGGGAGTTGTGTGTATAATTGGGGGCATGAGACACTTGATGTAATTGAAAATGGGGAACAGCTTGTTCATTTATGTGCTGGAAGAGGATTGGTGATTGGGTATCCATGGTTTAAAAAAGTTGCATACATGAATATATGTGGGAGAGTGGTGCTGGTGTCACTGGGTATTATTGATTGACAAGCATGTTCAAGAGAGATTGTTTGATTTTATCTTGAAGTGAGGGGCAAACAGGTTGATTGACTTGAACTTGCTGAGAGGGGCTTCAGGTTGAATGTCTCATTGTTGATGAGGGCATCTATGAGGTTGGCAGTGGTTTTACTCAAGAGGAAATGTATGGGAGGAAAGTGGTGAATGTGAATAAGCTTGGAAAAGAGACCTGTGTGCAAAGAGACCCTGGGAGATTGAGTGAAGAGTGGCATATGTTGAGAGTAAATGAAAAAGAAGTGAGTGGTTAATTTGTGGAAGGTATTCAGGAGAGCAGTTCTTACATGTGCAAGTGAAGATTGTAGTATGCTGAAGGTGGTGAGATAGGCATATGAGAAAGGGTAGTGAATGGTAGGATAAGGAAGTTAAGCTGTTATTGAAAGAGAAAGATATGGTTGTATGGAGGTGGGTGGTTGTGTTGGAGGTGTGGTGGTTGGGGACAATGTGTGGTGTAGGGTGGTTTGGTTGAGTGCGTGATGAAGTGGTGGGAGAGATGTGTGGAAATAATAGGAGTGGTTGAGAGAGCAGAAGAGGGTATGTTGGAGTGGATTGGACTTGTGGAGAGAATGAGTGTGGAGAGATTGACAGGGAGGATGTGTGTGTCAGGGGTGGGGGGAACGGGGAGAAGCGGGAGACCGGGTTGGGGGTGGAAGGGTGGAGTAAAGGGGGATTTTGAGCGATTGGGGCCTGGGCGTGCAGGAGGGTGAGGAGCGTGCGGGGAGTGGAGTGAGTTGGAGCGGTGCTGTGTGGTGGGATCTATGTGCTGTCGGTGGACTGAATCAGGGCGTGTGAGGTGTCTGGGGTGGACCATGGAAGGGTTTGTGGGTCCTGGATGTGGATGGGGAGCTGTGGTTTCGGTGCATTACACATGGCGGCTGGAGACTGAGTGTGAACAGGTGTGGCCATTTTTGTCTGTTTTCCTGGCATTGCCGCACTGACGCAGGGGTTGACGATGCTGTTTCCTTTGGGGCGGGGTGGCGACGGGAGTGGATGGAGGCGGGCAAGTGTGGGTGTGTGCGTGTGTGTGTGTGTGTGTCTCTGAAAGATCCATCCACTCATGTACACACACACACACACACACACACACGTTTGTATATATATATATATATATATATATATATATATATATATATATATATATATATATATATATATATATATATATAATATATATATATATATATATGGAAAGCTGTGTAGGTATGTATATTTGTGTGTGTGGACGTGTGTATGTACATGTGTATGGGGGGGGTTGGGCCATTTCTTTCGTCTGTTTCCTTGCGCTACCTCGCAAACGCGGGAGACAGCGACAAAGTATAAAAAAAAAAAAAAAAAAAAAAAAAAAAATATATATATATATATATATATATATATATATATATATATATATATATATATACATATATATATATATATATATATATATATATATATATATATATATATATATATATATATGTATATATATATATATATATATATATATATATATATATATATATATATATATTTTTTTTTTTTTTTTTTTTTTTTTTTTATACTTTGTCGCTGTCTCCCGCGTTTGCGAGGTAGCGCAAGGAAACAGACGAAAGAAATGGCCCAACCCCCCCCCATACACATGTACATACACACGTCCACACACACAAATATACATACCTACACAGCTTTCCATGGTTTACCCCGGACGCTTCACATGCCTTGATTCAATCCACTGACAGCACGTCAACCCCTGTATACCACATCGCTCCAATTCACTCTATTCCTTGCCCTCCTTTCACCCTCCTGCATGTTCAGGCCCCGATCACACAAAATCTTTTTCACTCCATCTTTCCACCTCCAATTTGGTCTCCCTCTTCTCCTCGTTCCCTCCACCTCCGACACATATATCCTCTTGGTCAATCTTTCCTCACTCATTCTCTCCATGTGCCCAAACCATTTTAAAACACCCTCTTCTGCTCTCTCAACCACGCTCTTTTTATTTCCACACATCTCTCTTACCCTTACGTTACTTACTCGATCAAACCACCTCACACCACACATTGTCCTCAAACATCTCATTTCCAGCACATCCATCCTCCTGCGCACAACTCTATCCATAGCCCACGCCTCGCAACCATACAACATTGTTGGAACTACTATAGATATATATATATATATATATATATATATATATACATAATCCCTGGGGATAGGGGAGAAAGAATAATTCCCACGTGTTCCCTGCGTGTCGTAGAAGGCGACTAAAAGGGGAGGGAGCGGGGGGCTGGAAATCCTCCCCTCTCATCAGGTGAGGATATTCCCTCAAAGGCCCAGTCCTCTGTTCTTAACGCTACCTCGCTAACGCGGGAAATGGCGAATAGTTTGAAAGAAAAAAGAAAGAATATATATATATATATATATATATATATATATATATATATATATATATATATATATATATATATATATTATTATTATTATTATTATTATTATTACTATCGGTATCATCAGTGACAAGCCGTGCATCACAAAATTCCACACCCTTCCTTCCTTCACCTTAGGCAACCACACCAAAGACGCAGACACATTACTACTGCCTTGCTTGCCTGCACCACTTGACTACTACAGCCCTGCCTGCACGCGTGTATGCATGTCATACGACAGCATCAGCAGTAGCACAGAAAAAGAAGTAGCAGAAACACAGTACAGGGGCAACACAGAGATGTGCCAACAATGGGTGGCGGGTGAGGAGGAAGAAGAAGAAGAAGAACTTTGCTGTGATGATGCAGAGGGCTTGGACACAAAATCAACAACACCAAAAGTAAGTCCAACACCACCACCACAACCTCCTTCACCTCGTCCAGTCCTGCGCCTGAACCCGGGGCCCCCCCTTCCTTTCAAAGGCCCGATGGGCCCGGGGGTGAGTTTTAATGGAGAAAAAAAATGGAGGAAAATGAAGTGTTTTAGATATCTTGGAGTGGATTGGGGAGCGGATGGAAAAAGGAAGCGGAATGGATCAAAGGGTGGGGGGGAGGGGGCGAAAATTTGGGATCCTTGAAAAAATGTGTGGAAGTCAGAAACATTTCTGGAAAGCCAAAAATTTTGGGGGTTTTTTTGAAAGGAAAAGTTGTTTCCCCAAAGTTGGGATGGTTGCGAGGCGGGGGGGACTATGGGTAGAGTTGGCGAAAGGGGGATGGATGGGGCTGGAAATGAGATGTTTGAGGACCAAAAATGTTTGGTGTGAGGTGGTTTTATGAAATAAGTAAGGGTTTTGGGTTTAAAAGGGGATGTGGGGGGAAAAAAAAGAGCGTGGTTTTAGAGGGGGAAAAGGGGTGTTTTTAAATGGTTTGGTCCATGGGGAGGAAAGAGTGGGAAAAATTTTCCGAGGGTTTTTGTTCGGAGGGGGAAGGGGAAAGAGGAGAAGAGGGAGACAAATTTGAGGTTGGAAAAATGGAGTGAAAAAAAAATTTTTTTTGTGTTTGGGGCCTTTTAAAATGCAGGGGGGAAAAGGTGAAAAGGGGGGCAAGGAAATTTTAGTGAATTGGAGCGAAAATTTGGGGATACGGGGGGGTTTACGTGCTGTCAGTGGATTGAAAAAAAGGCATGTGAAGGGGTTTTGGGTAAACCCTGGAAAACTGTGTAGGTATGTATATTTGGTGTGTGGACGTTTTGTATTTTAGTGGGTTTTGGGGGTGGGTTGGGCCATTTTTTCGTTGTTTCCTTGCGCTACCTTTAAAAGGGGGGAAGCGACAAAGCAAAAAAAAAAAAAAAAAAAAAAAAAAACCAAAAAAAATTTTTTTCCCCAATTTATTTTAAAAAAATTTAATTTTTTTTTTTAAAAAAAAAAAATTTTTTTAAAATTTTTTAATTTAAAAAAACCAAAAAAAAAAAATATTTTATATATATTTATTTTTATATATATATTAATTTTAATTTTTTATATATTTAAAATATATATTTTAATTTTAATCCCCGGGGGTAGGGGAGGGAAAAAATTTTCCCCTGTATTCCTGCGTGTCGTAGAAGGCGACTAAAAAGGGGAAGGGGGGGGGGGGCTGGAAAAAATTCCCCCTTCCCCCTTTTTTTTTTTCCAAAAGAAGGAAAAGAGAAGGGGGCAGCTGGGATATTTCTAATGCCCCCCCGTCCTCTGTTTTAAAAAGGTACCTCGCTAACGCGGGGAAAGGCGAATAGTATAAAAAAAAGAAAAATTTTTAATTTTATATATATATATATATTATATATATATTATATATATATATTTTATATTTTATATTTTTGTTCCCCTAATTTGGTTTAGATACCCAAAAAAAAGGGATGAAAAGTTATAAATTTTACATTCACTCAAAAGCAAACAGTACTCTCTTTGAACATAAAAAAACAAATTACTTTTTATCACAAAATTCCTTACTCTATTTATTAAACAAACTTAGGCAAATATTTCTGGCCCCAGTTTTTTTAACAGAAGTTTTTTTGGGTTTTCTATGATGTGTACGATTTTATCATTCATTTACCCCGCGCATTTTAACATGAACGTTTAAAGTTCCAAAATTTTCTTTTTTCTTGTATAGAAGTTTCCTATTAAATTTTTTTTGTTTTCTTACATTTCCCTTTTTCTTCCATAATTTGTAATAAAAGTAAAATATCTCAATCAATTTTTATCACTCTAATAAAAAAAATTTCACACTGTATCATATGATTTTAAAAGGATTTTTCAAAAAAATGAAATATACCCCAGAAAAATTTAACCCTATTATTTTATAAAATGAAAGAGAGGAGAAAAAACTGTAAAAACCAAACTTTTTTTGAATGCTTCGTGGAGGGCCCCCGATTGTGTTGAGGTTTTTACCAGAAACTTTTTATGGGCCCCTAACCCTTTTGGAAAGGGCCCCGGATGTATTTTGTTTTGGGGGGGTGGGCCGCAAAAACCTTATGACCTACACTGCTGGTTTAACCCGAGTTTTGTTTGTTGGGTTGTTTACCGCAAAATATCATGCCCGTGCCGCTCGAAAACCCGGATCGTGTTTTGGTTTTGTTGAGGTGGTGGGGCCGGGGAAACTTACGACCTGCAATGCTCATGGACCAGAGTTGAAATTGATTTTTGGGTGGGCGAGCCAATTTGCGTGCATCTTTTAAAGGACTTGGGTTATGTTGTTTTTGGGGTTTTTTGCCCCAGAAAACATATAATGCCCGCACGTGGAAAAACCCGGGTTTTTGGGTTGTTTTTGGGTTTATTTGCCCACCCGCTATAATGATGGCTTTGGGGGGCCCAAGGGGTGTTTTTAAGGTGGTGACCACCCAACACTTTTTGGGGCCCTGCCCCACTGGGGGGGGGAATTGTGTTGATTGGGGGCCCACCAACAAGACTCCCGCTTTTTAGGACCCAGGGTTGTGTTAAAGTTTTGACCCGCAACATAAAACGTCCCGCACGAGTGGGGCCCAAGGGTTGTTTTGGGAGGTGGTGACAAGAACACATTATGGGGCTGCACCGGTGAAGGACCCAAAAGTTGTGCTGAGGTGGTGATCCCGTAAAAATTTAATGTCCCGCACGTGGAGGAATTTGGTTTGTGTTGAAGTGATACCCGCAAAAAATTTTGACCGCCCCCATGGAAGATCAGGGTTTGTGAGGGTTTTTGACCGCAAACCCTGTAATGGGCCCCCCCAAAATGGGGAACCCGGGTTTTGGGGGTGTTGTGTTGGTGGTGACCCGCAACCCAAAACATGCCTAACCGGGATGGGGCCCCGGTTTGTTGTGTTTAGGTTTTTGGGGACCAGGGAAAAATTGACCTGTAAGGGCTCACGCAAATTTTTCATTGATTTTTCATTACTATTTATTACTTTTTCCTTTCTTTTTTAGGGTTTCCCTTTAGTTAGATGCAAATTTCCCCGGGCTATGTTCCCCCGGGCCCCGTTCCCACGGGGCCCCTGTTCCCACGGGCCCCTGTTCCCCCGGGGCCCCTGTTTCCCCCGGGCCATGTTGTCAAGATGTTTTAAAACGTAAGGTGGGTTTTGTTATTTTTAAAACGTTGGGTTTATTTGGGGGTTTACGGGAATTTCCAAAATAACCCCCGCCGTTGACCCGAGGGGGGCACACGGCCGATCGTAAAACTGTTCACAGGTGTGTGTAATGTTTTCATAAGATATAGCCCGAGTACTGAGATGAATCACCTAAAAGAAAAGGGTTAAACCCCCCAAAATGGGAGGGTGTTTGGCATCCCCAAAATGTGGGGGCCCTAACATTTAGTGACCAACACAATCATTCTTTTCATGGGCAAATTAAACGATTCTTTTGACAAAACCCCTACTAAAATGACGTTCTTCGGTGTGGCCAACCAGGAAAAAAAAGGAATGTGTGTCCTTAACATGGGGTCATTCTCAGTGAGCCTGGGCCCGAACAACAAAAGCAGGGAACGAACCCCCTGTCATACAAACCCTCGGTCGTCACAATTCTGCCGACCCGTCTTTAAATTTTTCCGTCAGACACAGGCTGACCCTTTACCCCCTCGCGCCCAAAAACCACCAAGAGGTGTTCATTCATGCAACGCTAGGGAAAAATTAGGGAATGTCGGCATTAGCTAGACAGGGCGTCACCTAACACAGGTTTTATGTCAAATTTTCAAAAATGACAATCTCTCGCTCATGAAAAACTCCCAAACACATAAGGAACTTTTTAAGATATTTGCGTTCTTCGCCCTTTTTCCCACTTTTAAAGTTTCGATTTTGTGGGGTTTTTTCCAGGATAAAACCAAAAACAATCTTTCCCAGGGGGCGGCGCGGAAGAAAATGTCCTTCTTTTGAATATTCAAAAATTAAAGCGCATCAAGTTCGTGGGTCGGACTTTTAACCCCTCCCCTTTAAAGTACTGAAAAAGAAAATCTCGACGTAAGGGGCACTATTTTAATTTAATTTCGGTTAAAGGGGATCGGTCATTACCCTTTAACCCCTTTTCATTGTTCGTGGCTTAAATTTTCCCGCTAACTTGTTATAGGGGGCGCCACTCTATGGGCCCCATTTTAAGATCTGTCCTATTTTTCATGAAAAAAGTTGTTTGTTGCCTTTTTTGGAGAACAGTCCTCCCCTAAGCCCGGTCATTTTAAAACATTGTCCCCCGCCCCGGGTTCCCCGGGAGACCCAAAATCATCCTTTTTTTCTTTTCTACTTAAATTTCCCCGGTAAAATTAAAACAAAATGACGTTAGTGAACCCTTAACGAAGGTTCCTTTTCCCCCCCCCTTTTTCGAACATGGGTGCTGATCATGGACTCAACATGTAGGGTGATCTCGACTAGGGGTAGTTGCTGAACCCTTCCCCACTAACTGTTAAAAAGGGCTATCGATGGATGCTTTTTATAATGAGACCCCCCCGATGGAGAGGT
>NC_092238.1:19552231-19561915 GCF_036320965.1 Panulirus ornatus
AGAGAAGGGTGCAGGAGGTAAAAAAAAGAAAAAGGGCAAATGAGAGTTGGGGTGAGAGAGTATCATTAAATTTAAGAGAGAATAAAAATATGTTTTGGAAGGAGGTAAATAAAGTCCGTAAGACAAGGGAACAAATGGGAACATTAGTGAAGGGGGATAATGGGGAGGTGATAAGAAGTAGTGGTGATATGAGAAGGAGATCGAGTGAGTATATCGAAGGTTTGTTGAATGTGTTTGATGATAGAGTTGCATATGTAGGGTGTTTTGGTCGAGGTGGTGTGCATAGTTAGAGGGTTAGGTAGAATCATTTGGTAAACAAAGAAGAGGTAGTAAAATCTCTCCGGAATATCATAGCCGGTAAGACAGCAGTTTTGGATGGTTTTGCAGTGGAATATATTAAAAAAAAGGGGGTGACTGTATTGTTGACTGGTTGGTAAGGTTATTTAATGTATGTATGACGCATGGTAAGGTGCCTAAGGAATGCTTGCATACTGCCATTGTACAAAGGCAAAGGGGATAAGAGTGAATGCTGAAATTTCAGAGGAATAAGCCTGTTGAGTATTCATTCAGGGTATTGATTGAGAGGGTGAAGGCAGTTACAGAGGATCAGATTGGGGAAGATTAGTGTTGTTTCAGAAGTGGTAGAGTATGTGTGGATCAGGTGTTTGCTTCGAAGAATGTATGTTAGAAATACTTAGAAAAGTAATTTTTTCTTTTTTTTGCCGCTGTCTCCCGCGTTTGCGAGGTAGCGCAAGGAAACAGACGAAAGAAATGGCCCAAACCCACCCCCAAACACATGTATATACATAAGTCCACACACGCAAATATACATACCTACACAGCTTTCCATGGTTTACCCCAGACGCTTCACATGCCCTGATTAAATCCACTGACAGCACGTCAACCCCGGTATACCACATCGATCCAATTCACTCTATTCCTTGCCCTCCTTTCACCCTCCTGCATGTTCAGGCCCCGATCACACAAAATCTTTTTCACTCCATCTTTCGACCTCCAATTTGGTTTCCCACATCTCCTCGTTCCCTCCACCTCCGACACATATATAATCTTGGTCAATCTTTCCTCACTCATTCTCTCCATGTGCCCAAACCATTTCAAAACACACTCTTCTGCTCTCTCAACCACGCTCTTTTTATTTCCACACATCTCTCTTACCCTTACTTTACTTACTCGATCAAACCACCTCACACCACACATTGTCCTATAACATCTCATTTCCAGCACATCCATCCTCCTGTGCGCAACTCTATCCATAGCCCACGCCTCGCAACCATACAACATTGTTGGCACCACTATTCCTTCAAACATACCCATTTTTGCTTTCCGAGATAATGTTCTCGACTTCCAAACATTCTTCAAGTCTCCCAGAATTTTCGCCCCCTCCCCCACCCTATGATCCACTTCCGCTTCCATGGTTCCATCCGCTGCCAGATCCACTCCCAGATATCTAAAACACTTTACTTCCTCTGGTGTTTCTCCATTCAAACTTACCTCCCAATTAACTTGACCCTCAACCCTACTGTACCTAATAACCTTGCTCTTATTCACATTTACTCTTAACTTACTTCTATCACTCACTTTTCCAAACTAAGTCACCAGCTTCTGCAGTTTCTCACATGAATCAGCCACCAGCGCTGTATCATCAGCGAACAACAACTGACTCACTTCCCAAGCTCTCATCCCCAACAGACTTCATACTTGCCCCTCTTTCCAAAACTCTTGCATTTACCTCCCTAACAATCCCATCCATAAACAAATTAAACAACCATGGTGATATCACACATCCCTGTCGCAAACCTACATTCACTGAGAACCAATCACTTTCCTCTCTTCCTACACGTACACATGCCTTACATCCTCGATAAAAACTTTTCACTGCTTCTAACAACTTGCCTCCCACACCATATATTCTTAATACCTTCCACAGAGCATCTCTATCAACTCTATCATATGCCTTCTCAAGATCCATAAATGCTACATACAAATCCATTTCCTTTTCTGAGTATTTCTCACATACATTCTTCAAAGCAGACCACACATCCTCTACCACTTCTGAAACCACACTGCTCTTCCCCAATCTGATGCTCTGTACATGCCTTCACCCTCTCAATCAATACCCTCCCATATAATTTACCAGGAATACTCAACAAACTTATACCTCTGTAATTTGAGCACTAACTCTTATCCCCTTTGCCTTTGTACAATGGCACTATGCACGCATTCCGCCAATTATCAGGCACCTCACCATGAGTCATACATACATTAAGTAACCTTACCAAGCAGTCAATAATACAGTCATCCCTTTTTTAATAAATTCCACTGCAATACCATCCAAACCTGCTGCCTTGCCGGCTTTTATCTCCCGCAAAGCTTTTACTACCTCTTCTCTGTTTTCCAAATCATTTTCCCTAACCCTCTCACTTTGCACACCACCTCGACCAAAACACCCTATATCTGCCACTCTATCATCAAACACATTCAACAAACCTTCAAAATACTCACTCCATCTCCTTTTTACATCACCACTACTTGTTATCACCTCCCCATTTGCGCCCTTCACTGAAGTTCCCATTTGCTCCCTTGTCTTACGCACTTTATTTACCTCCTTCCAGAACATCTTTTTATTCTCCCTAAATTTTAATGATACTCTCTCACCCCAACTCTCAATTGCCCTCTTTTTCACCTCTTGCACCTTTCTGTTGACCTCCTGTCTCTTTCTTTTATACATCTCCCACTCAATTGCATTTTTTCCCTGCAAAAATCGTCCAAATGCCTCTCTCTTCTCTTTCACTAATAATTTTACTTCTTCATCCCACCAATCACTACCCTTTCTAATCAACCCACCTCCCACTCTTCTTATGCCACAAGCATCTTTTGCGCAATCCATCACTGATTCCCTAAATACATCCCATTCCTCCCCCACTCCCCTTACTTCCATTGTTCTCACCTTTTTCCATTCTGTACTCAGTTTCTCCTGGTACTTCCTCACACAAGTCTCCTTCCTAAGCTCACTTACTCTCACCACCGTCTTCACCCCAACATTAACTCTTCTTTTCTGAAAACCCATACAAATCTTCACCTTAGCCTCCACAAGATAATGATCAGACATCCCTCCAGTATTTCTCACATACATTCTTCAAAGCAAACACCTGATCCACACATCCTCTACCAATTCTGAAACCACACTGCTCTTCCCCAATCTGTTCTGGAAGGAGGTAAATAAAGTGCGTAAGACAAGGGAGCAAATGGGAACTTCAGTGAAGGGCGCAAATGGGGAGGTGATAACAAGTAGTGGTGATGTGAGAAGGAGATGGAGTGAGTATTTTGAAGGTTTGTTGAATGTGTTTGATGATAGAGTGGCAGATATAGGGTGTTTTGCTCGAGGTGGTGTGCAAAGTGAGAGGGTTAGGGAAAATGATTTGATAAACAGAGAAGAGGTAGTAAAAGTTTTGCGGAAGATGAAAGCCGGCAAGGCAGCAGGTTTGGATGGTATTGCAGTGGAATTTATTAAAAAAGGGGGTGACTGTATTGTTGACTGGTTGGTAAGGTTATTTAATGTATGTATGACTCATGGTGAGGTGCCTGAGGATTGGCGGAATGCGTGCATAGTGCCATTGTATAAAGGCAAAGGGGATAAGAGTGAGTGCTCAAATTACAGAGGTACATATATATATATATATATATATATATATATATATATATATATATATATATATATATATATATATATATATATATATATATACATATATATATATATATATATATATATATATATATATATATATATATATATATATATATATATATATATATATATATATATATATATATGTTACACTTCGTCGCTGTCTCCCGCGTCAGCGAGGTAGGGCAAGGAAAAACGGAAGAATGGTTGAACCCATCCACATACAAATATATATACATATACGTCCACACACGCACACATACATGCCTATACATCTCAACGCATACATACACATACACACAGACACATCCACATACACACATGTATATAATTCACAGTTTCCGCCCTTATTCATTTTCGTCGCCATCCTGCCACACAAGAAATGACAACCCCCTTCCCCAGCATGAGCGCGAGGCAGCAATAGGAAAAGAAAACAAAATGTCACATTCGTTCGCACTCACCGAAATCACAGCACCCTTTCCACATCCCTGTCCCAAAAAACTTTCCCTTGTTTACCCCAGACGCTTCACATGCCCTATTTCAATCCATTGACATTACGTCGACCCCGGTGTACCACGTCGTTCCAATTCGTTCTATTTTATGCACGCCTTTCACCCTCCTGCATCTTCAGGCCCCGATCAATCAAAATCTTTTTCACTCCATCTTTCCACCTACAATTTGATCTCCCACTTCTCGTTCCCTTCACCTCTGACACAAATATCCTCTCGTCAATCTTTCCTCGCTCATTCTCTCCATGTGACCAAATCATTTCAAAACACTCTCCTCTGCTCTCTCAACCATACTCTTCGTACTACCTAACATTTCTCTCACCCTCTCATTACTTACTCTACCAAACCAACTCACGCCACATATTGTCCTCAAACATCTCAGTTCCAGCACATCCACCCTACTCCACACTACTCGGTCTATAGCCCACGCCTCGCAACCATATAACATTGTCGGAACCACTATTCCCTCAAACACACCCATTTCTGTTTTCCGAGAAAACCTTCTCGCCTTCCACACATTTTTCAGTTCCTGCAGTTTTTCTCCTTTCAGACTTACCTCCCAGTTGACTTGTCCCTCAATCCTATTGTACCTAATAACCTTGCTCGTATTCACATTTACTCTCAGCTTTCTTCTTTCACACACTTTATCAAACTCAGTCACCAGCTTCTGCAGTTTCTCACCCGGATCAACCACCACAGCTGTATCATCAGCGAACAAATACTGACTCACTTCCCAAGCTCTCTCATCCACAACAGACTGCATACTTTCCCCTCTTTCCAAAACTCTTGCATTCACCTCCATAACAACCCCATCCATAAACAAATTAAACAGCCATATAGACATCACGCACCCCTGCCGAAAACCGACATTCACTAAGAACCAATCGCTTTCCTCTCTTCCTACTCGTCCACATGCCTTACATCCTCGTTAAAAACTTTTCACTGCTTCTAACATCTTGCCTCCCACACCATACATTCTTAATACCCTCCACAGAGCATCTCTATCAACTCTATCATATGCCTTCTCCAGATCCATAAATGCTACATACAAATCCATTTACTTTTCTAAGTATTTCTCACATACATCCTTAAAGCAAACACCTGAACCACACATCCTCTACCACTTCTGAAACAACATTACTCTTCCCCAGTCTGATGCTCTGTACAAGCTTTAACCCTCTCTATCAACACGCTCCCATATAATTTCCCAGGAATACTCTTCAAACTTATACCTCTGTAATTTGAGCAATCACTCTTATCCCCTCTGCCTTTGTACAATGGCACTAAGCAAGCATTCCGCCAATCCTCAGGAACCTCACCATGAGTCATAAATACATTAAATAACCTTACCAACCAGTCAACAACACAGTCACCCCCTTTTTTTTTTATAAATTCTACTTCAATACCGTCCAAACCCGCTGCTTTGCCGGCTTTCTTCTTACGCAAAGCCTTTGCTACCTCTTCTCAGTTTACCAAATCATTCTCCCTAACCCTTTCACTTCGCGCACCACATCGACGAAAACACCATATATCATCAAACACATTCAACAGACCTTCAAAACACTCACTCATCTCCTTCTCATATCACCACTACTTGTTATCACCTCCCCATTACCCCCTTCATTGATATTCTCATTTGTTCCCTTGTCTTACGTGTTTTATTTACCTCCTTCCAAAACATCTTTTTATTCTTCCTAAGATTTGACAATACTCTCACCCCAACACTCATTTGCCCTCTTTTTTACCTCTTGCAACTTTCTCTTGACCTCCTTCCTCTTTCTACCATACATCTATCATTCATTTGCATTATTTCCCTACAAAAATCGACCTAATGCTTCTTTCTTCTCTTTTAATAATCTTACTTTTACATCCCACCACTCACTACTTCTAATTTGCCCACCTTCCAAGCTTTTCATGCCACAAGTATCTTTTGCGCAAGCCATCACTACTTCCCTAAATAAAACCTATTCCTCCCCCACTCCCATAACGTATTTTTTTTCTCACCATTTTCCATTATGTAATAAGCCTTTCCTGGTACTTCCTCACACAAGTCTCCTTCTCAAGCTCACTTACTCTCACCCTTATCTTCACTTAATCATTATCTTTTCTTTTCTGAAAACCTCTACATATCTTCTCCTTCGCCTCCACAAGATAATGATCAGACATCCTTCCAGTTGCACCTCTCAGCACATTAACAACCAAAAGTCTCTCTTTCACGCTCCTATGAATTAACACGTAATCCGATAACTGTTTCTGGCAATCTCTCATACTTACATACGTATACTTATGTATATCTCCCTTTATAAGCCAGGTATTCCCAATCACCATTCTTATTTCAGCGCAAAAATCTACAAACTCTTCAACATTTCCATTTACGACTCTGAACACCACATGTACATCAATTATTCCCTCAACTGCCACATTACTCACCTTTGGATTCAAATCACGCATCACTATAACCCGGTCTCGTGCATCAAAACTAAAATATATATATATATTATATATATATATATATATATTATATATATATATATATATATATATATATATATATATATCATATGCCTTCTCCAGATCCATAAATGCTGCATACAAATCCATTTGCTTTTCTAAGTATTTCTCACATACATTCTTCAAAGCAAACACCTGATCCACACATCCTCTACCACTTCTGAAACCACACTGCTCTTCCCCAATCTGATACTCTGTACATGCCTTCACCCTCTCAATCAATACCCTCCCATATAATTTACCAGGAATACTCAACAAACTTATACCTCTGTAATTTGAGCACGTCACTCTTATCCCCTTTGCCTTTGTACAATGGCACTATGCACGCATTCCGCCAATCCTGAGGCACCTCACCATGAGTCATACATACATTAAATAACCTTACGAACCAGTTGATAGAGAAGCTCTGTGGAGGGTATTAAGAATATATGGTGTGGGAGGCAAGTTCTTAGAAGCAGTGAAAAGTTTTTATCGAGGATGTAAGGCATATGTACGTGTAGGAATAGAGGAAAGTGTTTGGTTCTCAGTGAATGTAGGTTTGCGGTAGGGGTGTGTGATGTCTCCATGGTTGTTTAATTTGTTTATGGATAGGGGTTGTTAGGGAGGTGAATGCAAGAGTTTTGGAAAGAGGGGCAAGTATGAAGTCTGTTGGGGATGAGAGAGCTTGGGAAGTGAGTCAGCTGTTGTTCGCTGATGATACAGCGCTGGTGGCTGATTCATGTGAGAAACTGCAGAAGCTGGTGACTGAGTTTGGTAAAGTGTGTGAAAGAAGAAAGTTAAGAGTAAATGTGAATAAGAGCAAGGTTATTAGGTACAGTAGGGTTGAGGGTCAAGTCAATTGGGAGGTAAGTTTGAATGGAGAAAAACTGGAGGAAGTAAAGTGTTTTAGATATATATATATATATATATATATATATATATATATATATATATATATATATATATATATATATATATATATATATATATATATATATATAATATATATATATATATATATATATATATATATATTTTTTTTTTTTTTTTTTTCTTTGTCGCTGTCTCCCGCGTTTGCGAGGTAGCGCAAGGAAACAGACGAAAGAAATGGCCCAACCCACCCCCATACACATGTATATACATACGTCCACACACGCAAATATACATACCTACACAGCATTCCATGGTTTACCCCAGACGTTTGACATGCCCTGATTCAATCCACTGACAGCACGTCAACCCCGGTATACCACATCGATCCAATTCACTCTATTCCTTACCCTTCTTTCACCATCCTGCATGTTCAGGCCCCGATCACACAAAATCTTTTTCACTCCATCTTTCCACCTCCAATTTGGTCTCCCACTTCTCCTCGTTCCCTCCACCTCCGACACATATATCTTCTTGGTCAATCTTTCCTCACTCATTCTCTCCATGTGCCCAAACCATTTCAAAACACCCTCTTCTGCTCTCTCAACCACGCTCTTTTTATTTCCACACATCTCTCTTACCCTTACGTTACTTACTCGATCAAACCACCTCACACCACATATTGTCCTCAAACATCTCATTTCCAGCACATCCATCCTCCTGCGCACAACTCTATCCATAGCCCACGCCTCGCAACCATACAACATTGTTGGAAACACTATTCCTTCAAACATACCCATTTTTCCTTTCCGAGATAATGTTCTCGACTTCAACACATTCTTCAAGGATTCCAGAATTTTCGCCCCCTTCCCCACCCTATAGATTCATTTCCACTTCCATGGTTCCATCCGCTGCCACATCCACTCCCAGATATCTAAAACACTTTACTTACTCCAGTTTTTCTCCATTCAAACTTACCTCCCAATTGACTTGACCCTCAACCCTACTGTACCTAATAACGTTGCTCTTATTCACATTTACTCTTAACTTTCTTCTTTCACACACTTTACCAAACTCAGTCACCAGCTTCTGCAGTTTCTTATAAGAATCAGCCACCAGCGCTGTATCATCAGCGAACAACAACTGGCTCACTTCCCAAGCTCTCTCATCCACAACAGACTGAATACTTGCCCCTCATTCCAAAACTCTTGCATTCACCTCCCTAACAACCCCAAACATAAACAAATCAAACAACCATGGAGACATCAAACACCCCTGCCGCAAACCTACATTCACTGAGAACCAATCACTTTCCTCTCTTCCTACACGTACACATGCCTTACATCCTCGATAAAAGCTTTTCACTGCTTCTAACAACTTGCCTCCCACACCATATATTCTTAATACCTTCCATAGAACATCTCTATCAACTCTATCATATTCCTTCTCTAGATCCATAAATTCTACATACATATCCATTTGTTTTTCTAAGTATATCTCGCATACCATCTTCAAAGCAAACACCTGAATCACACATCCTCTACCGCTTCTGAAACCACACTGCTCTTCCCCAATCTGATGATCTGTACATGCCTTCACTCTCTCAATCAATACCCTCCCATTAAATTTACCAGGAATACTAAACAAACTTATACCTCTGTAATTTGAGCACTCACTCTTATCCCCTTTGCCTTTGTACAATGGCACTATGCAAGCATTCCGCCAATCCTCAGGCACCTCACCATGAATCATACGTACATTTAATAATCTTAACAACCAGTCAACAATACAGTCACCCTGTTTTTTCAATAAATTCCATTGCAATGCCATGAAAACCTGCTGCTTTGCCGGCTTTATTCTTCCGTAAAGCTTTTACTACCTCTTCTCTATTTACCAAATCATTTTCCCTAACCCTCTCACTTTGCACACCACCTCGACCAAGACACACCACATCTGCCACTCGATCATCAAACACATTCAACAAACCTTCAAAATACTCACTCCATCTCCTTCTCTCATCACCACTACTTGTTATCACCTCCCCATTAGCCCCCTTCAATGAAGCTCCCATTTGCTCCCTTGTCTTACGCACTTTATTTACCTCAT
>NC_092238.1:19562015-19589053 GCF_036320965.1 Panulirus ornatus
CTTGTCTTACGCACTTTATTTACCTCCTTCCAAAACATCTTTTTAGTCTCCCTGAAATTTAATGATACTCTTTCACCCCAACTCTCATTTGCCCTCTTTTTCACCTCTTGCACCTTTCTCTTGACCTCCTGCCTCTTTCCTGTATACCTCTCCCACTCATTTGCATTTTTCCCTGCAAAAATGGTCCAAATGCCTCTCTCTTCTCTTTCATAAATAATCTTACTTCTTCATCCCACCACTCACTACCTTTTCTAATCAACCCACCACCCACGCTTCTCATGCCACAAGCATCTTTTGCGCAATCCATCACTGCTTCCCTAAATACATCCCATTCCTCCCCCACTCCCCTTACCTCCTTTGTTCTAACCTTTTTCCATTCTGTAATCAGTCTCTCCTGGTACTTCCTCACATAAGTCTCCTTCCCAAGCTCACTTACTCTCACCACTCTCTTCACCCCAACATTCTCTCCGCTTTACTGAAAACCCCCACATATCTTCACCTTCGTCTCCAAAAGATAATGATCAGACATCCCTCCAGTTGCACCTCTCAGCACATTAACATCCAAAAGTCTCTCTTTCGTGCACCTATCAATTAACACGTAATCCAATAACGCTCTCTGGCCATCTCTCCCACTTACATACGTATACTTATGTATATCTCGCTTTTTAGACTAGGTATTCCCTATCACCAGTCCTTTTTCAGCACATAAATATACAAGCTCTTCACAATTTCCATTTACAACACTTAACACTCCATGTATACCAATTATTCCCTCAACTGCCACATTACTCACCTTTGCATTCAAATCACCCATCACTATAACCCGGTCTTGTGCATCAAAACCACTAACACACTCATTCAGCTGCTCCCAAAACACTTGCCTCTCATGATCTTTCTTCTCATGCCCAGGTGCACCAATGCACCCATAATCACCCATCTCTCTCCATCAGTTTTACCCATATCAATCTCGAATTTACTTTCTTACACTCTATCACATACTCCCACAACTCCTGATTCGGGAGTAGTGCTACTCCTTTCCTTGCTCTTGTCCTCTCACTAACCCCTGACTTTACTCCCAAGACATTCCCAAACCACTCTTCCCCTTTACTCTTTAGCTTCGTTTCACTCAGAGCCAAAACATCCATGTTCCTTTCCTTAAACATATTACCTATCTCTCCTTTTTTCTCATCTTGGTTACATCCACACACATTTAGACACCCCAGTCTGAGCCTTCGAGGAGGATGAGCACTCTTCGCGTGACTCCTTCTTCTGTTTCCCCTTTTAGAAAGTTAAAATACAAGGAGGGGAGGGTTTCTGGCCCCCGCTCCCGTCCCCTTTAGTCGCCTTCTACGACACGTTAGGAATGCATGGGAAGTATTCTTTCTCCCTTATCCCCAGGGATATATATATATATATATATATATATATATATATATATATATATATATATATATATATATATATATATATATATATATATATATATATATATATATATATATATATATATATATATATATATATATATATATATATATATATATGTATGTATATATATCACTGAAATAAGACACTGTTGTTAATAATCTTTATCACTTAGTTACGTCCTCAGTAAATACAAGGTGCCTCTTTTGAATACGGAGAAAAGCTTTATCGAGGACATACACACTCATTATTTGTTACTTTAATCATCTGGTAAAAAATCATTGATATTACTAAACTGATAGTTGCTCTGTCCATTATTAAAACAGTATTTCGGTAGATATCAACCTAGAGTCACAGCAAATTACATCCTACAAAATCAGAAGGTAGCCTTCAGATACAGCAGATGACAGCATGAAATTACAGTAAAAAAAACACCAAGGAGGTAGAGCAGTAAATAATCTGGCAGTATAGCAGAAGTAAACCTCTTGGTACAGTAGAGCACACCTTAGATGTAAAGCACAAGACAAACTGGAGATATGGCAGATGGGAACATGGGTGTAGAGGAGAGAACGACCTGGAGGTTAAGTAGATGACAATCTACGAGTGCAGCTATAGACAACCTGGATGTACAACAGATGACTTCCTGGATTCATAGCAGTGGATGACTTAAAGGTGAACATGATAACTGTCTGGTTGCATAGCTAAGAACAACTTTGAAGGAGAACAATCACTTGAGTACGACAGTGGCAGCCGTGGAGGTGTAGTAGATGATAATTTGTAGGAGGATGACCTGGAGGTACAACAGAATGCGACCTGGAATTACAACAGAAGACAACTTGAAGATACAGTAAATGGCACCCTGGAGGTACAGAAGTCAATGAACTGGAAGTAAAGCAGAAGACAACCAGGAGTTACTGAAGAGGATGGCCTAATGGTACATTAGAAGACAGCCTGGTGGTACGGCAGAAAACACTTTAAAAGAAGACAACCTCGGGAAATTACAGGGAAACCTGGAGGTAAAGTTAAAATCAACATGAAAATACAGCTAAGATTACATGGAGGTACAGCAAAAGACAACCCAGCGAAGCAACAGAAGACAACCTGATGGTTTAACAGAAGACTAACTAGAGGTATAAGAGAAGACGATTTGGATGTATAACCTAGACCAAACCTATGGTACAAGAAAAGCCAACCTGGAATACCAGTAGAAAACAACCTAGAGGTAAAACAGAGTGCAACTTGGAAGTACAACAGAAGATATCGTGGAAGTGCAGCAGGTGTTCATCTGCAAGTACAGAAGACGATAACCGAGAAGCACAATAGAAAAACACATTGAGTTACATTGGAAGAAAATATGGAGGTAAATTAAAAGACAATTTGGAAGTACAGAAAGAGACTCCCTGGAAGTATAGCGAAAGACATCCTGATTGTACTGTAAAAGATGACTTAGAGGTACAGCAGAAGATAACCGGAGGTAGAAAAGCAAACCTGGGGTTCGATAAAAGACACTTTAGTAGAAAGGTAGAAAGCGATATGGAAGTACAAAAGACATGATATTACAGAAGAGGACGGCTTAGATGTGTAAGAGAAGAAATCTTAGAGTTAGAACAGAAGAGAACATGGTGGTACATGCAGATGTCAACCTGAGATAAAGCAGAGAACCTGAAGGTGCAGCAGACTACAATCCGGAGGCACAGTTGCCAACCTGGAGGTACTGTACATCAGAAGACAACTTGGAGGTATAATACAAGGCAACAGGTTATTATATGTAAAGCATATCAAAGGGTCATAAAGAAGGACAGTATTATTAAGAATGAGGAATTATCATTATACATGATCGCTTCATATAAAAGATAAAATGATAGTAAAATGAAACAAAATATAAACCTTATTCCACGAAACATATGAAAGACTAATATATGTGACTGGAAGCCACATGACTAAAAGACTCAGATAATCTCGGTGTATATATTGCACAAAATGCAGAAATTAGTCTGATCTGTTAAAGATAATATAATCTTCGTACATTTCTGTGCTTACAGGAAAACATTTTGAAGTGAATATCATCAGGCAGACCTATCATGGAACGTAACAACATCAGGGAAACGTCACAAAAATATGAACACAACGTGTAAGAGTTTACCTGAAACTTCGGCTGGTATCCAGAGGTCTGAGGCCTGACGATTCTCACCCGCTCAGGGTTTTGGGGTCTCCATGTGCTTTACGCTATCGCCAAACATGTTTACTTCTATTTCTTTTTCCTTTTTGCTAAAATGTTCTTTATTTGAGATATAAATACTAATATTTTCATCAAAATAATCCTGAAAAGCTAAAGTTTTTTTGAATAAACATATATGAAAGAGTAGATATCTCGACATGGGACCACGTGATATAAGTATATTCTTAACATTCATTTAAAAAAAAAATGTTAACTTCTACATAGGTAGAGCTTGATAAGGATTTGACAATAAATTATAGATAACACCAATCACTTGCGTCCTGGGTACCGAGGTCTCGTTCTGTGATTCACATGTCTATGATTTCAGTATACATTTCCTGACTCCATCAAGGTCATCCAACATCAGCAGTGCGAGATTTATATCCAAATGGACAACACTACAATATTTGGTCTCCATTTGCTGCCTCTTGTGACGAACGCTTGTGATCATGGCATTAATAACTGAATGCTTACACTCTGAATGTTTGTACACCAGATGGGATGCTTTGGGATTTTTAGCCATTGTTCTTCTATCAACTGGTATGTCAGCAGTTTCCTTACCGTAACAATGAGGTAAAAGAACCTAAAAATGGGTTTCAAACAATTGTACAAATACACACACACACACACACACACACACACACTGGCTACATCTTTAAGTCGCTAGTGCTCCGGGTTAACTCATTTGACACAAACGTCACAAATTTGAACAAACAAGAATGTATTCAAGAAGTGTAACTACCCCAGGTTACCATTATTTTATAAAATTATCGAGTATTACTACCAAAGCCATCTTTTTATTAAGTTAGTAACTTATAAATGAGAACATGTGCAGAACGGTTACCGTGAACTAAACTTTCTCGTGAGTGACATATTATGTGAAATGAGCTTAATGAGAAAACTGTCTTATCCTGAAAATCAAAGCTTTGGTTCATTCTGATCACTGTATAGATATATGTACGATTTTCATGTGCTATTTTGACCATTAACACTAACTTTTGGAATCTTTCAATATTTAGCGGAATTTAAGATGATTGTGTATAGTTCTACTTTTTCTACATGCACAGCGGCTCTTCCATCCACGTAGACCTATATCATGATATGTGTCACCACCTTCTTTACCAAACTATGAAAACAAAATGTCATCAAAGTAGACGACAGTCGCAGAACGTCCGATTATTGTGACCTTATCTGGCCACTGACGCAGCAGCTAAAATGGAGTCACTATTAAATATCGCGTTCGCGCTAGATTGGCACCACATCAGTCTGGGAGAACAATATTTCTCATATATATCTTCCTTGGTCGGACAGATATGCTAGTCGTATGATCAAAGGTCACTAGCAAAGCAAAGAACACCTATGAAAGCAAATGATACAAAATAAAACAAGAATTTAACTTATACACAATACTTCATAAGTACTTTCAAGTATAACAACCCTCCGAGAGTTAACTATCAATTCCTCTCACTTAAGAAAAAAAATCATGACAGTATAACACTGTATGCACAAATCCGTTAGAAGCTGGTCAAGGAGTCGATACCATGCTGGGTAAACATTCAGTAACGTTCATGTGGAATCTATATTTCTAAATATTTTACATCTCGATCCCCTCCAGCATTTGACGCCATAAGAGCCACATGAATATTCAAAGCAACTCTGTTGGTAAAGAATATGCAGGTGTAAAGTGTCAAGTTCACGTAATGCATTTAAAGGGTCTTCTCATAACTTACAACTTGCCCTTTGTGTATGCCTGTGACAACTTTGCAGCCCTTTGACGTATTTCAGTGGTATTATTTCTCTCAACAATGCTTGCGTCAGTCTGGGTTCGGCCATTCTTTCGTCTCTTTCCTTGCGCTACCTTCCTAACGCGGGAGAAAGCGACAAACCAAAAAAAAAAAAAAAGAAAAAAATGATATATATATATATATATATATATATATATATATATATATATATATATATATATATATATATATATTGTCTATATCTTATTATACTTCGTCGCTGTCTCTCACGTTAGCAAGGTAGCGCAAGGAAACAGACGAAAGAATGGCCCAACCCGCCCATATACACATATATATACATACACGTCCACACACGCATATATACATACCTATACATCTCAACGTATACATACAAATACACACACAGACATATACATATATACACATGTACATAATTCATACTGTCTGCCCTTATTCATTCCCGTCGCCACACCGCCACACATGAAATGACAGCTGCCTCCCCCGGCATGTGCGCGAGGTAGCGCTAGGAAAAGGCAGCAAAGGCCACATTCGTTCACTTTCAGCCCCTACCTGTCACGTATAATGCACCGAAACCACAGCTCTCTTTCCACATCCAGGCACCACAAACCTTTCCATGGTATAACCCAGACGCTTCACATGCCCTGGATCAATCCATTGACAGCACGTCGACCCCGGTATATCACATCGTTCCAATTCACTCTATTCCTTGCACGCATTTCACCCTCCTGCATGTTCAGGCCCCGATCACTCAAAATCTTTTTCACTCCATCTTTCCACTTCCAATTTGGTCTCCCACTTTTCGTTCCCTCCACCTCTCACACGTATGTCCTCTTTGTCAATCTTTCCTCACTCATTCTCTCTATGTGACCAAACCATTTCAAAACAACCTCTTCTGCTTTCGCAACCACACTCTTTTTATTACGATACATCTCTCTTACCCTTTCATTACTTGATCAAACCACCTCACACCACATATTGTCCTCAAACATCTCGTTTCCAGCACATCCACCCTCCTCCACAAAACTCTATCTATAGCCCACGCCTCGCAGCCATATAAGATTGTTGGAACCACTATTCCTTCAAACATACCCATTTTTCCTTTCCAAGATAACGTTCTCGATTTCCACACACTTTTCAACGCTCCCAGAATTTTCGCCCCCTCCACCACCTTATGAATCACTTCCTTCTGCTGCCAAATTCACTCCCAGATATCTAAAACACTTCACTTTCTCCCTTGTCCCTCAACCCTACTGTATCTAATAACCTTGCACTTATTCACATTTACTCTCAGCTTTCTTTTTTCACACACTTTACCAAACTCAGTCACCACCTTTCGCAGATTCTCATCCGAATCAGACACCAGCGCTGTATCATCAGCGAACAACAACTGACTCACTTCCCAAGCCCTCTCGTCCACAACAGACTGCATACTTGCCCCTCTTTCCAAAACACTTGCATTCAACTCCTAACAACCCCATCCATAAACCAATTAAACAACCAGGGAGACATCACACACCTCTGCCGCAAACCTACATTCACTGAGAACCAATCACTTTCATCTCTTCCTACACGTACACATGCCTTACATCTTCGATAAAAACTTTCCGCTGCTTCTAACAACTTACCTCTCACACCATATATTGTTAATACCTTCCACAGAGTATCTCCAGATCCATAAATGCAACATACAAATCCATTTGCTTTTCTAAGTATTTCTCACATACATTCTTCAAAGCAAACACCTAATCCACACATCATCTACCACCTCTGAAACCACACTGTTCTTCCCCAGTCTAATGATCCGTACTTGCCTTCAATCAATACCTTCCCATAAAATTTCCCAGGAATACTCAGCAAACTTAGACCTCTATAATTTAAGCACTCACTTTTATCCCCTTTGCCTTTGTACAATGGCACTATGCAAGCATTCCGCCAATCCTCAGGCACCTCACCATGAGTCATACATACATTAGATAACCTTACCAACCATTCAACAATACAGTCACTCCCTTTTTTAACAAATTCCACTGCAATACCCTCCAAACCTGCTGCCTTGCCGGCTTTCATCTTCCGCAAAGCCTTTACTGCCTCTTCTCTGTTTACCAAATCATTCTTCCTAACCCTCTCACTGTGCACACCACCTCGACCAAAACACCATATATCTGCCACTCTATCATCAAACACATTCAACAAACCTTCAAAATACTCACTCCATCTC
Organism: Panulirus ornatus; assembly: GCF_036320965.1. NCBI lineage: Eukaryota > Metazoa > Arthropoda > Malacostraca > Decapoda > Palinuridae > Panulirus > Panulirus ornatus. The sequence continues at coordinate 19,569,643 of NC_092238.1, forward strand.
CTTCTCACATCACCACAACTTGTTATCACTTCCCCATTAGCCCCCTTCAACGACGTTCCCATTTGTTCCCTTGACTTACGCACATTAATTTACTTCCTTCCAAAACACCTTTTTATTCTCCCTAATATTTAATGATACTCTCTCATCCCAACTCTCATTTGCCCTCTTTTTCACCTCTTGCTCCTTTCTCTTGACCTCCCGTCTCTTTCTTTTATACATCTCACAGTCATTTTCATTATTTCCCTGCAAAAATCCTCCAAATACCTCTCTCTTCTCTTTCACTAATAATCTTCCTTCTTCACCCCACCACTCACTACTCTTTCTAATCTGCCCACCTCCCACGTTTCTCATGCCACAAGCATCTTTTGCGCAAGCCATTACTTCTTCCATAAATACCTCTCATTCTTTCCCCACACCCCTTATGTCCTTTGTTTTCATCTTTTTCCATTCTGTACTCAGTCTCTCCTGGTACTTCCTGACACAAGTCTACTTCCCATGCACACTTACTCTCACCACTCTTTTCACCCCAACATTCTCTCTTCTTTTCTGAAAACCTCTACAAATCTTCACCTTCGCACCCATAAGATAATGATCCAACATCCCTCCAGTTGTACCTCTCAGCATATTAACATCCAAAAGTCTCTCTTTCGCGCGCTTATTAACTAACACGTAATCCCATAACGCTCTCTGCCCATCTCTCCTACCTACATACGTATATTTATGTATATCTCTCTTTTTAAACCAGGTATACCCAATCACCAGTCCTTTTTCAGCACATAAATCTACAAGCTCTTCACCATTTCCATTTACAACACTGAACACCCCATGTATACCAATTATTCCCTCAACTGCCACATTACTCACCTTTGCATTCAAATCACCCAACACTATAACCCGGTATCATGCATCAAAACCACTAACGCACTCATTCAGCTGCTCCCAAAACACTTGCCTCTCATGATCTTTCTTCTCATGCCTAGGTGCATATGCACCAATAATCACCCATCTCTCTCCATCAACTTTCAGTTTTACCCATACTAATCGAGAATTTACTTTCTTACATTCTATCACATACTCCCACCATTCCTATTTCAGAAGTAGTGCTACTCCTTCCCTTGCTCTTCTCCTCTCACAAACCCCTGACTTTACCCCCAAGACATTCTCAAACCACTCTTCCCCTTTACCCTTAAGCTTCGTTTCACTCAGTGCTAAAATGTCCAGGTTCCTTTCCTCGAACATACTACCTATCTCTCTTTTTTCACATCTTGGATACATCCACACACATTTAGACACCCCAATCTGAGCCTTCGAGGAGGGTGAGCACTCCCTGCGTCACTTCTTCTTCAGTTTCCCTTTTAGAAAGTTAAAATACAAGGAGGAGAGGGTTTGTAGCCTCTTGCTCCCGTCTTCTTTAGTCGCCTTCTACACGTGAGGAATGCGTGGGAAGTATTCTTTTTCCCCTATCCGCGGGGATAGTGTATATATATATTCTTTTTTTTTTCTGCTTTGTCGCTATCTCCCGCGTTTGCGAGGTAGCGCAAGGAAACAGACGAAAGAAATGGCCCAACCCACCCCCATACACATGTATATACATACGTCCACACACGCAAATATACATACCTACACAGCTTTCCATGGATTACCCCAGACGCTTCACATGCCTTGATTCAATCCACTGACAGCACGTCAACCCCGGTATACCACATCGCTCCAATTCACTCTATTCCTTGCCCTCCTTTCACCCTCCTGCATGTTCAGGCCCCGATCACACAAAATCTTTTTCACTCCATCTTTCCACCTCCAATTTGGTCTCCCTCTTCCCCTCGTTCCCTCCACCTCCGACACGTATATCCTCTTGGTCAATCTTTCCTCACTCATTCTCTCCATGTGCCCAAACCATTTCAAAACACCCTCTTCTGCTCTCTCAACCACGCTCTTTTTATTTCCACACATCTCTCTTACCCTTACGTTACTTACTCGATCAAACCACCTCACACCACACATTGTCCTCAAACATCTCATTTCCAGCACATCCATCCTCCTGCGCACAACTCTATCCGTAGCCCACGCCTCGCAACCATACAACATTGTTGGAACCACTATTCCTTCAAACATAGGTATTTTTGCTTTCCGAGATAATGTTCTCGACTTCCACACATTCTTCAAGGCTCCCAGAATTTTTCGCCCCCTCCCCCACCCTATGATCCACTTCCGCTTCCATGGTTCCATCCGCTGCCAGATCCACTCCCAGATATCTAAAACACTTCACTTCCTCCAGTTTTTCTCCATTCAAACTCACCTCCCAATTGACTTGACCCTCAACCCTACTGTACCTAATAACCTTGCTCTTATTCACATTTACTCTTAACTTTCTTCTTTCACACACTTTACGAAACTCAGTCACCAGCTTCTGCAGTTTCTCACATGAATCAGCCACCAGCGCTGTATCATCAGCGAACAACAACTGACTCACTTCCCAAGCTCTCTCATCCCCAACAGACTTCATACTTGCCCCTCTTTCCAAAACTCTTGCATTCACCTCCCTAAGAAACCCATCCATAAGCAAATTAAACAACCATGGAGACATCACACACCCCTGCCGCAAACCTACATTCACTGAGAACCAATCACTTTCCTCTCTTCCTACACGTACACATGCCTTACATCCTCGATGAAAACTTTTCACTGCTTCTAACAACTTGCCTCCCACACCATATATTCTTAATACCTTCCACAGAGCATCTCTATCAACTCTATCATATGCCTTCTCCAGATCCATAAATGCTACATACAAATCCATTTGCTTTTCTAAGTATTTCTCACATACATTCTTCAAAGCAAACACCTGATCCACACATCCTCTACCACTTATGAAACCACATTGCTCTTCCCCAATCTGATGCTCTGTACATGCCTTCACCCTCTCAATCAATACCCTCCCATATAATTTGCCAGGAATACTCAACAAACTTATACCTCTGTAATTTGAGCACTCACTCTTATCCCCTTTGCCTTTGTACAATGGCACTATGCACGCATTCCGCCAATCCTCATGCACCTCACCATGAGTCATACATACATTAAATAACCTTACCAACCAGTCAACAATACAGTTACCCCCTTTTTTAATAAATTCCACTGCAATACCATCCAAACCTGCTGCCTTGCCGGCTTTCATCTTCCGCAAAGCTTTTACTACCTCTTCTCTGTTTACCAAATCATTTTCCCTAACCATCGCACTTTATATATATATATATATATATATATATATATATATATATATATATATATTATTTTTTTTTATTATACTTTGTCGCTGTCTCCCGCGTTTGCGAGGTAGCGCAAGGAAACAGACGAAAGAAATGGCCCAACCCACCCCCATACACATGTATATACATACGTCCACACACGCAAATATACATACCTGCACAGCTTTCCATGGTTTACCCCAGACGCTTCACATGCCTTGATTCAATCCACTGACAGCACGTCAACCCCGGTATACCACATCGCTCCAATTCACTCTATTCCTTGCCCTCCTTTCACCCTCCTGCATGTTCAGGCCCCGATCACACAAAATCTTTTTCACTCCATCTTTCCACCTCCAATTTGGTCTCCCTCTTCTCCTCGTTCCCTCCACCTCCGACACATATATCCTCTTGGTCAATCTTTCCTCACTCATCCTCTCCATGTGCCCAAACCACTTCAAAACACCCTCTTCTGCTCTCTCAACCACGCTCTTTTTATTTCCACACATCTCTCTTACCCTTACGTTACTCACTCGATCAAACCACCTCACACCACACATTGTCCTCAAACATCTCATTTCCAGCACATCCATCCTCCTGCGCACAACTCTATCCATAGCCCACGCCTCGCAACCATACAACATTGTTGGAACCACTATTCCTTCAAACATACCCAATTTTGCTTTCCGAGATAATGTTCTCGACTTCCACACATTCTTCAAGGCCCCCAGAATTTTCGCCCCCTCCCCCACCCTATGATCCACTTCCGCTTCCATGGTTCCATCCGCTGCCAGATCCACTCCCAGATATCTAAAACACTTCACTTCCTCCAGTTTTTCTCCATTCAAACTCACCTCCCAATTGACTTGACCCTCAACCCTACTGTACCTAATAACCTTGCTCTTATTCACATTTACTCTTAACTTTCTTCTTCCACACACTTTACCAAACTCAGTCACCAGCTTCTGCAGTTTCTCACATGAATCAGCCACCAGCGCTGTATCATCAGCGAACAACAACTGACTCACTTCCCAAGCTCTCTCATCCCCAACAGACTGCATACTTGCCCCTCTTTCCAAAACTCTTGCATTTACCTCCCTAACAACCCCATCCATAAACAAATTAAACAACCATGGAGACATCACACACCCCTGCCGCAAACCTACATTCACTGAGAACCAATCACTTTCCTCTCTTCCTACACGTACACATGCCTTACATCCTCGATAAAAACTTTTCACTGCTTCTAACAACTTTCCTCCCACACCATATATTCTTAATACCTTCCACAGAGCATCTCTATCAACTCTATCATATGCCTTCTCCAGATCCATAAATGCTTCGTAGAAATCCATTTGCTATATATATATATATATATATATATATATATATATATATATATATATATATATATATATATATATATATATATATATATATATATATATATATATATATATATATATATATATATATATATATATATATATATATATATATATATATATATATATATATATATATGTCGACAGCAGCAAGTGATGCTACTACGTTTGTGAATCAAGAACCATTGCAACACAAACCTCGCCAGGTGGTAGAGTGACCCGCGGTGTATCGAAACAGACTTCCCTAGAACTTTTTTAAAGGGGAAGTAAATGTTTATAGTTGTGTTACTGGAGTGATAGTTTTCATACATAGTGCTCTGACAAGAAAATAGTGAAACTGGAAAAAAATGTAGCTTAGACATTGAAGGTTATTCTTTCATTGAAATGTGAACAAAGGAAGGTTTTTTTTTTCAAAGTGATAGAGATGGAAAGCAAAAAGGTGTTTTTCATAAATGTACTGGAAAAGTTGAGGTCCAGATAAATTTTTGGTCTGTCAAGGCTTTATTATGGCGGATGACCAACTACCTACACCCATGTATCCAAGATATGGTTGTACTTTCTGTAATAAAGACAAGTGAGAAACATCATAAGCCAATATTCCTGTTTCGTGATAAGAGAAGTGGACCAGGCAGTATGATACAGTGGTTAAAATGATGAAAACTACTATTGACGTTTGTGTAAATAAATTATACATTTCCCCTTTCCATAGCCAGAGGTTAAACCATTATGTGACATTCATTTTTCTTTTCATTTTAAGCTAGGAGTTTCAGTTTTCTAAATTATTTCTGACATTTTTCATATATATATATGTATGTATGTGTGTATGTGTGTATAAGTGCGTATGTATGTGTGTATATATATATATATATATATATATATATATATATATATATATATATATATATATATATATATATATATATATATATATATATATATATATATATATATATATATATATATATCTATCAACTCTATCATATGCCTTCTCCAGATCCATAAATGCTACATACAAATCCATTTGCTTTTCTAAGTATTTCTCACATACATTCTTCAAAGCAAACACCGGATCCACACATCCTCTACCACTTCTGAAACCACCCTGCTCTTCCCCAATCTGATGCTCTGTACATGCCTTCACCCTCTCAATCAATACCCTCCCATATAATTTACCAGGAATACTCAACAAACTTATACCTCTGTAATTTGAGCACTCACTCTTATCCCCTTTGCCTTTGTACAATGGCACTATGCACGCATTCCGCCAATCCTCAGGCACCTCACCATGAGTCATACATACATTAAATAACCTTACCAACCAGTCAACAATACAGTCACCCCCTTTTTTAATAAATTCCACTGCAATACCATCCAAACCTGCTGCCTTGCCGGCTTTCATCTTCCGCAAAGCTTTTACTACCTCTTCTCTGTTTACCAAATCATTTTCCCTAACCCTCTCACTTTGCACACCACCTCGACCAAAGCACCCTATATCTGCCACTCTGTCATCAGACACATTCAACAAACCTTCAAAATACTCATTCCATCTCCTTCTCACATCACCACTACTTGTTATCACCTCCCCATTTACGCTCTTCACTGAAGTTCCCATTTGCTCCCTTGTCTTACGCACCCTATTTACCTCCTTCCAGAACATCTTTTTATTCTCCCTAAAATTTACTGATAGTCTCTCACCCCAACTCTCATTTGTCCTTTTTTTCACCTCTTGCACCTTGTGGAAGGTATTAAGAATATATGGTGTGGGAGGCAAGTTGTTAGAAGCAGTGAAAAGTTTTTATCGAGGATGTAAGGCATGTGTACGTGTAGGAAGAGAGGAAAGTGATTGGTTCTCAGTGAATGTAGGTTTGCGGCAGGGGTGTGTGATGTCTCCATGGTTGTTTAATTTGTTTATGGATGGGGTTGTTAGGGAGGTAAATGCAAGAGTCTTGGAAAAAGGGGCAAGTATGGAGTGTGTTGGGGATGAGAGAGCTTGGGAAGTGAGTCAGTTGTTGTTCGCTGATGATACAGCGCTGGTGGCGGATTCATGTGAGAAACTGCAGAAGCTGGTGACGGAGTTTGGTAAAGTGTGTGGAAGAAGAAAGTTAAGAGTAAATGTGAATAAGAGCAAGGTTATTAGGTACAGTAGGGTTGAGGGTCAAGTCAATTGGGAGGTGAGTTTGAATGGAGAAAAACTGGAGGAAGTGAAGTGTTTTAGATATCTGGGAGTGGATCTGTCAGCGGATGGAACCATGGAAGCGGAAGTGGATCATAGGGTGGGGGAGGGGGCGAAAATTTTGGGAGCCTTGAAAAATGTGTGGAAGTCGAGAACATTATCTCGGAAAGCAAAAATGGGTATGTCTGAAGGAATAGTGATTCCAACAATGTTGTATGGTTGCGAGGCGTGGGCTATGGATAGAGTTGTGCGCAGGAGGATGGATGTGCTGGAAATGAGATGTTTGAGGACAATGTGTGGTGTGAGGTGGTCTGATCGAGTAAGTAATGTAAGGGTACGAGAGATGTGTGGAAATAAAAAGAGCGTGGTTGAGAGAGCAGAAGTGGGTGTTTTCAAATGGTTTGGTCACATGGAGAGAATGAGTGAGGAAAGATTGGCCAAGAGGATATATGTGTCGGAGGTGGAGGGAACGAGGAGAAGTGGGAGACCAAATTGGAGGTGGAACGATGGAGTGAAAAAGATTTTGAGTGATCGGGGCCTGAACATGAAGGAGGGAGAAAGGAGGGCAAGGAATCGAGTGAATTGGATCGATGTGGTATACCGGGGTTGACGTGCTGTCAGTGGATTGAATCAGGGCATGTGAAGCGTCTGGGGTAAACCCTGGAAAGTTGTGTGGGGCCTGGATGTGGAAAGGGAGCTGTGGTTTCGGGCATTATTGCATGACAGCTAGAGACTGAGTGTGAACGAATGGGGCCTTTGTTGTGTTTTCCTAGTGCTACCTCGCACACATGAGGGGGAGGGGGATGGTATTCCATGTGTGGCGAGGTGGCGATGGGAATGAATAAAGGCAGACAGTGTGAATTGTGTACATGGGTATATATGTATGTGTCTGTGTGTGTATATATATGTGTACATTCAGATGTATAGGTATGTATATTTGCGTGTGTGGACGGGTATGTATATACATTGTGTATGGGGGTGGGTTGGGCCATTTCTTTCGTATGTTTCCTTGCGCTACCTCGCAAACGCGGGAGGCAGCGACAAAGCAAAATAATAAATAAACAAATAAATATATATATATATATATATATATATATATATATATATATATATATATATATATATATATATATATATATATATATATATATATATATATATATTATCCCTGGGGATAGGGGTGAAAGAATACTTCCCACGCATTCCTCGCGTGTCGTAGAAGGCGACTAGAGTGGACGGGAGCGGGGTGCCAGAAATCCTCCCCTCCTTGTATTTTTTAACTTTCTAAAATGGGAAATAGAAGAAGGAGTCACGCGGGGAGTGCTCATGCTCCTCGAAGGCTCAGATTGGGGTGTCTAGGTGTGTGTGGATGTAACCAAGATGTGAAAAAAGGAGAGATAGGTAGTATGTTTGAGGAAAGGAACCTGGATGTTTTGGCTCTGAGTGAAACGTAGCTCAAGGGTAAAGGGGAAGAGTGGTTTGGGAATGTCTTGGGAGTAAAGTCAGGGGTTAGTGAGAGGACAAGAGCAAGGGAAGGAGTAGCAGTACTCCTGAAACAGGAGTTGTGGGAGTATGTGATAGAATGTAAGAAATTAAATTCTCGATTAATATGGTTAAAACTAAAAGTTGTTGGAGAGAGATTGGTGATTATTGGTGCATATGCACCTGGGCGTGAGAAGAAAGATCACGAGAAGGAAGTGTTTTGGGAGGAGCTGAATGAGTGTGTTAGTGGTTTTAATTCACGAGACCGGGATATAGTGATGGGTGATTTTAATGCAAAGGTGCGTAATGTGGCAGTTGAGGGAATAATTGGTATACATGTGCTGTTAAGTGTTGTAATTCGAAATGGTGAAGAGCTTGTAGATTTATGTGCTGAAAAAGGACTAGTGATTGGGAATACCTATTCTAAAAAGCGAGATATACATAAGTATACGTATGTAAGTAGGAGAGATGGCCAGAGAGCGTTATTGGATTACGTGTTAATTGACAGGCGCGCGAAAGAGAGACTTTTGGATGTTAATGTGCTGAGAGGTGCAACTGGAGGGATGTCTGATCATTACCTTGTGAAGGCTAAGGTGAAGATTTGTATGGGTTTTCAGAAAAGAAGAATGAATGTTGGGGTGAAGAGGGTGGTGAGAGTAAGTGAGCTTGGGAAGGAGACTTGTGTGAGGAAGTACCAGGAGAGACTGAGTACAGAATGGAAAAAGGTGAGAACAATGGAAGTAAGGCGAGTGGGGAAGGAATGGGATGTATTTAGGGAATCAGTGATGGATTGCGCAAAAGATGCTTGTGGCATGAGAAGAGTGGGAGGTGGGCTGATTAGAAAGTGCAGTGAGTGGTGGGATTACGAAGTAAGATTATTAGTGAAAGAGAAGAGAGAGGCATTTGGACGATTTTTCCAGGGAAAAAATGCAATTGAGTGGGAGATGTATAAAAGAAAGAGACAGGAGGTCAAGAGAAAGGTGCAAGAGGTGAAAAGAGGGCAAATGAGAGTTGGGGTTAGAGAGTATCACTAAATTTTAGGGAGAATAAAAAGATGTTCTGGAAGGAGATAAATAAAGAGTGTAAGAGAGGGGAGCAAATGGGAACTTCAGTGAAGGGCGCAAATGGGGAGGTGATAACAAGTAGTGGTGATGCGAGAAGGAGATGGAGTGAATATTTTGAAGGTTTGTTGAATGTGTTTGATGATAGAGTGGCAGATATAGGGTGTTTTGGTCGATGTGGTGTGCAAAGTGAGAGGGTTAGGGAAAATGATTTGGTAAACAGAGAAGAGGTAGTAAAAGCTTTGCGGAAGATGAAAGCCGGCAAGGAAGCAGGTTTGGATGGTATTGCAGTGGAATTTATTAAAAAAGGGGGTGACTGTATTGTTGACTGGTTGGTAATTTTATTTAATGTATGTATGACTCATGGTGAGGTGCCTGAGGATTGGCGGAATGCGTGCATAATGCAATTGTACAAAGGTAGAGGGGATAAGAGTGAGTGCTCAAATTACAGAGGTATAGGTTTGTTGAGTATTCCTGGTAAATTATATGGGAGGGTATTGATTGAGAGGGTGAAGGAAAGTACAGAGCATCAGATTGGGGAAGAGCAGTGTGGTTTCAGAAGTGGTAGAGGATGTCTGGATGAGGTGTTTGCTTTGAAGAATGTATGTGAGAAATACTTAGAAAAGCAAATGGATTTGTATGTAGCATTTATGGATCTAGAGAAGGCATATGATACAGTTGATAGAGATGCTCTGTGGAAGGTATTAAGAATATATGGTGTGGGAGGCAAGTTGTTAGAAGCAGTGAAAAGTTTTCATCGAGGATGTAAGGCATGTGTACGTGTAGGAAATGAGGAAAGTGATTGGTTCTCAGTGAATGTAGGTTTGCGGCAGGGGTGTGTGATGTCCTCATGGTTGTTTAATTTCTTTATGGATGGGGTTGTTAGGGAGGTGAATGCAAGAGTTTTGGAAAGAGTGGCAAGTATGAAGTCTGTTGTGGATGAGAGAGCTTGTTAAGTGAGTCAGTTGTTGTTCGCTGATGATACAGCGCTGGTGGCTGATTCATGTGAGAAACTGCAGAAGCTGGTGACTGAGTTATGTAAAGTGTGTGAAAGAAAAAAGTTAAGAGTAAATGTGAATAAGAGCAAGGTTATTAGGTACTGTAGGGTTGAGGGTCAAGTCAACTGGGAGGTAAGTTTGAATGGAGAAAAACTGGAGGAATTAAAGTGCTTTAGATATCTGGGAGTGGATCTGGCAGCGGATGGAAACATGGAAGCGGAAGTGAATCATAGGGTCGGGGAGGGGGCGAAAATCCTGGGAGCCTTGAAGAATGTATGGAAGTCGAAAACATTATCTCGGAAAGCAAAAATGGTTATGTTTGAAGGAATAGTGGTTCCAACAATGTTGTATGGTTGCGAGGCGTGGGCTATGGATAGAGTTGTGCGCAGGAGGGTGGATATGCTGGAAATGAGATGTTTGAGGACAATGTGTGGTGTGAGGTGGTTTGATCGAGTAAGTAATGTAAGGGTAAGAGAGATGTGTGGAAATAAAAAGAGCGTGGTTGAGAGAGCAGAAGAGGGTGTTTTGAAATTGTATGGGCACATGGAGAGAATGAGTGAGGAAAGATTGACCAAGAGGATATAGGTGTCGGAGGTGGAGGGAAGAAGTGGGAGACCAAATTGGAGGTGGAAAGATGGAGTGAAAAAGGTTTTGTTTTATCGGGGCCTCAACATGCAGGAGGGTGAAAGGAGGGCAAGGAATAGAGTGAATTGGAGCGATGTGGTATACCGGGTTGACGTGCTGTGAGTGGATTGAATCAGGGCTTGTTAAGCGTCTGGGGTAAACCATGGAAAGTTGTCTGGGGCCTGGATGTGGAAAGGGAGCTGTGGTTTCGGGCATTATTGCATGACAGCAAGAGACTGAGTGTGAACGAATGGGGTCTTTGCTGTCTTTTCCTAGTGCTACTTCGCACACATGAGTGGGGAGGGGGACGGTATTCCATGTGTGGTGAGGTGGCGATGGAAATGAATAAAGGCAGACAGTGTGAATTGTGTGCATGGGTATATATGTATGTGTCTGTGTGTATATATATATGAGTACAATGAGATGTATAGGTATGTATATTTGCGTGTGTGGACATGTATGTATATGCATAGTGTATGGGGGTGGGTTGGGCCATTTCTTTCGTCTGTTTCCTTGCGCTACCTCGCAAACGCGGGAGACAGCGACAAAGCAAAATAATAATAATAATAAATATATTCATATATATATATATCATACAAAGCTCCATCAGCTAGGATCGAACCTGGGACCCCTTGTGCAAGAGGCAGGCATGCTAACCGCTAGGCTAAGGGACTGTATAATAGGAAACAACTATTCGAAATACTAAGTACTCGAATACCCTTCGTCTCACAATGGTGAGCAACGGGGTCTATCGGTTGTTTCCGAACAGAACACATAGCCAGCTGATAGCGTTTATATGAATACGATTAAAGTGTATATGAACGCGCACCTTCATAGAACATACCAAGCTCCATCAGCCAGGATCGAACCTGGGACCCCTTGTGCAATAGGCACCTTCTATGAAGGTGCGCGTTCATATACACTTTAATCGTATTCATATAACTCCGCGTTGTACAGTCAGATTCGGTAAAAAGCTATCAGTTGGCTATGTGTTCTGTTCGGAAACAACCGATAGACCCCGTTGCTCACCATAGTGAGACGAAGGGTATTCGAGTACTTAGTATTTCGAATAGTTGTTTCCTATTATACAGTCCTGTAGCCTAGCGGTTAGCATGCCTGCCTCTTGCACAAGGGGTCCCAGGTTCGATCCTGGCTGATGGAGCTTTGTATGTTCTATGAAGGTGCGCGTTCATATACACTTTAATCGTATTCATATATATATATATATATATATATATATATATATATTTTTTTTTTTTTTTTTTTTTTTTTTTTTCCAAAAGAAGGAACAGAGAAGGGGGCCAGGTGAGGATTTTCCCTCTAAGGCCCTGTCCTCTGTTCTTAACGCTACCTCGCAAACGCGGGAAATGGCGAATCGTATGAAAAAAAAAAAAAAAAAAAATATTATATATATATATATATATATATATATATATATATATATATATATATATATATACATATATATATATATATATATATATATATATATATATATATATATATATATATATATATATATATATATATATATATATATATATATATATATATATATATATATATATATATATATATATATATATATATATATATATATATATATATATATATATATATATATATATATATATATATATATATATGTATATATTCCTATGAGTCCACAGGGAAAATGAAACACGAAAAGTTACCAAGTGCACTTTCGTGTAATAATCACATCATCAGGGGAGGCACAAGAGAGAAATATAACAGTCAGTTGATATATATCGGAGAGACGAAGCTAGGACGCCATTTGGTAAACATGTGATTGTCCAAAACCTGAGCAACCCCATAAGAGATGGACACCTGGCGATGAGAGAAACATTACCTAAATAACTTTAATAGTGTCAGGGTCCTATCAGCACTAGTGCTGGTACAGTACTGCCTGCCTTCTTACGGTGAGAACATTGATGTCTGAGTAACACTACTAGTGTCTGACTCTTAGCATCAACACAACTATGCCGCAGCAGGTCCAGCAATGCCTGGCTCGTAGCGACAAGAACAACGGTGTTTGAGTTGTTCATGCAGTACCAGGTCTTTAACGACAAAAACAGCGTTTCCTAAGCAGCTGTAGCAGCGCTTGGCTCTTAGCGGCGAGAGCAGCGGTTCCTGAGTAGCTCCAGCAGAAACATGGCGACACTGGCTGCCCAACCGAGGATGAGGATGAAGAAGATTCCCTGGAGGTGCTGGAGGGTGAGAACCATGTTGGTCCGCTGCTCCGCCGAGTCTTGTTGCTGCTTCTTCCAGTGCCACCCCAGCAATGACTCCATCTCAACCTGCAAAGACTATCCCTTTAAACCCAAAGAAATGAGTGGTTTTCAAAGGTTATTGCCTTCCAGCTAACTTTTATCTGTTAGGATTTCGGGTAAAGTGAAGGCTCATGGAAATCATTAATATATGATTTCACCTTCGGTGACACTGGTTTTCTTTATATAACATATAGGAAATTCCCGAATGATATTCGGGATCAAACTGATAAATTTTCAACTATATATCTTAGCGCTTCACCATGAGTGCCTCACAATAAGTGCCTTACACTAAGTGTCTGACATGAGCGCCTTACACTATTTTTTCACATTCAGTGTCTAACCTTCAACCAGTGTTGGAACAGGCCAGCCTCCACCATCCGTCGGATGCCCTGGTCAAACTTGTACTTCCAGGGTGTGTGCTTGGGGAAGATCCATGATACCTGGCTAGGTAACAGCAGCTCCCTCACCATGTACCATTTCGACACCTGTATAGTGTTAGATATCATATTACTAGCCTTGTACTCCTTTAATAACGGATAGAGAATTTAAACAAACCCATTACATACTTGTCAAGGACACTCATTTGGTATATTCTTCTTCACCTGAAGTAGATGTTTAAATCTTACTGATATAAACAAGTCTATTATATTTCTCATCATGTATCTAACTTCTGGTTATTTGGTTCCAGAGGGAAAGAAAGTCATTGGTGATGAATTTTGTATGAGGCTGCATATGATCACTTCACCCTAGAGTCACCTTACATAGTCCACTGCCAAACTATAACAGTATTTGAATCTATACAAATGCTTGTGTTTGATTTACTGGAAGGTAAAGTGCAGAAATGAGAACCTAGTAATTACCATGTAATAGAGAACCAAGTTTTCATAAACGAATAAAGTTTTGTTTGGAAACCAGTTCGTTAGTTGTACGGGCAGTGTCCGAGACAAGGGGGTTCAAATTTTCTTACGTGCCGTGGTTAAGGTTGTATTCTGAACTATCAAGTTCTCTGGGTTAGGATAGCATATCTTAGCTTATAACATACACTTATATATACCTGGTAGCTGTTTTGTAGCATGTCTTGAGTGTATGCAGCACCCTCGACAATGACGTGGGAGCCGGCCAGCATAGAAGCCACGGCGTCATCCATCGACGGGAACAAGTCCATCTTCTCGACCAGTTTTAGCATGACGTCGTTCTTGGACTTCCTCATGATCGCTGGCAATCCACTATCGTAGTCTTCCATCGCCAGTCTTTAATGGATATGAACCATCCTTATCTCTCTCGCTTATCTATCAATTGTTTTGATGACAGACCTATACTAGCTACTTTGATTCAAAAATGAATTGACTTACGTGGTGAATAGTTTACTGTCTGAAATTGTATTTCGACCTTATGGGTGTGTACGTATGAGGAAATTACATAATTTCTGTCATGAAAATGATTCATTATGGAAAAATACTTTCTCAAACTCAGGACTTTTGACCGATATGGTAATGAAAAGAATCCTGAAACTTAACATTTACGAAGACTTAAAATTTGTGCATAACGAACATTACTGCACCCTTCATCATCTGAATTTTCTGAGTCCCTTCATCATTGGCAAGATTCCTGGGCCCCCTTCATCATTTGAAACATTTTGCTGGGTCCCCTTAATCATTTGAAACATCCCTGGATCCCCTTCATCATTTGCAGCATCCCTGAATCCCCTTCATTATTTGAAACATCCCTGGATCCCCTTCATCATCTGAAACATCCCTCGGTCTCCTTCATCATTTACACCATCGCTGAATCCCCTTCATCATTTGAAACATCCCTGGGTCCCCTTCATCATTTAAAACATCCCTGGGTCCCCTTCATCATTTGCAACATCCCTGAATCCCCTTCATCATTTGAAACATCCTTGGGTCTCCTTCATCATTTAAAACATCCCTGGTCCCCTTCATCATTTGCAGCATCCCTGAATCCCCTTCATCATTTGAAACATCCCTGGGTCCCCTTCATCATTTAAAACATCCATGGGTCCTCTTCATCATCTGGAACATCCGTGGGTCCCCTTCATCATTTGAAACGTCCCTGGATCCCCTTCATTATATGAATTTCCGTGGGTCCCGCTGATAATTTTAACTTCTTGGATCCTCTTCATCATTAGTTCTTCAAGAATTATTCCCATCATCCTATTTCTATCATTGTACTTGTCGAAATACCTACAGACATATCACATGAGCTTTACAACTAATTACCAAGTGCCCACATACTGCAACTAAAGTCAAATGAATTTCTAAACTTCTTAATTTCTCACTAAAATCTTACTAGTGCCTCATCATATTCCAAGTTTCATAAACAGCGATCATCATCCAGACGATAGAAAACTAGTATGATGATATATGTATGTTGCAAAGATAAGTCATTTCTTAGACGGAGTGGATAGAAACTGTACCGGTACTGACTTTCAGCCCGCTGCTAGAGGATAATGATGTAGACTCTGTACCTGTAGTCACTATCAGCCAGCTGCTGGAGAGTGTGAAAGTTGGACACTGTACCTGTAGTCACTATCAGCCAGCTGTTGGAGGGTGTGGATGGTAGACACTGTACCTGTAGTCACTATCAGCCAGCTGCTGGAGAGTGTAGATGGTAGATATTGTGCCTGTAGTCACTATCAGCCAGCTGCTGGAGAGTGTGGATGGTGGACACTGTACCTGTAGTCACTATCAGCCAGCTGCTGGAGGGTGTGGATGCGTTGTGGGTTGGCAGGGCTGGTGAAGATGGCAATAAGGTTGCTGGTGTAGTACATGTTGACGACGAGGCAGTAGAGGTACCAGACGGCCAGGAACATCCTCTGCCACAGCGCCCGAGGGAGAGCTGGCACACTCTGGCTAAACATTCCACGCTGCAGATACAGCCAGATGGCCACCACACCGCCTACGAATGGCTCCCTCTGGACCCGCTCCTGCACAAGTAGGGACAACTTTGTAGGTTCAGGATCAAATTTCCTATATATAATTGTAGTTTATTCCAGGAAAGTGATTTTCTGTTGAATGTTCATGAACTATAAAATTGATAACGTTTTGATGACGATCAGTGAAGCCACTTTCATTCCTCATAGGAAATGCTTATGATTTACATCTCATTCACAAGAATTATCATCTTGGTTAGAAAATAAAAGTCGCTGAGATCAAATAAATCTAAATCTAAATCTAAATCTAAATCTGAATCTGAAAAGTATTGCAATCAATAATTTACATCACATTTCAGATTTAATTATAACACGGTAAGCAGAGGCTTATGATCCGTTTTCATTTCATACTGTCATAATACGAATGAAATATGCTAAAGTAAATTCCTTGAAAATAACTTCTGTTTCTTGAACTAAGTTCATATCTTTTCTTAAATCAGACACGTGGAGAATTTATATATAGATATATTGATAGATAGGTGAGAACAATGGAAGTAAGGGGAGTGGGGGAGGAATGGGATGTATTTAGGGAATCAGTGATGGATTGCGCAAAAGATGCTTGTGGCATGAGAAGAGTGGGAGATGGGTTGATTAGAAAGGGTAGTGAGTGGTGGGATGAAGAAGTAAGAGTATTAGTGAAAGAGAAGAGAGAGGCATTTCGATGATTTTTGCAGGGAAAAAATGCAATTGAGTGTGAGATGTATAAAAGAAAGAGACAGGAGGTCAAGAGAAGGGTGCAAGAGGTGAAAAAAGGGCAAATGAGAGTTGGGGTGAGAGAGTATCATTAAATTTTAGGGAGAATAAAAAGACGTTCTGGAAGGATGTAAATAAAGTGCGTAAGACAAGGGAGCAAATGGGAACTTCAGTGAAGGGCGCAAATGGGGAGGTGATAACAAGTAGTGGTGATGTGAGGAGATGGAGTGAGTATTTTGAAGGATTTTGAATGTGTTTGATGATAGAGTGGCAGATATAGGGTGTTTTGGTCGAGGTGGTGTGCAAAGTGAGAGGGTTAGGGAAAATGATTTGGTAAACAGAGAAGAGGTACGGAAAGCTTTGCGGAAGATGAAAGCCGGCAAGGCAGCAGGTATGGATGATATTGCAGTGGAATTTATTAAAAAAGGGGGTGACTGTATTGTTGACTGGTTGGTAAGGTTATTTAATGTATGTATGACTCATGGTGAGGTGCCTGAGGATTGGCGGAATGCGTGCATAGTGCCATTGTACAAAGGCAAAGGGGATACGAGTGAGTGCTCAAATTACAGAGGTATAAGTTTGTTGAGTATTCCTGGTAAATTATATGGGAGGGTATTGATTGAGAGGTTGAAGGCATGTACAGAGCATCAGATTGGGGAAGAGCAGTGTGGTTTCAGAAGTGGTAGAGGATGTGTGGATCAGGTGTTTGCTTTGAAGAATGTATGTGAGAAATACTTAGAAAAGCAAATGGATTTGTATGTAGCATTTATGGATCTGGAGAAGGCATATGATAGAGTTGATAGAGATGCTCTGTGGAAGGTATTAAGAATATATGGTGTGGGAGGCAAGTTGTTAGAAGCAGTGAAAAGTTTTTATCGAGGATGTAAGGCATGTGTACGTGTAGGAAGAGAGGAAAGTGATTGGTTCTCAGTGAATGTAGGTTTGCGGCAGGGGTGTGTGATGTCTCCATGGTTGTTTAATTTGTTTATGGATGGGGTTGTTAGGGATGTGAATGCAAGAGTTTTGGAAAGAGGGGCAAGTATGAAGTCTGTTGGGGATGAGAGAGCTTGGGAAGTGAGTCAGTTGTTGTTCGCTGATGATACAGCGCTGGTGGCTGATTCATGTGAGAAACTGCAGAAGCTGGTGACTGAGTTTGGTAAAGTGTGTGAAAGAAGAAAGTTAAGAGTAAATGTGAATAAGAGCAAGGTTATTAGGTACAGTAGGGTTGAGGGTCAAGTCAATTGGGAGGTGAGTTTGAATGGAGAAAAACTGGAGGAAGTAAAGTGTTTTAGATATCTGGGAGTGGATCTGGCAGCGGATGGAACCATGGAAGCGGAAGTGGATCATAGGATGGGGGAGGGGGCGAAAATTCTGGGAGCCTTGAAGAATGTGTGGAAGTCGAGAACATTATCTCGGAAAGCAAAAATGGGTATGTTTGAAGGAATAGTGATTCCAACAATGTTGTATGGTTGCGAGGCGTGGGCTATGGATAGAGTTGTGCGCAGGAGGATGGATGTGCTGGAAATGAGATGTTTGAGGACAATGTGTGGTGTGAGGTGGTTTGATCGAGTAAGTAACGTAAGGGTAAGAGAGATGTGTGGAAATAAAAAGAGCGTGGTTGAGAGCAGAAGAGGGTGTTTTGAAATGGTTTGGGCACATGGAGAGAATGAGTGAGGAAAGATTGACCAAGAGGATATATGTGTCGGAGGTGGAGGGAACGAGGAGAAGAGGGAGACCAAATTGGAGGTGGAAAGATGGATTGAAAATGATTTTGTGTGATCGGGGCCTGAACATGCAGGAGGGTGAAAGGAGGGCAAGGAATAGAGTGAATTGGAGCGATGTGGTATACCGAGTAATGGTGATGTGAGAAGGAGATGGAGAGAGTATTTTGAGGGTTTGTTGAATGTGTTTGATGATAGAGTGGCAGATATAGGGTGTTTTGGTCGAGGTGGTCTGCAGAGTGAGAGGGTTAGGGAAAATGATTTGGTAAACAGAGAAGAGGTACGGAAAGCTTTGCGGAAGATGAAAGCCGGCAAGGCAGCAGGTTTGGAGGGTATTGCAGTTGAATTTGTTAAAAAAAAGGGGGTGACTGTATTGTTAACTGGTTGGTAAGGTTATTTAATGTATGTATGATTCATTGTGAGGTGCTTGAGGATTGGCGGAATGCTGGCATAGTGCCATTGTACAAAGGCAAAGGGGATAAGAGTGAGTGCTTAAACCATAGAGGTATAATTTTGTTGAGTATTCATGTTAAATTATATGGGAGGGTATTGATTGAGAGGGTGAAGGCATGTACAGATCATCAGACTGGGGAAGAGCAGGGTGATTTCAGAAGTGGTAGAGGATGTGTGGATCAGGTGTTTGCTTTGAGGAATGTATGTGAGAAATACTTAGAAAAGCAAATGGATTTGTATGTAGCATTTATGGATCTAGAGAAGGCATATGATAGAGTTGATAGAGATGCTCTGTGGAAAGTATTAAGAATATATGGTGTGGGAGGCAA
>NC_092238.1:19589153-19711653 GCF_036320965.1 Panulirus ornatus
CCACACACAGACACACACACACACACACACACAGACACACACACACACACAGACACACACACACACACAGACACACAGACACACACACACACACACACACACACACACACACACACACACACACACACACACACACACACACACATACAGATCCAGGATCTGATCTCACACTCACAGACTCATCTTGTGGTGTCAGTCATTCTTACTTTGCTGGGAAGGTATTTGTTTTTCCTCACTTCATTTTTCAAGTCCCTTCCTTCAAGATTTCCTTATAGAGACTTATATTTAGATAATCAGCTGTAACGCATTTGTGAGGATCTTAATGAACTATTTAGATTCAATTATTCTTACGTATTTGAACATCGATGATATTAATCTGGAATTCCTATTTATTTCCACATTAGTTCTCCTACCTACACAACCACTTTTCCCACCATATATATATATATATATATATATATATATATATATATATATATATATATATATATATATATATATATTCTGCGTTTTTTTCTTTGTCGCTGTCTCCCGCGTTTGCGAGGTAGCGCAAGGAAACAGACGAAAGAAATGGCCCAACCCACCCCCATACACATGTATATATATACACGTCCACTCACGCAAATATACATACCTACACAGCTTTCCATGGTTTACCCCAGACGCTTCGCATGCCCTGACTCAATCCACTGACAGCACGTCAACCCCGGTATACCACATCGATCCAGTTCACTCTATTCCTTGCACTCCTTTCACCCTCCTGCATGTTCAGGCCCGGATCACACAAAATCTTTTTCACTCCATCTTTCCACCTCCAATTTGGTCTCCCACTTCTCCTCGTACCCTCCACCTCCGACACATATATCCTCTTGGTCAATCTTTCCTCACTCATTCCCTCCATGTGCCCAAACCATTTCAAAACACCCTCTTCTGCTCTCTCAACCACGCTCTTTTCATTTCCACACATCTCTCTTACCCTTACGTTACTTACTCGATCAAACCACATCACACCACACATTGTCCTCAAACATCTCATTTCCAGCACATCCACCCTCCTGTGCACAACTCTATCCATAACCCACGCCTCGCAACCATACAACATTGTTGGAACCACTATTCCTTCAAACATACCCATTTTTGCTTTCCGAGATAATGTTCTCGACTTCCACACATTCTTCAAGGCTCCCAGGATTTTCACCACCTCCCCCACCCTATGATCCACTTCCGCTTCCATGGTTCCATCCGCTGCCAGATCCACTCCCAGATATCTAAAACACTTTACTTCCTCCAGTTTTTCTCCATGCAAACTTACCTCCCAATTGACTTGACCCTCAACCCGACTGTACCTAATAACCTTGATCTTATTCACATTTACTCTTAACTTTCTTCTTTCACACACTTTACCAAACTCAGTTACCAGCTTCTGCAGTTTCTCACATGAATCAGCCACCAGCGCTGTATCATCAGTGAACAACAACTGACTCACTTCCCAAGCTCTATCATCCACAACAGACTTCATACTTACCGTTCTTTCCAAAACTCTTGCATTCACCTCCCTAACAACCCCATCCATAAACAATATAAACAACCATGGAGACATCACACACCCCTGCAGCAAACCTACATTCACTGAGAACCAATCACTTTCCTCTCTTCCTACACGTACACATGCCTTACATCCTTGATAAAAACTTTTCACTGCTTCTAACAACTTGCCTCCTACACCATATATTCTTAATACCTTCCACAGAGCATCTCTATCAACTCTATCATATGCCTTCTCCACATCCATAAATGCTACATACAAATCCATTTGCTTTTCTAAGTATTTCTTACATACATTCTTCAAAGCAAACACCTGATCCACACATCCTCTAACACTTCTGAAACCACACTGCTCTTCCCCAATCTGATGCTCTGTACATGCTATCACCCTCTCAATCAATACCCTCCCATATAATTTACCAGGAATAGTCAACAAACTTATACCTCTGAAATTTGAGCACTAACTCTTATCCCCTTTGCCTTTGTACAATGGCACTATGCACGCATTTCTCCAATCCTCGTGCACCTCACCATGAGCCATACATACATTAAATAACCTTACCAACCAGTCAATAATACAGTCACCCCCTTTTTTAATAAATTCCACTGCAATACCATCCAAACCTGCTGCCTTGCCGGCTTTCATCTTCCGCAAAGCTTTTACTTCCTCTTCTCTGTTTACCAAATCATTTTCCCTAACCCTCTCACTTTTCACACCACCTCGACCAAAACACCCTATATCTGCCATTCTATCATCAAACACATTCAACAAACCTTCAAAATACTCACTCCATCTCCTTCTCACATCACCACTACTTGTTATCACTTCCCCATTTGCGCCCTTCACTGAAGTTCCCATTTGCTCTCTTGTCTTACGCACTTTATTTACCTCCTTCCAGAACATCTTTTTATTCTTCCAAAAATTTGATGATACTCTCTCCCCCCAACTCTCATTTGCCCTCTTTTTCACCTATATATATATATATATATATATATATATATATATATATATATATATATATATATATATATATATATATATATATATATATATATATATATATATATATATATATATATATATATATATATATATATATATATATATATATATATATATATATATACGTGTACGTGTAGGAAGAGAGGAAAGTGATTGGTTCTCAGTGAATGTAGGTTTGCGGCAGGGGTGTGTGATGTCTCCATGGTTGTTTAATTTGTTTATGGATGGGGTTGTTAGGGAGGTAAATGCAAGAGTCCTGGAAAGAGGGGCAAGTATGAAGTCTGTTGGGGATGAGAGAGCTTGGGAAGTGAGTCAGTTGTTGTTCGCTGATGATACAGCGCTGGTGGCTGATTCATGTGAGAAACTGCAGAAGCTGGTGACTGAGTTTGGTAAAGTGTGTGGAAGAAGAAAGTTAAGAGTAAATGTGAATAAGAGCAAGGTTATTAGGTACAGTAGGGTTGAGGGTCAAGTCAATTGGGAGGTGAGTTTGAATGGAGAAAAACTGGAGGAAGTGAAGTGTTTTAGATATCTGGGAGTGGATCTGGCAGCGGATGGAACCATGGAAGCGGAAGTGGATCATAGGGTGGGGGAGGGGGCGAAAATTCTGGGGGCCTTGAAGAATGTGTGGAAGTCGAGAACATTATCTCGGAAAGCAAAAATGGGTATGTTTGAAGGAATAGTGGTTCCAACAATGTTGTATGGTTGCGAGGCGTGGGCTATGGATAGAGTTGTGCGCAGGAGGATGGATGTGCTGGAAATGAGATGTTTGAGGACAATGTGTGGTGTGAGGTGGTTTGATCGAGTGAGTAACGTAAGGGTAAGAGAGATGTGTGGAAATAAAAAGAGCGTGGTTGAGAGAGCAGAAGAGGGTGTTTTGAAGTGGTTTGGGCACATGGAGAGAATGAGTGAGGAAAGATTGACCAAGAGGATATATGTGTCGGAGGTGGAGGGAACGAGGAGAAGAGGGAGACCAAATTGGAGGTGGAAAGATGGAGTGAAAAAGATTTTGTGTGATCGGGGCCTGAACATGCAGGAGGGTGAAAGGAGGGCAAGGAATAGAGTGAATTGGAGCGATGTGGTATACCGGGGTTGACGTGCTGTCAGTGGATTGAATCAAGGCATGTGAAGCGTCTGGGGTAAACCATGGAAAGCTGTGTAGGTATGTATATTTGCGTGTGTGGATGTATGTATATACATGTGTATGGGGGGTGGTTGGGCCATTTCTTTCGTCTGTTTCCTTGCGCTACCTCGCAAACGCGGGAGACAGCGACAAAGTATAAAAAAAAAAAAAAATATATATATATAATGCAAAGGTGAGTGATGTGGCAGTTGAGGGAATAATTGGTATACATGGGGCGTTCAGTGTTGTAAATGGAAATGGTGAAGAGCTTGTAGATTTGTGTGCTGAAAAAGGACTGATGATTGGGAATACCTGGTTTAAAAAGCGGGATATACATAAGTATACTTATGTAAGTAGGAGAGATGGCCAGAGAGCGTTATTGGATTACGTGTTAATTGAGAGGCGTGCGAAAGAGAGACTTTTGGATGTTAATGTGCTGAGAGGTGCAACTGGAGGGATGTCTGATCATTATCTTGTGGAGGCTAAGGTGAAGATTTGTATGGGTTTTCAGAAAAGAAGAGTGAATGTTGGGGTGAAGAGGGTAGTACGAGTAAGTGAGCTTGGGAAGGAGACCTGTGTGAGGAAGTACCAGGAGAGACTGAGTACAGAATGGAAAAAGGTGAGAACAATGGAAGTAAGGTGAGTGGGGGAGGAATGGGATGTATTTAGGGAATCAGTGATGGATTGCGCAAAAGATGCTTGTGGCATGAGAAGAGTGGGAGGTGGGTTGATTAGAAAGGGTAGTGAGTGGGGGGATGAAGAAGTAAGAGTATTAGTGAAAGAGAAGAGAGAGGCATTTGGACGATTTTTGCAGGGAAAAAATGCAATTGAGTGGGAGATGTATAAAAGAAAGAGACAGGAGGTCAAGAGAAAGGTGCAAGAGGTGAAAAAAAGGGCAAATGAGAGTTGGGGTGAGAGAGTATCATTAAATTTTAGGGAGAATAAAAAGATGTTCTGGAAGGAGGTAAATAAAATGCGTAAGACAAGGGAGCAAATGGGAACTTCAGTGAAGGGCGCAAATGGGGAGGTGATAAGAAGTAGTGGTGATGTGAGAAGGAGATGGAGTGAGTATTTTGAAGGTTTGTTGAATGTGTTTGATGATAGAGTGGCAGATATAGGGTGTTTTGGTCGAGGTGGTGTGCAAAGTGAGAGGGTTAGGTAAAATTATTTGGTAAACAGAGAAGAGGTAGTGAAAGCTTTGCGGAAGATGAAAGCCGGCAAGGCAGCAGGTTTGGATGGTATTGCAGTGGAATTTATTAAAAAAGGGGGTGACTGTATTGTGGACTGGTTGGTAAGGTTATTTAATGTATGTATGACTCATGGTGAGGTGCCTGAGGATTGGCGGAATGCGTGCATAGTGCCATTGTACAAAGGCAAAGGGGATAAGAGTGAGTGCTCAAATTACAGAGGTATAAGTTTGTTGAGTATTCCTGGTAAATTGTATGGGAGGGTATT
Organism: Panulirus ornatus; assembly: GCF_036320965.1. NCBI lineage: Eukaryota > Metazoa > Arthropoda > Malacostraca > Decapoda > Palinuridae > Panulirus > Panulirus ornatus. Next base: position 19,594,277 of record NC_092238.1, read on the forward strand.
GATTGAGAGGGTGAAGGCATGTACAGAGCATCAGATCGGGGAAGAGCAGTGTGGTTTCAGAAGTGGTAGAGGATGTGTGGATCAGGTGTTTGCTTTGAAGAATGTATGTGAGAAATACTTAGAAAAGCAAATGGATTTGTATGTAGCATCTATGGATCTGGAGAAGGCATATGATAGAGTTGATAGAGATGCTCTGTGGAAGGTATTAAGAATATATGGTGTGGGAGGAAAGTTGTTAGAAGCAGTGAAAAGTTTTTATCGAGGATGTAAGGCATGTGTACGTGTAGGAAAAGAGGAAAGTGATTGGTTCTCAGTTAATGTAGGTTTGCGGCAGGGGTGTGTGATGTCTCCATGGTTGTTTAATTTGTTTATGGATGGGGTTGTTAGGGAGGTAAATGCAAGAGTTTTGGAAAGAGGGGCAAGTATGAAGTCAGTTGGGGATGAGAGAGCTTGGGAAGTGAGTCAGTTGTTGTTCGCTGATCATACAGCGCTGGTGGCTGATTCATGTGAGAAACTGCAGAAGCTGGTGACTGTGTTTGGTAAAGTGTGTGGAAGAAGAAAGTTAAGAGTAAATGTGAATAAGAGCAAGGTTATTAGGTACAGTAGGGGTGAGGGTCAAGTCAATTGGGAGGTGAGTTTGAATGGAGAAAAACTGGAGGAAGTGAAGTGTTTTAGATATCTGGGAGTGGATCTGGCAGCGGATGGAACCATGGAAGCGGAAGTGGATCATAGGGTGGGGGAGGGGGCGAAAATTCTGGGGGCCTTGAAGAATGTGTGGAAGTCGAGAACATTATCTCGGAGAGCAAAAATGGGTATATTTGAAGGAATAGTGGTTCCAACAATGTTGTATGGTTACGAGGCGTGGGCTATGGATGGAGTTGTGCGCAGGAGGATGAATGTGCTGGAAATGAGATGTTTGAGGACAATGTGTGGTGTGAGGTGGTTTGATCGAGTGAGTAACGTAAGGGTAAGAGAGATGTGTGGAAATAAAAAGAGCGTGGTTGAGAGAGCAGAAGAGGGTGTTTTGAAGTGGTTTGGGCACATGGAGAGAATGAGTGAGGAAAGATTGACCAAGAGGATATATGTGTCGGAGGTGGAGGGAACGAGGAGAAGAGGGAGACCAAACTGGAGGTGGAAAGATGGAGTGAAAAAGATTTTGTGTGATCGGGGCCTGAACATGCAGGAGGGTGAAAGGAGGGTAAGGAATAGAGTGAATTGTAGCGATGTGGTATACCGGGGTTGACGTGCTGTCAGTGGATTGAATCAAGGCATGTGAGGCGACTGGGGTAAACCATGGAAAGCTGTGTAGGTATGTATATTTGCGTGTGTGGAGGTATGTATATACATGTGTATGGGTGGGGGGGGGGTTGGGCCATTTCTTTCGTCTGTTTCCTTGCGCTACCTCGCAGGCGCGGGAGACAGCGACAAAGTATAATAAAAAAAAAAAAAAAATATATATATATATATATATATATATATATATATATATGTATATATATATATATATATATATATATATATATATATATATATATATATATACGAAAGAATGGCCCAACCTACCCACATACACATGTACATACATACACATCCACACACGCATATATACATACCTATATATCTCAACGTATACATACATACCTATACATCTCAACGTATACATACATATACACACACATACATACACATATATACACATGGACATAATTCATACTGTCTGCCCTTATTCATTTCCGTCACCACGCCGCGACACATGAAATGACAACCCCCCCCCCCCCCCCCCCCCCCCCCCCGCCATGTGCGCGAGGTTGCGCTAGGAAAAGAAAACAACGCCGAATTCGTTCAGACTCAGTCTTTAGCTGTCATGTATAATGCACCGAAACCAGTGCTCCCTTTCCAGATCCAGGCCCAATAAAATTTTCCATGGTTTTCTCCAGACGCTTCACATGACCTGGTTCAATCCATTGACAGAACGTCGACCCCGGTATACAATATCGTTCCAATTCACTCTATTTCTTGCACGTCTTTCACCCTCCTGCATGTTCGGGCCCCGATCACTCAAAATCTTTTTCACTCCATCTTTCTACCTCCAATTTGGTCTCCCACTTCTCGTTCCCTCCACCTCTGACATATAAATCCTCTTCGTCAATCTTTCCTCATCCATTCCCTCCATGTGACCAAACCATTTCAACACACCCTCTTCTGATCTCTCAACTACACTCATTTTATTGCCACACATGTCTCTTACCCTTTCATTGCTTACTCGATCAAACCACCTCACACCACATATTGTCCTCAAACATCTCATTTCCAGAACATCCACCCACCTCCACACAACTGTATCTATTGCCCACGTCTCGCAACCATATAACATTGTTGGAACCACTATTCCTTCAAACATACCCATTTTTGCTTTTCAAGATAACGTTCTCGACTTCCACACATTCTTCAACGCTCCCAGAACTTTCGCCCCCCTCCCCCACCCTATGATTCGCTTCCGCTTCCATGGTTCCATGCGCTGCCAAATCAACTCCCAGGTATCTAAAACATTTCACTTCCTTCAATTTTTCTCCATTCAAATTTACCTCCCAGTTGAATTGTCCCTCAACCCTACTGTACCTAATAATCTTGCTCTTATTCACATATACTCTCAGCTTTCTTCTTTCACTTACTTTACCAAACTCAGTCACCAGCTTCTGCAGTTTCTCACCCGAATCAGCCACCAACGCTGTATCATCAACGAACAACAACTGACTCACTTCCCAAGCTTTCTCATCCACAACACACTGCAAACTTGCCCCTCTTTCCAAAACTCTTACTTTAACTTCCCTAACAACACCATCCATAAACCAATCAAACAACCATGAAGACATCACACACCCCTGCCGTAAACCAACACTCACTGAGAACCAATCACTTTCCTCTCTTCCTACTCGTACACATGCCTTACATCCTCGATAAAAACTTTTCACTGCTTCTAACAACCTGCCTCCTACATCATATATTCTTAATACCTTCCACAGAGCATCTCTATCAAGTCTATCATATGCCCTCTCCAGATTCAAAAATGCTACATACAGATCCATTTGCTTTTCTAAGTATTTCTCACATACATTCTTCAAAGCAAACATCTAATCCAAACATCCTCTACCACTTCTGAAACCACGCTGCTCTTCCCCAAACTGATGCTCTGTACATGCCTTCACCCTCTCAATCAATACCCTCCCATATAATTTCCCAGAAATACTTAACAAACTTATACCTCTGTAATTTGAGCACTCACATTAATCCCCATTGACTTTGTACAATGGCACTATGCAAGCATTCCTCCAATCCTCAAGCACCTCACCATGAGTCATACATACATTAAATAACCTTACCAACCAGTCAACAATACAGTCACCCCTTTTTTGATAAATTCCACCGCGACACCATCCAAACCCGCTGCCTTGCCGGCTTTCATCTTCCGCAAAGCTTTTACTACCTCTTCCCTGTTTACCAAATCATTTTCCCTAACCCTCTCACTTTGCACACCACCTCGACCAAAACACCCTATATCTGCCATTCTATCATCAAACATATTCAACAAACCTTGAAAATACTCACTCCATCTCCTTCTCACATTACCACTACTTGTTATCACCTCCCAATAGCCCTCTTCACTGATGTTCCCTTGTCTTACGCTCTTTATTTACCTCCTACCAAAACATCTTTTTATTCTCCCTAAAATATAATCATACTCTATCACCCCAACTCTCATTTGCCCTTTTTTTCACCTCTTGCACCTTTCTCCTGACCTTCTGCCTCTTTCTTGCATAAGTCTCCCACTCATTCGCATTATTTCCCTGCAAAATAGTCCAAATGTCTCTCTCTCTTCTCTTTCAGTAATAATCTTACTTCTTCATCCCACCACTCACTACCCTTTTAAATCTGCCCACCTTCCACACTTCTCATGCCACAAGCATCTTTTGCGCAAAGCCATCACTGCTTCCCAAACACATCCCATTCCTCCCCCACTCCTTTATGTCCTTTGTTTTCACCTTTTTCCATTCTGTACAAAGTTTCTCCTGGTACTTCCTCACACAAGTCTCCATCCCAAGCTCACTTACTCTCACCACTCTCTTCACCCCAACATTTTCTCTTCTTTTCTGAAAACCTTTACATATTTTCACCTTTGCCTTCACAAGATAATGATCCAACATCCCTCCAGTTGCACCTTTCAGCACATTAACATCAAAAAATCTCTCTTCCGCGTGCCTATCAATTAACACATAATCCAATAAATAATATCTATTTATATTATCCATTATACTTTGTCGCCGTCCCCCGCGTCAGCGAGGTAGCGCAAGGAAACAGACGAAAGAATGGCCCAACCCACCCACATACACATCTACCTATATATTTCAACGAATACATACATATACATACACAGTCATATACATATATTCACAAGTGCGTATTAATACTTGCTGCCTCCATCCATTCCCGCCAACACCCCGCCATACATAAAATGGCATCCCACTCCCCCCGCGCGCGCGCGAGGTAGCGCTAGGAAAAGACAACAAAGGCCACATTCGTTCACATTCAGTCTCTTCCTGTCATGTGTAATGCACCGAAACCACAGCTCCCTTTCCACATCCAGGCCCCACAAAACTTTCAATGGTTTACCATAGACGCTTCACATGCCCTGGTTTAGTTCATTGACAGCACGTCGACCACGGCATACCAAATCTTTCCAATTCATTCTATTCCTTGCACGTCTTTCATCCTCCTGTATGTTCAGGCCCCGATTACTCAAAATCTTATTCTCTTCATCCGTCCACCTCCAATTTGGCCTCCCATTTTTCTTCGTTCCCTCCACCTCTGACACATATATCCTCTTTGTCAATCTTTCCTCACTCATTCTCTCCGTGTGACCAAACCATAACAATACACCCTCTTCTGCTCTCTCAACCACTCTCTTTTTATTACAACACATCTCTCTTACCCTTTCATTACTTACTCGATCAAACCACCTTACACCACATATTATCCTTAAACATTTCATTTCGAACACATCCACCCTCCTCCGCACAACCCTATCTATAGCCCATGTCTCGCAACCATATAACATTGTTGGAACTACTATTCCTCCAAACATAACCATATTTGCATTCCAAGATAACGTTTTCGCTTTCCACACATTCTTCAACGCTCCCAGAACCTTCGCCCCCAGAACTTGGTCACATATTTGAAGTCTCTAAATCTCCGGGACTGCAAAATGATTCAGAGAGATCTTGACTTGCTAGCAAAGTGGTCAGAGAGATGGCAAATGAAGTTAAGTGTAGACAAGTGTAAAGTTATGCACTTTGGAGACAAGAATATATGTTACGACCACGCAATATTCGGAAACTCTCTGAATAAAGTAAATGAAGAAAGGCCCTTGGAGATGTCATTAGCATCAGTCTGAAATACACTAAACAGTGTCAAGCAGCAAGTAAAAAAGGCAACCAAATGTTAGTTCTCATAGCCAAGAACATAGATAACAAGACACCAGAAATAATTCTCACTCTGTAATTCTCTAGTAAGACCACACCTTGAATATGCAGTACAGTTTTGGTCCCCTAACTATAAAAAAAAACGAGATGAAATGAGAGGAAGTACAAAGACGAGCGAAAAATTTATCCCAAATATGGAATACGAAGAGAGGCTAAAACTATTTGGTATCTTCCCCTTTAAAAACGTAGAGTTCTCGGCGATTTTATCCAAGTCTTCAAAATTCTGAATAATTTAGATAAAGTAAATCGAGAACATCTTTTCGAAATGCAAGAAAATGCGATTTACAGGACAAATGGAACAGAACTCAAAGCTAAAACCATGTAGTACGGACGTGGGAAAAAGCTTCTTTTCGTATAAGTGTGTTGAGCACTAGCGTAAGTTACCATCAGACTTAGTGAATGATGAGGCTAAAAATTCCTTCGAAAGTCGTTCAAACAAATATTTGATAAATTCAGATAGACTCTGAGAAAAACATTAGAAATAAGATTGTAAGTGACAGCGTTAACAGGGACACTAAAAAGCTGATAACAGCAGCCAGGAGTTGGTGACAGCTCAAAAAACTGCCGTGCGGAATTACATTTTCTTGCCATTTTCTTTTTCTTACCAGACAACCCAATCATGGGCCAATCAGGCCTCCTGTCTTCTGTCTTATTCATGTAAACTCACGGAAACCTTTTTGTTTCTCTTGGCATTGTCAATAAAATAATTCATATAAGTTGTTGTTCGCTGATGATACAGCGCTGGTGGCTGATTCATGTGAGAAACTGCAGAAGCTGGTGACTGAGTTTGGTAAAGTGTGTGGAAGAAGAAAGTTAAGAGTAAATGTGAATAAGAGCAAGATTATTAGGTACAGTAGGGTTGAGGGTCAAGTCAATTGGGAAGTGAGTTTGAACGGAGAAAAACTGGAGGAAGTGAAGTGTTTTAGATATCTGGGAGTGGATCTGGCAGCGGATGGAACCATGGAAGCGGAAGTGGATCATAGGGTGGGGGAGGGGGCGAAAATTCTGGGGGCCTTGAAGAATGTGTGGAAGTCGAGAACATTATCTCGGAGAGCAAAAATGGGTATGTTTGAAGGAATAGTGGTTCCAACAATGTTGTATGGTTGCGAGGCGTGGGCTATGGATAGAGTTGTGCGCAGGAGGATGGATGTGCTGGAAATGAGATGTTTGAGGACAATGTGTGGTGTGAGGTGGTTTGATCAAGTGAGTAACGTAAGGGTAAGAGAGATGTGTGGAAATAAAAAGAGCGTGGTTGAGAGAGCAGAAGAGGGTGTTTTGAAGTGGTTTGGGCACATGGAGAGGATGAGTGAGGAAAGATTGACCAAGAGGATATATGTGTCGGAGGTGGAGGGAGCAAGGAGAAGAGGGAGACCAAATTGGAGGTGGAAAGATGGAGTGAAAAAGATTTTGTGTGATCGGGGCCTGAACATGCAGGAGGGTGAAAGGAGGGCAAGGAATAGAGTGAATTGGAGCGATGTGGTATACCGGGGTTGACGTGCTGTCAGTGGATTGAATCAAGGCATGTGAAGCGTCTGGGGTAAACCATGGAAAGCTGTGTAGGTATGTATATTTGCGTGTGTGGACGTATGTATATACATGTGTATGGGGGGGGGTTGGGCCATTTCTTTCGTCTGTTTCCTTGCGCTACCTCGCAAACGCGGGAGACAGCGACAAAGTATAAAAAAAAAAAGAAAAAAAAAAGAAGTCTTATAGTGATTAACCTCCTTGCTAGACTGCCACTGTCTTCGGTGCACAAATCTTGGTGTTTGGATCATTCATATATCATCCCATAAGAAAAGGAGACAAAAAGTGTCCCTTGAACTACCTTCCAATTAGCTTTACGTCAGTGTTAGGTGAAACGATGGAAAAAACAATTCGAGATAGAATTGTTACGTTTCTAGAAGAACAGAAAATCATATCGGACAATCAACACGGTTTCTGCAATAGGAGATCCTGCCTGACGAATTTTCTGACGAATACTCTGAGAAAAACGTCTGAAGTAAGTGATAAACGTCAGCGGTAACGGGGACACTAGAAGGCTGATATGAAGCAGCGAGAGTCGAGGATAGATCAAAAAACCGCTGAATGGAATTATTGTTTTTGTCAATTGTCTCTTCTCATCAGATAACTCAATCATGGGCCAATCAGGCCTCCTGTCGTCAGTCTTATTCATGTAAACTCATGTAAACCCGTTTCTTTTTGTTTCTCTCGGCATTGTTAAGAAAATGGTAATTCATAAATTTCTATAGTGATTAACCAGCCTCCTTGCTAGACTACAACTGTCTTTGATGCAGAAATATTTGGTGTTTGATTCATTCATATATCATCCCACAGGAGAAGAAGACAAAAAGTGTTCCTTGAACTACCTCCCTTTTAGCCTTACGTCAGTGTTAACTAAAACGATGGAAAAAATATGAGAGAAAATTACTACGTTTCTAGAACACAAAATCATATCGGACAAGCAACACGGTTTCCGTAGTAGAAGATCCCGCCTAACGAATTTGCAGGATTTTTTTAATGTTACTTATCAGAATTGGGATTAGAATTACCGCCTGATGTAGTATACTTAGAATTTCAAAAGGCTTTCATTGAAATACCTCACGAGAGACTTTTACAAAAAGTACATTGAGTCGGTGAAGAACTCAGTACATGGATCAGACTGACTTACAGGAAGAAAACAGCGTGCACTATTAAACGGAGAAGCATCAGACTGGCAAGACGTAACGAGTGGTGTGCCACAGGGGTCGGTCCTATGCCATGTTCTTTTCATGATATACATAAATAATGATATTAAACTTGGAGGTAGACCTGTAAACAGGCGGAATTACGAAATGATTCGAAGAGATCTTAACTTACTAGCAGAGTGGTCAGGCAGATGGCAAATGAATTTTGATGTAAACAAGTGTAAAGTTATGCACTTTGGAGACAAGAATATACGTTGCGACTACAAACTATTCGGGAACTCTCTGACTAAAGTAAAGGAAGAAATGGAACGTGGAGTTGTCACTAGCAACAATCTGAAATGCATTGAGCAGTGTCAAGCAGCATGTAAAAAAGGCAATCAAATGTTAGGTTTCTTAGCCAGGAACATAGATTACGAGACACTAGAAACAATTCTCACACTTTATAATTCTCTAGTAAGACCACACCTTGAACCAGTTTTGGCCCCCAAATCATATAAAAGACGAGGAAAATTAGAGCAAGTACAAAGACAGGAGAAAAAAATTGATTCCATTCCTTCGAAACAGAGCATAAAAAGAGAGGCTAAAACGATTGGATCTCTTCTCCCTTAAAAAACGTAGAGTTCGTGGCGATTCAATCCAAGTGCTCAAAATTCTGAACAAGTTCGATAGTGTAAATCCCGAACATCTTTTTGATATACAAGAAAATATGGTTACCAGAACAAATGGAATAAAACTCAAAGCTAAAAGATGTAGTAAGGACGTGTGATAAAGCTTCTTTTCTATGGGTGTGTTGAGCACTAGAATAAGTTACCGTCAGATGCAGTAAATGATAAGACAGTAAATATCTTCAAAGGTCGTTTAGAAAAGTATTATATAGATTTAGGTATACTCTGAGAAAAACGCCAGAAACGAACTGCATAAACGACAGCGGTAACGGTGACACTGGAAGGCTCATGTGCAGCAGAGCGGAATTACATTTTCTTGTCAAGGTAAAATCCTAGTGATGTTATTATTAACCAGAGGACCCAGTTGTGGGCCAATCAGGCACCCTGTTGCCTGTGTTTCTCATGTAAACATATGTAAGCACAATAGTTCCACAAATTGTTAGCAACGTTTTGTAAATTTTGAGCTAAACATCAGAGAAACACGCCATTGTCTCCTACTTCTCTTACCTCTCATTCACACGCTGGATTAAGTTCTCTTTTGAAGTTATATTTCCAGATATAATCCTTCTGTAATCTCTCAAACGTCTGAATGAATGTGTACTTGTGTATGTGATTACTGTTTGTGTCTCATGAGGGGAAGAGTTTTACACTCGTGTTGCCACGTTTTCTAGAGTTTGTACATATGTACTGTGTCTTTACTCCTATATTTGTTTACACACACACACACACACACACACACACACACACACACACACACACACACACACACACACACACACACACACACACTAGCATTAGCTGAGTAGTTGTGAATGATTACTAGTTGTGTGATATGGGGAACGGAGTTTTACATTGTGTTGCCCCGTCTCTTAACCTTGTATGTGCGTCTTATGCCTTTACTCCTAAAGTATGCCATCAACGTTATGGTCGCCAATTACAAGCCGTTGTGGGACTCTCTCTCTAGTAATATAGAAACAATGTAGGATCGTTTTTGAATGACATAAAGAATAAGGGACATCTTGTCTGCAAGAGGAGATTGAATGAAGTTTTCATAGATTCTTATTTCTCACATGTGCTTCACTTACCTTTATGTTAATCATCTCCACTATCGTCTTATAGATTCTATTATCGTATATCGAAACAGAATGTCTCAAGCCACTTACCGTATTACTGTATTCTTTAAACACTACACTTTCAATGTAAAGTAAAATAATTCATTATCCAAAGGTAAAAGCTCCAAGTGGCTAGAGTACTAAATTACTCAATCGTAAAGTGATGTTAGAGAAACGACTACTCGACTACAAGTAATTGAACACACCTTTATCTGTTTACACATAAGTAATGGTGTCGTCACCAGTCATATATCGTCAAGCACACAGTATCCACTAAGTAACGTTTACCGATCATACTATCTTACGCCATGATATATAAATACGAAGATAGTGCAGTGAATGCCCCTTGACAGCAGGATTCGAACCTCTATCACATGTGTGAAAGCCGGGAATGTTAATGACTAAGCTGTGGAGCCCTTGGTAAAGAAACGAATATTAGCTTACAAGTCATCGACTACCACCCTTGGTCTAATGCAACGGGATCGTCAGCGGTCACATCCCGTCAGGCACAGCAAACCAGTTATTAATGTTTTCTTACCACCATGACATTAAAGGTGGGAGTCGACGAGTAATATTGTCATAGTAGTCAGAGAAGAATTATGACAGTAGTGGTGAATGTGACAAATCAAGTGATCATGGTGGTTGGATATGATCATGGCAGCAATGGTGGGTGTGTTGTGTATCAGCTGGGAGTGGCAGCTCACCCTGACGTGTCAGACAAGCCTACAACACTCCCTGCTGGACGTAGTCTAATTCCTGATTTCTTACTTGTTTCTATTTTAAGGTATCAGTGACGTGATCTCTTCAAGATATATTTCATTAGTTTAGGCTTCCCTTGCCTGAGATATGGTTTCAATGTTGTATCTTTACTTAGGTAACTGAGAGGAATTTGCATAATAAGAGAGGTAACTGAGCACTTCTATTTACCATTCATCATAACATACACAAGCATATGGAAATGTAAGAATGGAAAAACACCTAAAGCTTAATTCATTCATTATTCATTATAACACATTAAGTAGAAATTATTATACAAAAGTCTCCATTGGATAATGATATTTACGAAATTATTGACAAGAGGAAGGCCCATTTGTGTGCTGATCAGCCGCCTACCCTTACCTTCTCTGTACCAGTCAGCCCACACATGTGTGTCGCCTGGTCTACCTACCTACGATTAAGCACAGTGCACAACAAAGCCTCATCAAGAGTGTGTATCTTAAACTTACAGTGAGGATTGAACAGTGTCTTCACCTGGCCATTTACCCTACAGAAATTACGGTCTTAATCATCATATCATCCTCACTTCCAGGCGTAAAACATGCCAAAAAAAAAGAGAAACCCACTAACCTCTTAGTATGGTTCACAAACTTGCAGTTTAATCTACTACAAATATTCCTTGATTCACTTCTTTGTTACCAAGAGGGGGAGCTGTGTGCTATATTACCAAAATATAAAGACGGAAATACGAGCCACAGTTATGCCACAAATGGGCTCCAACAATGTGATTCTCACCCACCATGCACCATGTATATGAAACTGTATATGAAACGAACCCCTCCAGGCCCGACCCCAGGCGAGCCTCGGCATGAGAAATGGTCGGTAACGCTAACCACTACACAACGTAGGCCCATCTATAGTAAACTTTACTCTTATCATCACATTGGTTTTATCTTCAGCTTTTCAAAAACATTCACATATAAATAATTGCACTGAACATTAGGCTTAAAAAGACTAGAATTATCCCTATTGACTCAATCATTGACAAGCTACTCCTGTGAAATTTGACAGGAAAATGTGCCAGTGAAAATCTAGGTATAAATGTTTGTCTAGAGGGAATGATTTGCAACTGTGTATTATTCTGACTACTGAAAGATATGACTCGTGCTGGACTGTAACAATATGAAAATGTACAAGTCATTAAGTGAAAGAGCCAGGACGTTATAATACACGTGTGGATCGATATCTGATTGATTCATGCTGAATGATAATGATCACTTTGTCCATGATATGTGTTCTCTTAACAGCAGAGTCATGTGTCTCCCGATGATCTGTTGAGGAACAAGATCTGAAATGTGAAGCAGGAGAGCAATAGTTTGTAAACAGCTCCAGTAGTAACTGGCACTTGTTTCTGAGTGTAACAGTACCTTAAATGTCAGAGAAGTGCCGGTGTCTTGGCAGCAATGGTGCTCGTACACTAGTTCCATCCTCATTATAGCGTGAACAGCGAAGTCTCCGCAGTACTACGAGTGTCTGACTCTTATCGGCAAGAACAGCAATGCTTGAGCAGCTTCATCAGTGCCTTGCTCTGAGATATGAGAAGATCGAAGGTTGAGTAGGTCTAGCAGTGCCTGGCTTCCAGTGGCGAGAACAGCGATGCCTGAGCAGCTCCTGCAGGAACACGGCAACGCTAGCGGCCCAGACGAGGATAAGGATGTAGAAGATACCCTGGAGGTGCTCAAGGGTGAGGACCATGTTGGTCCGTTGCCCCGCCGACTCCTGCAGCTGCAACTTCCAATGCCACCCCAGCAGTGACTCCATCTCCACCTGTAAAGATGATACCTTTAACCCTAGAGAGATGAACGTAGTTTTCATAGGTTATTGTCTTTCAGTTAACTTTTTTGGTTAGGATTTTGTGTAAACTGAAGGTTAAAGGAAATCATTAAGGCCTTTTTTCACCCTCGGTGATGATGAGAGTCTATATAGCATACAAAGCATTCCGGCAATAAACATAAGCTTAAAGAAGTTACAAGAGGGTTTAGAAATGCATAACCATAACTATGATGGCTACATATTTAGGAATGAATTTCAGAAATTTTTGACCATATTATCTCAGCGTTTCAACCTGAGTGCCTCACCCTGGATGCCTGGCAATAAGCACCTCACCCTGGATGCCTGACAATAAGTACCTCACCCTGGGTAACTCACAATAAGTGCCTCATCCTGGGTAACTCACAATAAGTGCCTCACCCTGGGTAACTCACAATAAGTGCCTCACCCTAGGTGCCTCACAGTAAGTGCCTCACCCTGGGTACCTCACAAAAAGTGCCTCACCCTGGGTGCCTCACCTTGACCCAGTGTTGGACGAGGCCAACCTCCACCATCCGCCGGATGCCCTGGTCAAACTTGTACTTCCACGGTGTGTGCTTAGGGAAGTACCACGTTCTGTAGCTACGTAGAAAGAGCTCCTCCCCCAAGTACCAGTTGGACAACTGAAAGTCTTGGTTACATCACTAACTGATATGTCCACTTAATCTCCTTTTCAAATATTTCTCGGTATATCTTCAACACAAACGTATGTGCGTGATTTAAGACGTCAAAGAATAATACTTTGATTCAAGTCAACTGCATCATACAGAGTTTTCCTGCCTTACCTTGTAACGAGTTCTCAGACGAATGGTCTTAAGAATGACAGTTTTGGCTATGGCGTGAGTGCCTGCCAGCATAGCGGCCACGACCTCCTCCTCCCGCGGGAATAGGTCCAGTTTGTTGTACAATCTCATGTAGACGTCGTTCTTTGACTCCCTCAGTATGGGTGGTAGGATATTACCGTCGTCAACCATTGCCAATCTTTGGTTACAAAGAAAAGATGATATAACGTCCATCCACGTGGCCTGCTAGACATATTTCTCTGATGGAGTTATATAACTGAACTAACTACATATTCTGTTATCGTTTGACTGACCAAATATATTTCAGAATCCTCATTTAGCAGTCATACGTTTCATCTATTGACATACCGAGGAACTAGACAGAAGAAAATGTTATCATGAATTTTGGAATATCATTTCAAATAAAAAGACAAGTGTTCCTTTCATTATGCTGATTAAGTTTATTGGTTTCTCATCAACAGCCAAAATTTTGAGGTTAATTCATGTATATTAAGACTGGTATTTAAAAGTGACCTTATGACTCAAAATATAAGACACAATAGATGCGTGTAACAGCTTATCGGTAAGATAAACTGTTCTTTTGGTATCCGTAAATTAATCAATTTTCTCATACAAACCTTGGTAGGTCTGCCGAATAAACTAACCCCTTACCTTTACGGTGCTGTTGTACTTCAGGAGTAACTGTCCTGTCTGATATACCACAAACTTCTTCAGACCTACTCAAGTTCATGCAATGTCTAACCTGTTCTGTGGTGAATATGTTAGACATCAAAAGTTCGAATGCAGCTGATCAGATCATCCACGCTAGTAGAATCATGGAAGCCCTAATGAGGTAGATATGAGCTTTTCATCGCAGAGCAAATTAGATACTGATTGAAAATTCAGTAGGCATGCAAGTTGATGTTTGAACTGTGCCCTGTAGAGTATTCTCCATCAGTTAATCAACTTTGCTTCCACAATTTCGAAAACTAACTTCTTTGGTTAGTTTGTCATACCGTAAACAAGACCTCCGAACTTGCATTCACTATCAGCCAGCTGTTGTAGGGTGTGGATGGTGGACACTGTACCTGTAGTCACTATCAGCCAGCTGTTGGAGGGTGTGGATGGTGGACACTGTACCTGTAGTCACTATCAGCCAGCTGCTGGAGAGTGTGGATGCGTTGTGGGTTGGCGGGGCTGGTGAAGATGGCAATAAGGTTGCTGGTGTAGTAGATGTTGACGACGAGGCAGTAGAGGTACCAGACGGCCAGGAACATCCTCTGCCACAGCGCCCGAGGGAGAGCTGGCACACTCTGGCTAAACATTCCACGCTGCAGATACAGCCAGGTGGCCACCACACCGCCCACGAATGGCTGACCACCAACCCTCTCCTGTAGGAAGAGGAACTATCGTTGGCTCTCACAAAGTGGAAAAACTGCTTCCTCTGAACACACTAAGAAACAAGGAGCCATCATTTCACACACACACACACACACACACACACACACACACACACACACACACACACACACACACACACACACACACACACACACACACACACACAATCTTGCTTTTCTTTCATTCTTGATCGCTGTTCCGGCATTAGTTAGGTAGCGCCAGGAACATACGAAGAAAGGCTACATCAGCTCACATCTATTCTCGAGCTGTCGTGTGTATTGCACCGAAACCACATCTCCCTATCCATATTCAAACCACACAGACTATTCCATTGTTCAGCACAGATGCTTCACGTGCCCTGGTCCAGTCCATTAGCAGCATCGTTTCGATTCACTGTATACCATGCACACCTTTCACCCTCCTACATGTTCAGGCTCCGATGGCTCAAATTCCTTTTTCACTCCATCACTCCATCACAATTTGGCCTCATGCTTCTACTTGTTCCCTCCACTTCTAACACACATATATACCCTTTGTCAGCCTTTCCTCTATTCAATTTCTCCATATGTTCAAAGCATTTCACCGCACCCTCATCTGCTCTCTTAGTCACAATCTTTTCATTACCACACATCTCCCTTAACCTTTCATTACTTGCTCAATCAAACCACATATTCTCGAGCTGTCATATGTAATATTGTTCTCAGAAATTTCATATCCAACAAATCCACTGCTCCACCCATGCCTCTCATGCATATGATATTGTTGGAGACTACCATATCTTCATACATACCCATTTTCGCCCTCTCATTTAACGTTCTCTCTTTCCACACATTTTTCAATGTTCTCATAACAATCGCCTCCTCCCAACCCTATAAGTCACCACCTTTTCCATAGTTCCATACGCTGCCATGTCCACTCCCAGATACTTAATGCACTTCAGTTCCTCCAAGTTTTCTCCATTCAAACTCACACCTCAACCAACTTGACCATCAACATTGCCGAACCTAATAACTTTACTTTCATTCACATTCAGTATTAACTTTCTCCTTTCACATACTCTTCCAAACTTAGTCGCCAGCTTCTACGGTTTCTCACTCGAACCAGCCACCAGAGCTGTATCAACAGCAAACAATAGCTTTACTCACTTTCCAGACCCACTCATCCCCATCAAACTCGTCCCCTCTCCAAGACTCGCATTTACCTCACGCACTTTCCCATTCATAAACAAGGTGAAAGACCGGAGTGATATCACATACCTCTACTGCAGACTAAACTTCACCTGGAACCATTTACTCTCCTCTCTTACTACTTGCACATAAGCCTTACACCCTCGGTGAAAACTTCTCATTGCTTCTGATAGGTTCCTTACCACACAATATATTCCCTCACCTTCCAAAGAGCATCTCTATCAACACTGTCATATGCCATCTACAGATCCATGAATTCCACATACAAATGCATCTATCTTCTCTAATATTTGTTACACATTACAGCAAACACCTAATCCCCACATCTTATACCACTTCTGAAACCACGCAGCTCTTCCCGAATTCGATGCTCTCTACATGCATTATCCCTCTCATTTAATACCCTCCATATACCAGGTATACGAGGTATACTCATACACTGGGACTATACACGCATTCCACCAATCCTCAGGCGCCTCACCATGATCCTTACATACACTGAATATCCTTACCAACCAGTCATCAACACAATCATCACCTTTGGTAAAAAAGAAAATTCAGCAGTAATACCATCCACTACAGCCACATTGCTACATTCTATCTTACGTAAGGTTTCCACCATCTCTTTTTTCTTCACTTGGCATACCAGCCCAACCAAAACAATCACTCTATCATCAAACAGATCTAACGATCCTTCCAATACTCGCTCCATGTCCTCCTCACTTCATTACTACCTGTTATCACTTCTCGTTTTGCCCTATTCATCAATTTGCCCATTAGTTCTCCTGTCTTTGGCGTGCTATTACCTCCTTTTAAAATAAGTCATATTCTCCCGAATGTTTACTGATACTTGATCATCCCAACTCTCATTTGCCATCTTTTTCAACCCCTTCATCCGTTGGAACATCTTTGCTACCGTTTTCATTAACAGATCTAATCTATAATCATTAAACTACTTTTAGTAATCTGCATTGTTTTCAAATTTATAGTAGAATTTTACTTCACAAAGGAAACCTCTGTGTGAAGATGTGAACATGCATGTTTACGTGTAGTATATATTTCTGCGTATGTGGTGTGTGTGTGTGTGTGTGTGTGTGTGTGTGTGTGTGTGTTGCCCGTGACTCACCTGGAGGATAATGAGGCACATGTGTTGCCCATGTAAGGGCAGATGACTCACCTGGAGGATCATGGGGTACCTGTGGTGTCCGTGTATGAGATGACTCTCCTGGAGGATCAAAGATCACCAGTGTGGTCAGTGTAAGAGCAGCAGACGTATCTGGAGGACCATGAGCCACATGTGTTGAACGTGTAAAGGCAGATTACTCACCTGGAGGAATATGAGGTGTCCCTGCAAGGGCAGATGATTCACCCGTGGGATTACCATGAACATGTGTTTTCACGGTAAGGGCATATCACTCACCTGAAGGATCATAAGGCACATGTATTGTCCGTGTAAGGGCAGATGATTCATCTGGAGGATCAGGAGGCACTTGTGTTTTCCATGTAAGACCATATTACGCGCCAGGAAGATCATGAAGCGCCTGTGTTGTCTGTGTAAGTGTAGAGGACTCACCTGGAGGATCAAGAAGCACATGTTTTCCTTGTAAGAGCAGATGACTCACCTGGAAGACCATGGGACACATATGTTGTCCGTGTAGGGTCATATCACTCAGCTGGAGGATCATGAAGCACAAGTGTTGTCCTTGTAATGTCATGTAACTCACCTGGAGGATCATGAGACACTTGTGTTGTATAAGGAAGGGCAGATTATTTACCTACAGAATCCTGAGCCGCATGTGATGCCTGTATAAGAGCATATAACTCACCTAGAGGATCATGGGGTACATGTATTGTCCGTTCAAGGGCAAATTATTCATCTGGGGATAATGAGGCAAATGTGTTGTCCGCGTAAGGGCAGATCACACCTGCAGGCTCATCAGGCGTTCGTATTGCCCGTGTAAAGGCATATGACTTACCTGGAGGATTATGGGGTACATATGACTTACCTGGAGGATTATGGGGTACATATGACTTACCTGGAGGATTATGGAGTACATATGACTTACCTGGAGGATTATGGGGTACATATGACTTACCTGGAGGATTATGGGGTACATATGACTTACCTGGAGGATTATGGGGTACATATGACTTACCTGGAGGATTATGGGGTACATATGACTTACCTGGAGGATTATGGGGTACATATGACTTACCTGGAGGATTATGGGGTACATATGACTTACCTGGAGGATTATGGGGTACATATGACTTACCTGGAGGATTATGGGGTACATATGACTTACCTGGAGGATTATGGGGTACATATGACTTACCTGGAGGATTATGGGGTACATATGACTTACCTGGAGGATTATGGGGTACATATGACTTACCTGGAGGATTATGGGGTACATATGACTTACCTGGAGGATTATGGGGTACATGTATGGTCCGTTTATGGGCAGATGACTCCTCTGGAGGATCATGAGGTACTAGTGTTGTCAGTACAAGGTAGAAACTCACCTGTACTATTATGAGGCACATTGTTGTCCGTGCAAGGGCAGATGACTCACCTGGAGGATCATCAGGAACACGTGTTGTCCGTGTAGGAGCAGATGAGTCACCTGGAGGATCTTAAAGCACATTTGTTCTTCGTATAGGTTCAGATGACTCATCTGGAGGATCATGAGGCATGTGTTCCGTGTAAGGGGAGAATGATCACCTGGAGAATCATCAGGCAAGTGTTTTGTCCGTGTAAGACCAGATGACTCATCTGGAGGATCATGAGGCATGTGTTCCGTGTAAGGGGAGAATGATCACCTTCAGAATCATCAGGCAAGTGTTTTGTCCGTGTAAGGCCAGATGATTCACCTGGAGGATCATGAGGTAGATGTGTTGTCAGTGTAAGGGCAGATGACTCACCTGAAGGATCATGAAGGATATGGGATGTCCGTGGAGGGGCAGATGACTAACCTGGATGATCAAGAGGCACACGTGTTGTCCGTGTATGGGCAGATGACTCATCTAAAGAATCATTAGGCACACGTTTGTTATGTTTAAGGGAAAATTACTCATATGGCGGGTCATGAAGCACATAGTTGTCAGTGTATGGGGAGATGACTTACTTTAAGGATCATGAGGCTTATATCTTGTCCGTGGGAGGGTAAATGACTCATCTGAAGGATCATGAGGCACATGCGTTGTCCGTGTAAGGGCAGATAACTGTGTTGTCTGTGTAAGGGTATGTGACTTATTTGGAGGATCTTGAGGGACAAATGTTTTCCGTGTAAGAGCACATGACTTATCTGGAGGATCATGAAGAACTTCTGATGTTCTTGTAAAGTTAGATGTCTCACATGGAGGATCATGAGACACATGTGTTGTCCATGTAAGGGCAGATTACTCACCTGGAGGTTCATGAAGCACTTGTGTTGTCTAAGAAAGGATGACTGACCTGGAGGATCATAGGGCACATCTGTTGGCTGTGTAAGAGTAGATGACTAACTTGGAGGATCATGAAGCATATGTGTTGTCCAACCCATGACTGATGACTTACCTGGAGGATCATGAGGCGCAATTGTTGTCCTTGTCAGGGCAAATGACTTATCTGGAGGATCATGAAGAGCCTTTGTTTTTCTTGCAAGGGTAGATGTCTCACCTGGATAATTCTAAGGTATATGTGTTCTCCATGTAAGAACAGATGACTCACCTGGAGGATTTGGGGGCACATTTATTGTCCATATAAAAGCAGATGACTCACGTAGAGAATGATGAGGAATATGTGATGTCATTGTAAGGGCAGATGACTCACCTGGAGGATCATGAGACACATATGTTGTCCTTGTAATAGCAGATGATTCATATGGAGGATTATGAGGCATGCGTGTTGTCTGTGTTAGAGCAGATGGCTCATCTAGAGGATCATAAGGCAAATGTGTTTCTTGTCTACGGGCAGATGACTCACCTGGATGATTCTGAGGCACATGTATTGCTCGCCTACGGACAATTCACTCACCTGGAGGATCGTGAGGCAACTATGTTGTTCGTTTAAATGCGAATGACTCACTTGGAGGTTAATGGGGCACACGTGTTATCCGTGTAAGAAATATGACTCTCATTAAAGATCATGAGGTATATGTGTTGTCTGTGTAAGGGTAGATGACTCAGTTGGAGGATCTTGAGGCATATGTGTTGTCCGTGTAATGGCAGATGACTCACCTGGAGGATCATGAGGCATATCTGTTGCCCATCTCAGGGTATATGACTCACTAGGATGATCATGAGACACATATTTTTCCGCGTAAAACCAGATGACGCATGAAGGATCATGAAGAAATTGTGAAGTTTTTGTAACGGTAGAAAACTCACTTGGAGGTTCATGAGGCCCATTTGCTGTCCGTGTGAGAACAGATAACTCACTTGGAGGATTATGATGTACGTGTGTTGTACGTGTATGGGCAGATGACCCACCTGGAGGATCATGAGGGACATGTGTTTACCGTTAAAGCCAGATAACTCGCCTGGAGGATCATGAGGCACACCCGCTGTCCGTGCCAGGGTAGATGACTCACATGGAGGATCATGAGGCACATATGTTATCTGTGTAAGGGCAGATGACTCACCTGGATGATCCTGAGGTACATGTGATGTCCGTGTAAGGGCAGATGACTCGCCTGGATGAGCTTGAGGAACATATGTTTTCTGTATAAGAGCAGATTACTCACCTGGAGGATCATGTGGCACATGTGTTGTCCGTGTATGGGAATATGACTCACCTGGAGTGTCATAGGGCGCATGTGTTGCCCGTGTAAGGACAGATGACTCACCTGGAGGTTCATGAGGCAAACTTTTTTGTGTGTATGGGCAGATGACTCACCTGGAGGATCTTAAGGTTCATATATCGTCCGTGTGATGGCAGATGACTCACCTGGAGGAATCTGAGGCACATGTTTAGTCCGTGTAAGGGCAGACGATTTACCTACAGGATCATGAGGAACATGTGACGTCCTTGTAAGTGCAGATAACTCACATGAATGATTTTGACGCACATGTGTTGTCCGTGTCAGGGCAGATGCGTCACATGGAAGATTATGAGGCACATATGTAGTACGTGTAAGGACAGATGACACATCTGGAGGATGTGTTCTCCGTGTAAGGGCAGTTGACTCACATGGACGATCATGGGGCGCTTGTGTTGTCCTTGTTTGGGCGGATTACACACCCGGAGTATCATGAGGCACATATTTGTCCGTGTAAGGGCAAATGACTCACTTGGATGATCTTGAGGAACATGCGTTATACGTGTAAAGTCAGATTACTCACCTTGAGTATCATGAGGCACATGTGTTGTCCTTGTATGGGCAGATGACTCACCTGGAGAATCATGAGGCACATGTGTTGTCCGCTTAAGGGCAGATTACTCACTTGGAGGTTCATTAGGTGCATGTGTTGTCTGTGTAAGAACAGATGAATCACCTGGAGGAGCATGAGGCACTGTGTTGTCCGTGTCAGGGCAGGTGATTTACTTGGAGGATCATGAGACACTTGTGTTGTCCGTGTAAGGGCAAATGACTCACTTGGAGGATCATGAGGCACATGCGTTCTCCGTGTAAGGACAGATGACTCACATGGAGTATCATGAGGCATACGTGTTGTCCATGTAAGGGCAAATGACTCACATGGAGGATCATGAGGCACATGTGTTGTCAGTGTAAGGATAGATGAATCACCTGGATGATACTGTTGTCCGTGTAAGGGTAGATGACTCAAATGGAGGATCATGAGGTACTTGTGCTGTCCTTGTCAGGGCATTTAACTCGTCTAGAGGATCATAAGGCACATGTGTTGTCTGTGCAAGTGCAGATGACTCACCTGGATGATTCTGAGGTACATTTGCTGTCTGTATAATAGGCAAGTGACTCACCTGTATGATCATGAGGCACATCTGTTGCCCATGTAAGGGAGATGACTCACCTGGAGGATCATGAGGCATAGAACAACAACGAAGGTGGCGGCGACAGCGGCCCACACGCGGGGTGAGAACGGCCGCTGGACGTTCAGCAACTCAGCTGTTGCTGGCTGTATATTTAGCAGGAAGAATCCGTAGCCATCTTCCCTAAGGGGTAAAGATGCGTCAAAGTCCTTTAAACGATCAGGAGTTTGGAAGAAAGTATTGACAGTAAAGTTTTTCTTCTTTCTTTGAACCATTCCCAGGAGTCCAGACCAAGATCCGTTTTGTAGGGCTCCCCATTGTCGGTCTGGAGCGCTGACCGTCATTGTGTACGTAAAGTTTAACGTTGATGTCAAGGCTTCCAACATATGTACTGTGACTCCAGCTACGGTGGTGTTACTGGTAGTGTTCCTCTGGTACAAGAAAGGAGGAATATCCAATCTGGTGGCTAACTCAAACTTGTAACCTTCAAAATTCGGGAATCGATCTATGAATAAGTTATCCCATTTGATATAAAGGCATGGCTTCCATTCACCAAGGAATTTTGGCTCACCTGATGTGAAGGGTTGGAGGGTATATACACCCATTGTATGAGGTCTCCCATGTACCTCATCAGATAGTTCCGTGATTAATGCCAGCTTCTGGACGCTGTTGAACACGTCATGGTTGAGGATACTGGCGTCAGAGCTCGGCGCCAGGCTGAAGAGCAGGAGGTTCCGGGGCTTCCAGTTAAGCCACAGTGACTGGAGGAACTTGGTTGGGTTTGTGAGAAAGATCACAAGATGGAGCACGGAGGAAGCCATGGATGAAGGCCGGCACTTGCTGGTCTGACCACCACGTCTCGTTGACACCGAGACTCAGAGTCACGTGAGGCGTCTCCTGTACTGCGTCCAGAACCATTATTGCTTGTTGGACGTCTCTCGGGATGGCATCGTCCAGGTGAACCACCAACGTCCCGCCTCTCAATGGACCTGACAACACTTCTGACACAATCGAGAACTTCCAGTCATATGAATTTCGTATTCCAAGAGTAATAGCTTCATTTTGTCGAAGAAAAAGTACGAACACTTTCAGCAACAGCAGCTTACTGTTCATACTTTAGGTACAACGAACTAATGAGGTGCACGAAGAAATGTGTACCGGCCTCGATGCTTGCTGTAGCCCAACTGACTTCTGAGCCTCTCACTACCTGCTGTATTGATCATTCATAAGAATACATTGATCACTAGTTCTATCGTTCTAATGACTATGTATATAAACAACTGACAAATTGCATAAGCTGCAGTAGTTCCATTAGAGCAAATTATGATACAAAATTTGCAAAGTTCCCTTGCTATAACTCAACTCTGGAAGCCCTCAAACGGCATAGGTTATGATGCGTTTTTCGACCAAACCTTCTCAGCTCAGTAGAATCCTGGATTTTCTTGTGTTGTTGGTCATATGTTGCTGGTCACCATTTCAAAATAAAATAACCCTGGGTCCTAAAGCGGTGCAGTCATAATATTCTGGTGGCCACCGCTTCAACAGAACAACGGCTCCATCAAAAATTGCCCTGTAACACAGTAGCCACTGTTGGCACTGATCCCTGTAATGGTCTGTAAAAAAATGTATTATGCAATCATAGAAACTTTTAGTGTTTATTGAGGGAATTACTTCCAGGAACGGTTGTGCTAATGTTCATGTACACACCCAGATATGTCTACATATATATAGTCTCTCCTTGTACGTCCTCACACAAGTCTCCTTCCCAAGCTCACTTACTCTCACCACTCTCTTCATCCCAACTTCCTCTATTCTTTTCTGAAAACCCCTACAAATCTTCACATTCGCCTCCACAAGATAATGATCAGACATCCCTCTAGTTGCACCTCTCAGCACATTAACATCAAAAATTCTCTCTTTCGCGCGCTTATCAATTAATACGTAATCCAATAACGCTCTCTGGCCATATCTCGTACTTATATACGTATACTTATGTACATCTCTCTTTTTAAACCAGGTATTCCCAATCACCAGTCTTTTTTCAACTAATAAATCGACAAGCTCTTCACCATTTCCATTTACAACACTGAACACCCATGTACACCAATCATTCCCTCAACTGAAACATTAATCACCTTTGCATTCAAATCACCCATCAATATAACCCTGTCTCGTGCATCAAAACTACTAACACACTCACTCAGCTGCTCCCAAAACACTTACCTCTCATGATCTTTCTTCTCACGCCCAGGTGCATATGGACTAATAATCACCCATATCTCTCCATCAACTTTCAGTTTTACACATATCAATCTAGAGATTACTTTCTCACACTCTATCACATACTCCCACCACTCCTGTTTCAGGAGTAGTGCTACTCCTTCCCTTGCTCTTGTCCTCTCACTAACCCCTGACTTTACTCCCTAGACATTCCCAAGCCACTCTTCCCTTTTACCCTTGAGCTTCATTTCACTCAGAGCCAAAACATCCAGGTTCGTTTCCTCAACCATACTACCTATCTCTCCTTTTTTCACATCTTGGTTACATCCACACACATTTAGACACCCAAATCTAATCTTTCGTGGAGGATGAGCACTCCCCGCGTGACTGTTTCCCCTTTTAGGAAGCTAATATACAAGGAGGGGAGGGTTTCCAGCCCCGCGCTCCCGTCCCCTTAGTCGCCTTCTACGAAACGTGAGAAATGCGTGGGAAGTATTCTTTCACCCCTATCCCCAGGGATATATATATGTATATATATATATATATATATATATATATATATATATATATATATATATATATATATATATATATATATATATATATATATATATATATATATATATATATATATATATATATATATATATATATATATATATATATATATATATATATATAATGATAATTTCAGACAGCATATTTGTTGTATATTTTGTGTCATCTTTTCAAGTTCATCATTATTTTTCCCGTTGATAATGAAATGTCACATATTTTATGTTTTCCAGTTTCATTTTCACAAAACTAACACCATGTACAGCATAATATTGCTTGGTTTGATACAACGTTGCAAACTTCCTAATCCATAATCAAATGATGTAGCTAAGGCTACAATCATTGCGATATAAACTACAGAGCACTCAGTAGCCATGTTGACACTGCAAACAAATTCACGCCAATGGTTGCAAAGAATCTTCAGACTGCGGTCACCCGTGGACTGAAGTCGATACCCTCCCAATAGTCGGGTCAGAAGTGGGTAGGAGAGATCTCATCAGTGTTAGTGGATCCTCCTCTTCTTACTGGTCGGATTTCTAGGTTGCACTGCACACTACTGCTGCTTTTCCTGCTCCAATTGGTGGTCTATCATCGAGAGCCACGTTACAGGTTATACCTAGCGTTAACTTGAATAATCAAAGGATCCATATCATTAATAAAAGCTACTACGGGTAATTAGAGTTCTTTTCTGTTCTCAAATCTTGCTGAAATCTGTATACTACTTGTCGCATGGGACTTAGTTAAAGATTGTTAGTCTCCTAGATGTCTCTTTTGGGTCTTCCTTCTAGCAATTGAGATGCCACTCTTCTCGACAATGCAGTGTAGATATTATTACAAAAGAATCGTATAATCTCTAATAATTATATATATATATATTTTTTTTTTTTTTTTTTTTTTTTTATACTTTGTCGCTGTCTCCCGCGTTTGCGAGGTAGCGCAAGGAAACAGACGAAAGAAATGGCCCAACCCCCCCCCCCCCATACACATGTACATACACACGTCCACACACGCAAATATACATACCTACACAGCTTTCCATGGTTTACCCCGGACGCTTCACATGCCTTGATTCCATCCACTGACAGCACGTCAACCCCTGTATACCACATCGCTCCAATTCACTCTATTCCTTGCCCTCCTTTCACCCTCCTGCACGTTCAGGCCCCGATCACACAAAATCCTTTTCACTCCATCTTTCCACCTCCAATTTGGTCTCCCTCTTCTCCTCGTTCCCTCCACCTCCGACACATATCCTCTTGGTCAATCTTTCCTCACTCATTCTCTCCATGTGCCCAAACCATTTCAAAACACCCTCTTCTGCTCTCTCAACCACGCTCTTTTTATTTCCACACATCTCTCTTACCTTTACGTTACTTACTCGATCAAACCACCTCACACCACACATTGTCCTCAAACATCTCATTTCCAGCACATCCATCCTCCTGCGCACAACTCTATCCATAGCCCACGCCTCGCAACCATACAACATTGTTGGAACCACTATTCCTTCAAACATACCCATTTTTGCTTTCCGGGATAATGTTCTCGACTTCCACACATTTTTCAAGGCTCCCAAAATTTTCGCCCCCTCCCCCACCCTATGATCCACTTCCGCTTCCATGGTTCCATCCGCTGACAGATCCACTCCCAGATATCTAAAACACTTCACTTCCTCCAGTTTTTCTCCATTCAAACTCACCTCCCAATTGACTTGACCCTCAACCCTACTGTACCTAATAACCTTGCTCTTATTCACATTTACTCTTAACTTTCTTCTTCCACACACTTTACCAAACTCCGTCACCAGCTTCTGCAGTTTCTCACATGAATCCGCCACCAGCGCTGTATCATCAGCGAACAACAACTGACTCACTTCCCAAGCTCTCTCATCCCCCAACAGACTTCATACTTGCCCCTCTTTCCAAGACTCTTGCATTTACCTCCCTAACAACCCCATCCATAAACAAATTAAACAACCATGGAGACATCACACACCCCTGCCGCAAACCTACATTCACTGAGAACCAATCACTTTCCTCTCTTCCTACACGTACACATGCCTTACATCCTCGATATATATATATATATATAAATATATATATATATATATATATATATGTATATATATATATATATATATATATATATATATATATATATATATATATATATATATATATATATATATATATATATATATATATATATATATATATATATATATATATATATATATCAAGTAGTGGTTATGTGAGAAGGACATGGAGTGAGTATTTTGAAGGTTTGTTGAATGTGTTTGATGATAGAGTGGCAGATATAGGGTGTTTTGGTCGAGGTGGTGTGCAAAGTGAGAGGGTTAGGGAAAATGATTTGGTAAACAGAGAAGAGGTAGTAAAAGCTTTGCGGAAGATGAAAGCCGGTGGCAGCAGGTTTGGATGGTATTGCAGTGGAATTTATTAAAAGAGGGGGTGACTGTATTGTTGACTGGTTGGTAAGGTTATTTACTGTATGTATGATTCATGGTGAGGTGCCTGAGGATTGGCGGAATGCGTGCATAGTGCCATTGTACAACGGCAAAGGGGATAAGAGTGAGTGCTCAAATTACAGAGGTATAAGTCTGTTGAGTATTCCAGGGAAATTATATGGGAGGGTATTGATTGAGAGGGGAAGGCATGTATAGAGCATCAGATTGGGGAAGAGCAGTGTGGTTTCAGAAGTGGTATAGGATGTGTGGATCAGGTGTTTGCTTTGAAGAATGTATGTGACAAATACTTAGAAAAGCAAATGGATTTGTATGTAGCATTTATGGATCTGGAGAAGGCATATGATAGAGTTCATAGAGATGCTCTGTAGAAGGTACTAATAATATATGTTGTGAGAGGCAAGTTGTTAGAAGCAGTGAAAATTTTTATCGAGGATGAAAGGCATGTGTACGTGTAGGAAGAGAGGAAAGTGATTGGTTCTCAGTGAATGTAGGTTTGCGGCAGGGGTGTGTGATGTCTCCATGATGGTTTGATTTGTTTATGGATGGGGTTGTTAGGGAGGTGAATGCAAGAGTTTTGGAAAGAGGGGCAAGTATGAAGTCTGTTGGGGATGAGAGAGCTTGGGAAGTGAGTCAGTTGTTGTTCGCTAATGATACAGCGCTGATGGCTGAGTCATGTGTGAAACTGCAGAAGCTGGTGACTGAGTTTGGTAAAGTGTGTGAAAGAAGAAAGTTAAGAGTAAATGTGAATATGAGCAAGGTTATTAGGTACAGTAGGGTTGAGGGTCAAGTCAATTGGGAGGTAAGTTTGAATAGAGAAAACTAGAGGAAGTAAAGTGTTTTAGATATCTGGGAGTGGATCTGGCAGCGGATGGAACCATGGAAGCGGAAGTGAATCATAGGGTGGGGAAGGGGGCGAAAATCTTGGGAGCCTTCAAGAATGTGTGGAAGTCGAGAACATTATCTCGGAAAGCAAAAATGGGTATGTTTGAAGGAATAGTGGTTCCAACAATGTTGTATGGTTGGGAGACGTGGGCTATGGATAGAGTTGTGCGCAGGAGGGTGGATGTGCTGCAAAAGAGATGTTTTGAGGACAATATGTGGTGTGAGGTAGTTTGATCGAGTAAATAATGTAAGGGTAAGAGAGATGTGTGGAAATAAAAAGAGCGTGGTTGAGAGAGCAGAAGAGGGTGTTTTGAAATGGTTTGGGCACATGGAGAGAATGAGTGAGGAAAGATTGACCGAGAGGATATATGTGTTGGAAGTGGAGGGAACGAGAAGTGGGAGACCAAATTGGAGGCGGAGAGATGAGTGAAAAAGATTTTGAGTGATCGGGGCCTGAACATGCAGGAGGGTGAAAGGCGGGCAAGGAATAGAGTGAATTGGATCGATGTGGTATACCGGGGTAGAAGTGCTGTCAATGGATTGAATCAGGGCAAGTGAAGCGTCTGGGGTAAACCATGGAAAGTTCTGTGGGGCCTGGTTGTGGAAAGGAGGCTGTGGTTTCGGGCATTATTACATGACAGCTAGAGAATGAGTGGGAACGAATGGGGCCTTTGTTGTCTTTTCCTAGCGCTACCTCGCACACATGACTTGGGAGGGGGATGTTATTCCATGTATGGCGAGGTGGCGATGGGAATGAATAAAGGCAGTGTGAATTGTGTGCATGTGTTTATATGTATGTGTCTGCGTGTGTATATATATGTGTACATTGATATGTATGGGTATGTATATTTGCGTATGTGGACGTGTATGTATATACATGTATGGGGGTGGGCTGGGCCATTTCTTTCGTCTGTTTCCTTGCGCTACCTCGGAAACGCGGGAGACAGCGACAAAGCAAAATAAATATAAATAACTAAATATATATATATATATACATATATATATATATATATATATATATATATATATATATATATATATATATATATATATATATATATATATATATATATATATATATATATATATATATATATATATTGTTGAGTGATTGGTAAGCTTATTTAATGTATATATGATTCATGGTGAGGTGCCTAAGGATTGGCGGAATGCTTGCATAGTGCCATTGTACAAAGGCAAAGGGGATAAGAGTGAGTGTTCAAATTACAGAGGCATAAGTTGTTGAGTATTCCTGGCAAAATATATGGGAGGGTATTCATTGAGAGGGTGAAGGCATGTATAGAGCATCTGACTGGGGAAGAGCTGTGTGGTTTCAGAAGTGGTAAATGATGTGTGGATCAGGTGTTTGCTTTGAAGAATTTATGTGAGAAATACATAGAAAAGCAAATGGATTTGTATGTAGCATTTATGGATCTGGAGAAGGCATATGATAGAGTTGATAGAGATGCTCTGTGGAAGTTATTACTAATATATGATGTGGGAGGAAAGTTGTTAGAAGCAGTGAAAAGTTTTTATCGAGGATGTAAGTCATGTGTACCCATAGAAAGAGAGGAAAGTGATTGGTTTTCAGTGAATGTAGGTTTGCGGCAGGGGTGTGTGATGTCTCCATGGTTGTTTAATTTGTTTATGGATGGGGTTGTTAGGGAGGTGAATGCAAGAGTTTTGGAAAAAGGGTCAAGTATGCAGTCTGTTGTGGATGAGAGAGCTTGGGCAGTGAGTCTGTTGTTGTTCGCTGATGATACAGTGCTGGTGGCTGATTCGTGTGAAACTGCAGAAGCTGGCAACTGAGTTTGTTAAAGTGTGTGAAAGAAGAAAGTTAAGAGTAAATGTGAATAAGAGCAAGGTTGTTAGGTACAGTAGGGTTGAAGTTCAAGTCATCTGGGAGGTAAGTTTAAATGGAGAAAAACTGGAGGAAGTAAAGTGTTTTAGATATCTGGGAATGGATCTGGTAGCGGATGGAACCATGGAAGCGGAAGTGAATCATAGGGTGGGGGAGGGGGCGAAAATTCTGGGAGCCTTGAAGAATGTGTGGAAGTCGAGAACATTATCTCAGAAAGCAAAAATGGGTATGTTTGAAGTAATAGTTGTTCCAACAATGTTGTATGGTTGCGAGGCGTAGGCTATGGATAGAGTTTTGCGCAGGAGGGTGGTTGTGCTGGAAATGAGATGTTTGAGGAGAATATGTGTTGTGAGGTTGTTTGATCGAGTAAGTAATGTAAGGGAAAGAGAATTGTGTGAAAATAAAAAGAGGATGGTCGAGAGAGCAGAAGAGGGTGTTATGAAATGGTTTGGTCACATGGAGAGAATGAGAGAGGAAAGATTGACCAAGAGGATATATGTGTCAGAGGTGGAGGGAACGAGAAGTGGGAGACCAAATTGGAGGTGGAAAGATGTAGTGAAAAAGATTTTTAGTGATCGGGGTCTGAACATGCAGGAGGGTGAAAGGCGTGCAAGAAATAGAGTGAATTGGAACGATGTGGTATACTGGGGTCGACGTGCTGTCAATGGTTTGAACCATGGCATGTGAAGCTTATGGGATAAACCATGGAAAGTTCTGTGGGGCCTTGATGTGGAAAGGGGGCTGTGGTTTCGGTGCATTATTACATGACAGCTAGAGACTGAGTGTGAACGAATGGGGCTTTTGTTGTCTTTTCTAGCGCTACCTCGCACACATGAGTGGGGAGGGGTCGTTATTCCATGTGTAGCAAGGTGGCGATGGGAATAAATAAAGGCAGACAGTATGAATTATGTACATGTGTATATATGAATATGTCTGTGTGCGTATATATACATGTGTACATTGAGATGTATAGGTATGTATATTTGCGTGTGTGGACGTGTATGGGGGTGGGTTGGGCCATTTCTTTTGTCTGTTTCCTTGCGCTACCTTGCTAACGCGGGAGACAGCGACAAAGCAAAATAAATAAATAAAAATTAAAAAATATATATATATATATATATATATATATATATATATATATATATATATATATATATATATATATATATATATATATATATATATATATATATATATATATTATTCTAATTATTTTGCTTTGTCGCACATAGACATGTATATACATACACGTCCACACACGCAAATATACATACCTATACATTTCAACGTATACATATATATACACAAACAGACATATACATATGTAGACATTTACATAATTCATACTGTCTGCCTTTATTCATTCTCATTGACACCCCGCCACACGTGAAAAAACAACCCTATCCCCCATCATGTGCGCGAGGTAGCGCAATTAAAAGACAACAAAGGCCACATTCGTTCACGCTCAGGGTATAGCTGTCATATAATAATGCACCGAAACCACAACTCCCTTTCGACATCCAGACCCCAGAGAACTTTCCATGGTTTACCCCAGACGCTTCATATGCACTAGTTCAATCCATTTACAGCACGTCGATGACGGTATACCACATCGTTCCAATTCACTCTATTCTTTGCACGCCTTTCACCCTCCTACACGTTCAGGGCCCGATCAATCAAAATTTTTTTTCACTCCATCTTTCAATCTTCAATTTGTTCTCAAACTTCTCCTCGTTCCCTCCACCTCTGACACATATATCCTCTTTCCTCACTCATTCTCTCTGGGTGACCAAACCATTTCAAAACACCCTCTTCTGCTCTCTCAACCACACTCTTTTTATTACCACACATCTCTCTTACCCTATTATTACTTACTCGATCAAGAAACCTCACACCACATATTTTCCTAAAACATCTCATTTCCAGCACATCCACCCTCCTCCGCACAACTCCTACTATAGCCCACGCCTCGCAACCATATAACATTGTTGGAACCACTATTCCTTCAAACATACCCATTTTTGCTTTCCAAGATAATGATCTCGACCTCCACACATTCTTCAACACTTCAAGAACTTTCGCCCCCTTCCCCACCGTATGATTCACTTCCGCTTCCATGGTTCCATCCGCAGCCAAATCCACTCCCAGAAAATCTAAAACAACTCACTTTCGCCAGTTTTTCTCCATTCAAACTTACTTCCCAATTGACTTATCCCTCAATCCTACTGAACCTAATAACCTTGGTCTTATTCACATTTACTCACAGTTTTCTTCTTTCACACACTTTACCAAATTCAGTCACCAGCTGCTGTAGTTTCTCACACGAATCAGCCACCAGCGCTGTATCATCAGCGAACAACAACTGACTAACTTCACAAGCTCTCTCATCCACAAAAGACTGCATACTTGCCCCTCTTTCCAAAACTCTTGCATTCACCTCCCTAACAACCCCATCCATAAACAAATTAAACAACCATGGACACATCATACATCCCTGCCGGAAACTTACATTCACTGAGAACCAATCACTTTCCTCTCTTCCTACACTTACACAAGCCTTACATTCTCGATAAAAACTTTTCACTGCTTCTAACAACTTACCTCCCACACTATATATCATTCATACCTTCTACAGAGCATCTCCATCAACTCTATCGTACGCCTTCTCTAGATCCATAAATGCTACATACAAATCCATTTGCTTTTCTAAGTATTACTCACATACATTCTTTAAAGCAAACACCTGATCCACACATCCTCTACTACTTCTGAAACCACACTGCTCTTCCCTAATCCGATGCTCTGTACGTGCCTTCACCCTCTCAATCAATACCCTCCCGTATAATTTCCCAGGAATACTCAATAAATTGATACTTCTGTAATTTAAGCACACTTTTAATAACCTTTGCCTTTAAAGTACAATGGCACTATGCAGGCATTCCGCCAATCCTCAGACACATCACCATATGTCGTACATACATTAAATAACCTTACCAACCAGCCAACAATACAGTCATCCCCTTTTTAATAAAATCCACTGAAATACCATCCAAACCCGCTGCCATGCTGGCTTTCATCTTCCGAAAAGCTTTTACTACCTCTTCTCTGTTTATCAAATCATTTTCCCTAACCTTCTTACTTTGCACAACACCTCGATCAAAACACCCTATATCTGCCACTCTATCATCAAACACATTCAACAAACCTTTAAAATATTCACTCCATCTCCTTCTTACATCACCACTACTTGGTATCACCTCCCAACTAGCCCCTTTCACTGAAGTTCCCATTTGTTCCTTTGTTTTACACACTCTATTTACCTCCTTCCAAAACATCTGTTTATTCTCCCTAAAATTCAATGATACTCCCTCACCCCAACTCTTATTTGCCCTCTTTTTCACTTCTTGCACCTTTCTCTTGACTTCCTGCCTCTTTCTTGTTTACATCTCCCAGTCATTTCATTATTTTCCTGCAAAAATCGTTCAAATGCTTCTCTTTCACTAATAATCTTACTTATTCAACCCACCAATCACAACCCTTTCTAATCTGCCCACCTCTCACACTTTTCATGCCATATGCATCTTTTGCGCACGCCATCACTGCTTCCCTAAATACA
The DNA here is from genome assembly GCF_036320965.1 of Panulirus ornatus. NCBI lineage: Eukaryota > Metazoa > Arthropoda > Malacostraca > Decapoda > Palinuridae > Panulirus > Panulirus ornatus. The sequence goes on from NC_092238.1 coordinate 19,627,785, forward strand.
TCCCGTTCCTCCCCAACTCCCCATACGTCCTTTGTTCTCACCTTTTTCCATTCTGTTCTCAGTCTCTCCTGGTACTTCCTCACACAAGTCTCCTTCCCAAGCTCACTTACTCTCACCATTCTTTTCACCCCAACATTCTCTCTTCTTTTCTGAAAAACTCTACAAATATTCACCTTAGCCTCTACAAGATAATGATCAGACAGTTACACCTCTCAGCACATTAACATCCAAAAGTCTCTCTTTCGCGCGCCTATCAATTAACACGTAATCTAATAACGTTCTCTGGCCATCTCTTCTACTTACTTACGCATACTTATGCATATATCTCTTTTTAAACCAGATATTCCCAATCACCATTTATTTCTCAGCACATAAATCTACAAGCTCTTCACCATTTCCATTTACACACTGAACACCCCATATACACCAATTATTCCCTCAACTGCCACATTACTCACCTTTACATTCAAATCACTCATCAGTATAACCTGGTGTCGTGCATCAAAACTACTAACACACTCACTCAGCTGCTTCCAAAACACTTGCCTCTCATTATCTTTGTTCTCATGCCCAGGTGTTTCCTTACTTCCATGACTTGTCGTTTTACTGTACCTTTCATTTCCTACAGGTTTCTTTGTGTTTCCTTAATTACCCGACCTGTCGTCTTACTGTACCTTACATTCTCCAAAAGTTTGCTTGTGTTTGCGTATTTCGTGAAAGTGTTCCAAGTTAGCTTGTATTTCCTTACTTCCTAACATGTATTACTACACCGAAAATTCTCCCATTGATTCCTTGTGTTCCCTTACTAATCCGACCTATCGTGATACTGTTCCTTACACCGCCCCAAGGTTTCTTTTTGTATCCTTACTTCCCCACCCATAAGTATACATAAGTATACATAAGTATACTTATGTAAGTAGGAGAGATGGCCAGAGATCGTTATTGGATTACGTGTTAATTGACAGGCGTGCGAAAGAGAGACTTTTGGATGTTAATGTGCTGAGAGGTGCAACTGGAGGGATGTCTGATCATTATCTTGTGAAGGCTAAGGTGAAGATTTGTATGGGTTTTCAGAAAAGAAGAGTGAATGTTGGGGTGAAGAGGGTGGTGAGAGTAAGTGAGCTTGGGAAGGAGACCTGTGTGAGGCAGTACCAGGAGAGACTGAGTACAGAATGGAAAAAGGTGAGAACAATGGAAGTAAGGGGAGTGGGGGAGGAATGGGATGTATTTAGGGAATCAGTGATGGATTGCGCAAAAGATGCTTGTGGCATGAGAAGAGTGGGAGGTGGGTTGATTAGAAAGATTAGTGAGTGGTGGGATGAAGAAGTAAGAGTATTAGTGAAAGAGAAGACAGAGGCATTTGGACGATTTTTTGCAGGGAAAAAATGCAATTAAGTGGGAGATGTATAAAAGAAAGAGACAGGAGGTCAAGAGAAAGGTGCAAGAGGTGAAAAAAAGGGCAAATGAGAGTTGGGGTGAGAGAGTATCATTAAAATTTTAGGGAGAATAAAAAGATGTTCTGGAAGGAGGTAAATAAAGTGCGTAAGACAAGGGAGCAAATGGGAACTTCAGAGAAGGGCGCAAATGTGGAGGTGATAACAAGTAGTGGTGATGTGAGAAGGAGATGGAGTGAGTATTTTGAAGGTTTGTTGAATGTGTTTGATGATAGAGTGGCAGATATAGGGTGTTTTGGTCGAGGTGGTGTGCAAAGTGAGAGGGTTAGGGAAAATGATTTGGTAAACAGAGAAGAGATAGTGAAAGCTTTGCGGAAGATGAAAGCCGGCAAGGCAGCAGGTTTGGATGGTATTGCAGTGGAATTTATTACAAAAGGGGGTGACTGTATTGTTGACTGGTTGGTAAGGTTATTTAATGTATGTATGACTCATGGTGAGGTGCCTGAGGATTGGCGGAATGCGTGCATAGTGCCATTGTACAAAGGCAAAGGGGATAAGAGTGAGTGCTCAAATTACAGAGGTATAAGCTTGTTGAGTATTCCTGGTAAATTATATGGGAGGGTATTGATTGAGAGTGTGAAGGCATGTACAGAGCATCAGATTGGGGAAGAGCAGTGTGGTTTCAGAAGTGGTAGAGGATGTGTGGATCAGGTGTTTGCTTTGAAGAATGTATGTGACAAATACTTAGAAAAGCAAATGGATTTGTATGTAGCATTTATGGATCTGGAGAAGGCATATGATAGAGTTGATAGAGATGCTCTGTGGAAGGTATTAAGAATATATGGTGTGGGAGGAAAGTTGTTAGAAGCAGTGAAAAGTTTTTATCGAGGATGTAAGGCATGTGTACGTGTAGGAAGAGAGGAAAGTGATTGGTTCTCAGTGAATGTAGGTTTGCGGCAGGGGTGTGTGATGTCTCCATGGTTGTTTGATTTGTTTATGGATGGGGTTGTTAGGGAGGTAAATGCAAGAGTTTTGGAAAGAGGGGCAAGTATGAAGTCTGTTGGGGATGAGAGAGCTTGGGAAGTGGGTCAGTTGTTGTTCGCTGATGATACAGTGCTGGTGGCTGATTCATGTGAGAAACTGCAGAAGCTGGTGACTGAGTTTGGTAAAGTGTGTGGAAGAAGAAAGCTAAGAGTAAATGTGAATAAGAGCAAGGTTATTAGATACAGTAGGGTTGAGGGTCAAGTCAATTGGGAGGTGAGTTTGAATGGAGAAAAACTGGAGGAAGTGAAGTGTTTTAGATATCTGGGAGTGGATCTGGCAGCGGATGGAACCATGGAAGCGGAAGTGGATCATAGGGTGGGGGAGGGGGCGAAAATTCTGGGGGCCTTGAAGAATGTGTGGAAGTCGAGAACATTATCTCGGAAAGCAAAAATGGGTATGTTTGAAGGAATAGTGGTTCCAACAATGTTGTATGGTTGCGAGGCGTGGGCTATGGATAGAGTTGTGCGCAGGAGGATGGATGTGCTGGAAATGAGATGTTTGAGGACAATGTGTGGTGTGAGGTGGTTTGATCGAGTGAGTAACGTAAGGGTGAGAGAGATGTGTGGAAATAAAAAGAGCGTGGTTGAGAGAGCAGAAGAGGGTGTTTTGAAGTGGTTTGGGCACATGGAGAGAATGAGTGAGGAAAGATTGACCAAGAGGATATATGTGTCGGAGGTGGAGGGAACGAGGAGAAGAGGGACACCAAATTGGAGGTGGAAAGATGGAGTGATAAAGATTTTGTGTGATCGGGGCCTGAACATGCAGGAGGGTGAAAGGCGGGCAAGGAATAGAGTGAATTGGAGCGATGTGGTATACCGGGGTTGACGTGCTGTCAGTGGATTGAATCAAGGCATGTGAAGCGTCTGGGGTAAACCATGGAAAGCTGTGTAGGTATGTATATTTGCGTGTGTGGACGTATGTATATAGAGTGTATGGGGGGGGGGGGCATTTCTTTCGTTTGTTTCCTTGCGCTATCTCGCAAACGCGGGAGACAGCGACAAAGTATAATAAAAAAAAATAACTTCCCCACCCAGTCATGTTAATGAGCATTACATTGTCCTCAAGTTAGATTATTTTTCATTTTACCCTACTTGTCGTCTCCTGTACCATACATTGTCCCCAGATTTGCCCGTGTTTCCTAACTTCCCTGACCTGTCGTCTTACTGAGCCTTACGTTTTCCACATGTTTTATTATTTCCCCGGCCTGTCATTTCCATGTATATTGCACTCTTCCCAAAGTTTGCTTGTTTTTCCTTACTTCCCGACTTGTCGTGCTCTTAAATCTTACATTCTCTCTCTAGCTTTATTTGGATTTCCTTGTTTCCCCGAAAATTCCTCTCAATCTACTTAACATTCTCCCTAAATTTGCGTATTTTGTCTTACTTCCTCGATATTTCTTTTTACTGTAACATATATTCTCTCCGTATTTGCTTGTTTCCTTACCTCCCCGATCTATCGTTTTACTATACATTATATTCATCCCAAGTTTACCCGTGTTTTCCTACTTGCAAGACCAGTATTCTTACTGGATCATACATTCTACCCAGGTATACTTGCGTTTCTTTACTTTCCCGACCTGTCGTCCTACTCCATATTACATTATCGCAGGGGTTACTAATGTTTTCCGATTTTCCCAACCTACTGTGTTACCATACCTTACATTCTCCAAAAGTTTGCCTGTGTTTTCTTAATTTCTCGCTGTGTTGTCTTTCTTTACCTTACACACTCCCCAGGTTTGCTTATGTTTCGTTACTTCCCCGACATGTAGCTATACTATTACATACATTCTCACACAGATTTGTTTGTGTTTCCTTACTTCCCAGGTTTCCTTTTGTTTCCATATTTCGTCGGAGTATCATTTTACTGCGGCTTATATTCACCCCAGGTTTGCTTGCGTTTACTTAATTCCCCGACTGTTGCCTTACTGCACTTTACGTTCTCCTAAGGTTTTCATGTGTTTTCTTACTTTCTGTCGTCTTCTACCTTACGTTCTCCACAGGTTTGTTAAAGTTCATTTACTTTGACCTGACCTGTCATCTTATTGTAAATTATTATCTCCCCAGGTTTGCTTGTGTTTCCTTACTACCCGGTCCTCTCGTTTCCTGTACTTTACATTCTCCACAGATTTGTTTCTGTTTCTCTACTTCTCCGACCTCTCGTCCTACTGTACCTTATATTCTCCACAGGTTAGTTTGTTTCCTTAATCCCCATCCTATCATCCTCTGTACCTTATATTTTCGACAGCTTTGCTTGTGTATCCTTATTTCATCGAAATGTCATCTTACTATACCTTACATTCTCCCCAGGTTTTCCCCATTTCTTTTTGCGTTTTCTTACTTTCCCGTCCTGTCTACTGACTACATCTTACATTCACTCAGGATTTGCTTCTGCTCCATTATCTCCCAGATCTGTCCTCTTGCTGGACTTTATATTTTCTCCCGGTTTCCTTGCATTCTCCTTGTTCCCCGATATATCGTCTTACTGCACCTCAGATTTTCCCCAGATATCCTTGTGTTTCCTTACTTCCCCGATCCGTCGTCTTACTGTACTTTATATTCTCCCCAGATTTTCTGTGTTTCCTTACTTCCCCGACCTGTTGTTTTACTGAAGCTTTGCTATTGTTCCCTTCCTACCCATGTCTGTCGTCTTACTGAACCTTTCTTTCTCACAAAGGTTGGATTTGTTTCCTTACTTATCTGAAATATAGTTTTACTGTACCTTACATTCTCCCCTTATTTACTTGTGTTTAAGTACTTCAACGACCCGTGGTCTTACCGGAACTTATATTTTCCCCATTTTTTCTGCTGTTTCATTATTTCCCTGACATGTCTTCCTGTAGCTTGTATTCTCCCCGGCTTTGCGTGCGTTTCCTTACTTACACGACATGTCGTCTTATTGTAACTTACATTATCTACTGGTTTGCTTATGTTTACTTACCTCATTGACCTGCCGATTTACTGTACTCTACATTCCTTCCAGGTTTGCTTGTGTTTCCCTACCTACCCGACCTATCGTCTTATTGTACCTTAGTCTCCACAGGTTATCTTGTGTTTCCTTATTCCCCCAAGGTTTCCCTGTGTTCCCTTACTACCCCGACCCATTGTCTTACTGTACTTTACTTTCTTTATAGGTTTTCTTGTGTTTTCTTACTTCCCCGACCTGTCGTCTGACTGTACCTTACATTTTCCCCTGATTTGCTTGTGTTCTCTTACTCCCCGACCTGTCGTTATACTTGTGTTTCCTTTCTTCCCCACCCTGTCTTCATACTGGGCATTACATTCTCATCTGGTTTGCTTGTATTTCTTTATTTCCTGGATATGTCGTCTTCCTCTTCCAACCATACTTCCCTGGTTTCCCGTGTTTGTCTACTTCCTGTCGACTTACTAGACCTTTTATTCATCACAGCTTTGCTTGTGTTTTAATATTTTGGCGACCTGTCGTATTCCTGTAGTTTATATTCTTCCCAGGTTTGCTAGTGTTTCCTTACTTCCCGACCTTCCGTGTTACTGAGCACCTACCTTCTCTCCAGCTTTGCTTGTGTTTCATTCCTTCTCCGATCTTTTGTCTCATTGTTCCTTACATTCTTCCAACTTTTTCTTGTGTTTCCTTACTTCCCCAGCCTGTCTTCCTAGTGCGCCTTACATTCTCCCAGGTTTTGCGTATCATCTTTTACCTCCCGACATTTCTTTTTTACCGTACCATACATTCTCCCCAGATTTACTTGTGTTTCCTTACTTCCCCGATTTTTCGTCTCACTGGAACTTATATTCTCCCCAAATTTGCTTTTCTTTCATTACTTCCCAGACATGTCTTCTTGCCGTTCCTTACATTCTCCCAGTTTTGCTTGCGTTTCCTTACTCACCCGACCTGTCGTCTTACAGTATCTTTCATTATTCCCAGATCTTCTTGTGTTTTCTTAATTCCCCGACCTGTCGTCTTACTACACCTCAAGTATTCCAAAGGTATTTTTATGTTTCCTTACTTTCCCGGCCTGTATACTGACTACATCTCACATTCTCTCAAGATTTGATTCTGCTTCACTATTTCCCAGATATGTCCTTATGCTGGACCTTATTATTCCCCCCGGTTTGCTTGCGTTCCCTTAGTTCCCAGATATGTCGTCTTACTATACCTCACATTTTCCCAGATCTTCTTGTGTTTCCTTATTTCCCCGAGCCGTCGTCTTACTGTACAGTACATTTTCTCAAGGTTTGCTATTGTTCCCTTCCTACCCCAGGCTATCGTGTTACTGAACCTTTCTTTCTCACATAGGTTTGCTTGTGTTTCCTTACTTATACGAAATATCGTTTTACTGTAACTTACATTCTCCTCTGATTTGGTCATTTTCCCTTACTCCCCCGACCTGTCGTTACACTATTCCTTACATTCTCCCAAGGTTTCCTTGTGTTTCCTTACCTCTCCACCCTGTCGTCTTACTGGACATTACATTCTCGTCTGGTTTGCTTATTTTTCTTTATTTTCTGGATATGTCGTCTTCCTATACCTGGCATTCTTCCCAGGTTTCCCGTGTTTCTCTACTTCCCGTCGCCATACTGAACCTTATGTTCATCACCGCTTTGCTTGTGTTTGATTATTCTCCCGACCTGTCGTATTTCTGTATGTTATGTTCTCCCCAGGTTTTCTTTTGTTTCCTTACTTCCCCGACCTTCTGTGTTACTGTTCCTTACATTCTCTCCAGATTTGCTTGTGTTTCCCTCCTTCCCCGATCTTTTGTCTCACTGTTCCTTACATTCTTCCCAGGTTTGCTAGTGTTTCCTTATTTCCTCGACCTTTCATCTTAGTGCATCTTACATTCTCCAAAGTTTTCCTTATTCTTTCTTACTTCCCTGATATTTCTTTTCACTGTAGTATACATTCGCCCCAGATTTACCTGTTTCCTTACTTCCCCGATCTGTCTTCTTACTAGAACTTATATTCGCCTCAGATTTGCATTTTTATCGTTACTTACCAGACATGTCTTCTTGCTGTACCATACATTCTCCCAGTTTTGCTTGCGTTTCCTGACTCACCCGACCTGTCGTCTTACAGTACCTTACATTATCCCCAGTTCTTCTTGTGTTTCCTTACTTCCCTGACCTGTCATCTGACTGTTGGTTACGTTTCGTCACGGGTCTGCATATGTTTCCTTACTTCCATGACCTGTCGTTTTACTGGACCTTCCATTTCCTACAGGTTTCTTTGTATTTCCTTACTTACCCGACCTGTCGTCTTCCTGTACCTTACGTTCTCCAAAAGTTCGCTTGTGTTTCCGTATTTCGTTGAAGTGTTGTTTTTCTGTAGCTTGTTTTCTCCACAGGCTAACTTGTATTTCCTTAATTCCCAAACATATATCAGTGTACCTAAAATTCTCCCATGGATTCCTTATGTTCCCCTACTAAAGCGATCTATTGTGATACTGTTCCTTACATTCTCCCATGGTTTTCTTTTGTTTCCTTACTTCCCTATTCTATCTTATTAATGGACATTACATTGTCCCCAGGTTTGATTATTTTTCATCTTCCCCCGACTTGTCGTCTTCCTGTACCTAACATCTTGCATTCTCAACAGGTTTGGCCGTGTTTTCCTACTTGTAAGTCCTGTCGTCTTAATGGACCAAACATTCTCCCCAGGTTTGCTTGCGTTTCATTACTTTCCCAGCATGTATTATTGTACTTTAAATTCTCCTTTGGATTTCTTGTGTTCCCTTACTAACTTGACCTATCGTGATACTGTTCCTTACATTCTCCTAAGGTTGCCCAATGTTTTTCTTACTTCCCCAACCTGTCTTATTAATGGACATTACATTGTCCCCATGTTTGCTTGTTACTTATTTTTCCCCCGACTTCTTGACTTCCTCAATCTAAAATTCTTCCCAGATTTACTTGTGCTTCCTTACTTTCCCGATCTGTCGTCTTACTGGAGCCTGTATTCTCCCCAGCTTTTCTTTTCTTTTATTACTTTCCAGACATATTTTGTTGCTGTACCTTACATTCTCCCAGTTTTGCTTGCCTTTCCCTACCCACTCGAGATGTCGTCTTACAGTACTTAAAATTCTCCCAAGATCTTCTTGCGTTTCCTTACCCCTGACGTGTTGTCTAAGTAAGTGTTACATTTTCTATGGGTTTGCCTATGTTTACTTACTTCCATAACCTGTCGTTTTCCTAGACCCTCCATTTCCTACAGGTTTCATAGGGTTTCCTCACTTACCTTACATTCTCCAAAAGTTCGCTTGTTTTTCCCTATTTCGTCGAAGTGTCGCCTTACTGTAGCTTGTTTTCTCCACTGGCTAGCTTGTGTTTCCTTACTTCCCCAACGTGTATTACTGTACCTTAAATTAACCCATGGATTCCTTGTGTTCCCTACTAACTCAACCTATCGTGATACCGTTCCTTATATTCTCCCAAGGTTTCTTTTTGTTTCCTTAGTTCCCCAACCTGTCGTATTAATGAACATTACATTTTCCCCAGGTTTGATTATTTTTCATTTTCCCCCGACTTGTCGTCTTCCTGTACCTAACATTCTCCCCAGGTTTGCCCGTGTTTCCTTACTTCCTTGACGTGTCGTCTGACTGAGCCTTATATTTTCCACATGTTTGATTGTGTTTTATTATTTCCCCGGCCTGTCGTTTCCATGTACATTAAACTTTCCCCAGTTTAATTGTTTTTCCTTACTTATCCGACCTGTTGTTTTCTTTAATCTTACATTCTCTCTCTAGATTTTCTTGTGTTGCCTTCTTTCCCCCAATTTTCTTCTTAGTCTACCTTACATTCTCTGCAGATTTTCATTTTTTCTTACTTCCCCAATATGTTTTTTTTACTGTATCATACATTCTCCCCAGATTTGCTTGAATTTCCTTACTTCCCCCGACCGGTCGTTTTGCCATACCTTACATTCACCTCAAGGTTTGCCTGTGTTTCCTTACTTCTACGACATGTCGCTTTACTCGAGCTTATATTTTACCCAGGTTTGCTAGTGTTTCCTTACTTCCACGATCTTACATTGTCCACAGGTTTGCTTGTGTTTCCTTACTTCCATGATCTTACATTCTCCACAGGTTTGCTTGTGTTCCTTACTACCCCAACCTGTCTTTTGACTACATCTTACATTGTCACCAGGTTTGCCCGCGTTTTCCTGCCTGCAAGACCTGTCCTCTTACTGAACCAATGATTCTCCCCAGGTTTGCTTGCGTTTCTTTACTTCCCTGACCTGTCTTATCACTCCATCTTACATTCTCGCAGGGGCTTCTAATGTTTCTCTACTTTCCCAATATGTCGAGTTACAACACCTTACAATCTCGAAAAGTTTGCCCGTGTTTCCTTAGTTCCTCGCTGTGTCGTCTTACTGTACCTTACATTCTCCCCAGGTTTGGTTATATTTCGTTACTTCCCCGACCTGTCGCCATACTGTACCATACATTCTCACACAGATTTGCTTGTGTTTTCTTACTTCCCAAGTTTCCTTTTGTTTCCGTATTTCGTCGAAGTATCATGTTACTGCAGCTTGTGTACACCCTACGTTTGCTTGTGTTTACTTAATTCCCCGACCTGTTGTCTTAATGCATTTTACGCTCTCCTAAGGTTTTCTTGCGTTTTTATTACTTTCCCGACCTGTCGTGTTACTATACCTTACTTTCATTTCCTGCTCTGTTGTCTTCTGTCTTACGTCCTCCACAAGTTCATTCACTTTCCTGACTTGTCATCTTAATGTACCTTACATTCTCCACAAGATTTCTTGTGTTTCCTTACTTCCCCAATCGGTTGTCTTGCTGCACCTTACATTCTCCTTACATTCTTCCTAGGTTTGCTTGTGTTGTTTTAGTACCCAGAACTCTCGTTTTACTGTGCCTTGCATTCTCCCCATTTTTACTTCACCGACCTGTGTCTTACTGGAACTTATATTTTTCCCATATTTGAGGCTGTTTATTATTTCTCCGACATGTCTCCTTCCTGTAGCTTTCATTCTCCCCGGCTTTGCTTGCGTTTCCTTACTTACACGACATGTCGTCTTACTGTAACTTACATTATCCACAGGTTTGCTTGTGTTTACTCACTTTCCTGACCTGCCGATTTACTGTACCATACATTCCTCCCAGGTTTGCTTGTGTTTTCCTACTTTACAGTCCCCACAGGTTTACTTGTTTCCTTATTACTCCGACCTGTCGTCTTATTGTCCCCTAAATTCGCCCAAGGTTTCCCTGTGTTCCTTTACTACTCCAACCCATTGTCTCACTGTACCCTACATTCTTCACAGGTTTTCTTATGTTTTTTTACTTCACCGACCTGTCGTCTTACTGCACCTTACATTCTCCCCACGTTTGCTTTTGTTCCCTCACTATCCCTCACTATCACTGGGCTTTATATTTCCCACAGGTTTGCTTGTGTTTCCCTATTTTCCCGACCTGTCATCTTACTGTACCTTAAATTCTCCCCTGATTTGATTGCTTTTCCGTACTTCCCCACCCTGTCTTCTTGCTGGACATCACATTCTCATCTGGTTTTCTTGTTTTTCTTTATTTCCTGGATATACCGTCCTCTTATATCCTAACATACTCACCAGGTTTCCGTTGTTTCTCTGTCGTCTTACTGGATCTTATATTCATCGCAGCTTTGCGTTCTTCTTTTTTTAATCATTCTTGACCTGTCGTATTCCTGTACTTCACATTCTCCCCAGGTTTGTTTGTGTTGCCTTACTTCCGAGACCTTCCTTGTTACTGAACCCTACATTCTCTCCAGATTTGCTTGTGTTTCCTTCCTTCTCCGATCTTTTGTCTCACTGTTCCTTACATTCTACCCAGGTTTGCTTGTGTTTTCTTACTTCCCAGACCTTATGTGTTACTGAACCCTACATTCTCTCCAGATTTGCTTGTGTTTTCTTGGTACACCGACCTGTCTTCTTAGTGCACCTTACATCCTCCCAAGTTTTGCGCATTTCTTCTTACTTCCCAAACATTTCTTTTTACCGTACCATACATTCTCCCCAGAATTACTTGTGTTTCCTTACTTCCCCGATCTGTAGTCTTACTGGAACTGTATTCTCCATAGACTTGCTTTTCTTTCGTTACTTCCCAGACATGTTCTTGCTGTACCTTACATTCTCCCAATTTTGCTTGCGTTTACTTATCCATCCAACCTATCGTCTTACAGCACCTTACATTCTCCCCGGGTCTTGTTGTGTTTCCTTACTTCCCTGAATTGTCATCTGACTGTGCGTTACATTACCCACGGGTTTGCCTATGTTTCCTTAGTTCCATGACTTGTCGTTTTACTGGACCTTCCATTTCCTACAGGTTTCTTTATTTTTCCTTGATACCCGACTTGTCGTCTTACTGTACCTTACATTCTTCAAAGGTTCTCTTGTGTTTCCGTATTTCGTCGAGGTGTTGTCTTTCTGAAGCTTGTCTTCTCCACAGGTAAGCTTGTGGATTCCTTGTGTTCCTCTACTAACGCGATTTATTGTAATACTGTTCCTTACATTCTCCCATGGTTTCCTTTTATTCCCTTACTTCCCTAGCCTGTCGTATTAATGGACATTATATTGTCCCCAGGTTTGATGATTTTTCATTTTTTCTTGCAGTCTTCCTGTACCTAACATCTTACATTTTTACCAGGTTTGCCCATGTCTTCCTACCTGCAAATCCTGTTGTCTAGCTGGACCATAAATTCTCCCCAGGTTTGCTTGCGTTTCCTTACTTCCTCGATCTGTCGTCTTGCTGCACCTCATGTTTTCCCCAACTTATTGCGTTTCCTCTCTTTCCCAACCTGTCTACTGACTACATATACCTTATATTTTCCCCCGTCTTGCTTGCGTTCCCCTAGTTCCCCGATATGTCGTCTTGCTATATCTCACAACCTTCCCAGATCTTCTTGTGTTTCCTTACTTTCCCGACCTGTCGTCTTACTGTATAGTACGTTTTCCCAAGGTTTGCTATTGTTCCCTTCCTACTCCGGTCTGTCGTCTTGCTAAACCTTTCTTTCTCACATAGTTTTGCTTGTGCTTCCTCATTTATCCGAAATATCGTTTTACTGTACGTTACATTCTCCTAATTTTTTGTGTGTTCTTTTAGTAACCGGACCTCTGGTCTCACAGCACCTTACTTTCTCCCCATGTTAACTTGTGTTTTCTTGTTTCTCCGACCTGTTGTCTTACTTCAATATTCTTTCTCCTAATATTTCCTTATGTTTTATCAGTTTCCGGAACAGTCATCTTAATGTAACTTACATTCTCCGCAAGATTGCTTGTGTTTACTTACTTCTCCGACCGGTTGTCTTAATGCATTCTCCTTACATTCTGCCCAGGTTTGCTTGTTTTAGTATCCAGACCTTTCGTTTTACTGTACCTTACATTCTCGCCATTTTTACTAGTGTTTCCGTACTTCACCGAACTGTGGTCTAACTGGAACTTATATTTTCCCCAGATTTGCCGCTGCTTCATCATTTCCCCGCCACATCGTCTTCTTGTGGCTTATATTCCCCCGGCTTTGCTTGCGTTTCCTTACTTACACGACATGTCGTCTTACTGTAACTTACATTATCCACAGGTTTGCTTATGCTTACTTACTTCCCTGACCTGCCGATTTACTGTACCCTTCATTCCTTCCAGGTTTGCTTGTGTTTACCTATCTACACGACCTGTCGTCTTATTGTACCTTACAGCCTCCACAGATTTACATGTGTTTCCTTCTTCCCCTGACCTGTCGTCTTATTGTCCCTTATATTTTCCCCTTACTCTCCCGACCTGCGTCTATCTGTGCTTTATATTCTCCACAGGTTTGCTTGCGTTTCTTTATTTTCCCAGCCCCCTCCTTACTGCACCTTACATTCTCCCCTGATTTGCTTGTGTTCCCTTACTCCACCGACCTGTCGTTATATTATTCCTTACATTCTCCCAAGGTTTCCTTGTGTTTCCTGACTTCCCCACCATGTCCTCTTACTGGACATTACATTCTCAACTGGTTTGCTGTTTTTATTTTTTATTTTCTGGATATATCATCTTCCTATACTTGACGTACTCCCAGGTTTCTCTTGTTTCTCCACTTCCTGTCGTCTTACAGGACCTTATATTCATCACTACTTTGCTTGTGTTTAATTATTTTCCCGACCTGTCGCATTCCTGTACTTTACATTCTCCCCAGGTTTGTTTCTGTTTCCTAACTTCCCTGACCTTCCATGTTGCTTGTGTTTCCTTCCTTCTCAGATCTTTTGTCTCACTGTTCCTTACATTCTTCCCAGGTTTGCTTGTTTCCTTACTTCCCCGACCTTTCTTCTTAGTGCACCTCACATTCTCCCAAGTTTTGCGTGTTTTTTTTGCTTCCCGACATTTCTTTTTACGGTACCATACCTAATCCCCAGACTTATTTGTGTTTCCTTACTTCCCCTATCTGTCGTCCTACTGGAACTGTATTCTCCAAAGATTTGTTTTTCTTTCGTTACTTCCTAGACATGTCTTCTTGCTGTTCCTTACATTCTCCCAGTTTTGCTTGCGTTTCCTTACTCATCCAACCTGTTGTCTTACAGTACCTTACATTCTCCCCAGGTCTTCTTGTGTTTCCTTATTTCCCTGACTTGCCGTCCGACAGTGCGTTACATTTTCTATGGGTTTGCCTATGTTTCCTTACTTCCATGACCTGTCGTCTTACTGGACCTTCTATTTCCTTCAGGTTTCTTTGTGATTCTTTACTTACCCGACCTGTCGTCTTACTGAACCTTACATCTCCGAAAAGTTCGTTTGCGTTTCCGTATTTCGTCGAAGTGTCGTCTTACTGTAGCTTGTTTTCTCGCCAGGCTAGCTTGTGTTTCCTTGCTTCCCTAACATGTATCACTCTACCTTAAATTCTCCCACGGATTCCTTGTGTTCCCTTACTATCCCGACCTATCGTGATACTGTTCCTTTAATTCTTCCCAAGGTTTGCTATTGCTTCCTTCCTATCCCAGTCTATCGTCTTATTGAACCTTTCTTTCTCACATAGGTTTGCTTGTGTTTCCATATATACCCTACCTGTCGTCTTCTTGTACCTTACAGTCTCCACAGGTTTACCTGTTTCCTTATCACCCCGTCTCTTCGTCTGATTGTCCCTTACATTCTCCCAAGGTTTCCCTGTGTTCCCGTACTACCCCGACCCATTGTCTTACTGTACCATACATTTTTCACAGGTTTTCTTGTTTTCTTAATTCGCCGACCTGGTGTCTTACTGCACCTTACATTCTCCCCAGGTTTGCTTTTGTTCCCTTACAATCCCGACCTGTTGTCTTGCTCTGCTTCATAGTCTGCGCAGATTTGGTTGTGTTTCCTTACTTTCCCGACCTGTCGTCTGACTGAGCCTTACATTCTGCTCTGATTTGCTTGTGTTCCCTTACTCCCACGACCAATCGTTATATACTATGCCTTATATTCTCTCAAGGTTTCCTTGTGTTTCCTTACTTTCCCATCATTTATTACTGTACCTTAAATTCTCCCATGGTTTCTTTAATAACCCGACCTATCATAATACTGTTCCTTACATTCTCCTAGGGTTCCTTTTGCTTCCTTACTTCCCCAACCTGTCGAATTAACGGACATTGCATTGTCTTCCGGCTTGTTTATTTTTCATTTTCCCCCAACTTGTCGTCTTCTTGTACCTAACATTCTTCCCAGGTTTCCCCATGTTTCCTTACTTCTCTGACCTGTCGTCTTACTGAACCTTATATTTTCCACATGTTTGACTGTGTTTTATTAATTCCTCGGCCTGTCGTTTCCACGTACATTACTTTCTCCCCAGGTTTGCTTGTTTTTCCTTACTTCCCGACCTGTCGTGTTCTTAGATCTTACGTTCTCTCTCTAGATTTTCTTGTGTTGCCTTATTTTGCCGATCTTTCTTTTTAGTTTACCTTAAATTCTTCCCAGATATGCGTATTTTGTCTTACTTCCCCGATATTTCTTTTTACAGTATCATACAGTTTCCCCAGATTTGCTTGCGTTTCCTTACTTCCTGACCTGTCGTCTTACGGTGCATTACATTTTCCATGGGTTTTCCTATGTTTCCTTACTTCCATAAGCTCTCGTTTTACTGGACCTTCCGTTTCCTACAGGTTTCTTTGTGTGTTCTTACTTACCCGACCTGTCGTCTTACTGTACCTTACATTCTCCAAAAGTTCGCTTGTGTTTGCGTATTTCGTCGAAGTGTCGTCTTACTGTAGCTTGTTTTCTCCCCAGGCTAGCTTGTGTTTCCTCACTTCCTTAACATGTATTACTGTACCTAAAATTCTCCCATTGGTTCCTTGTGTTCCCTTACTAACCCGACCTACCGTGATACCGTTATTTACATTCTCCCAAGGTTTACTTTTGTTTCCTTACTTCCCCAACCTGTCGTATTAATGAACAGTAAATTGTCCCCAGGTTTGATTATTTTTCATTTTTCTCCCCGACTTGTCGTCCTCCTGTACCAAACATTCTCCCTAGGTTTTCTTGTGTTTCCTCACTTCCCTGACCTGTCGTCTCACTGAGCCTTATATTTTTCACATGTTTGATAGTGTTTCCTTACTTCCATGATTTTACATTCTCCACAGGTTTGCTTGTGTTTCCTTACTACCCCAACCTGTCTTTTGACTACATCTTACATTGTTACCAGGTTTGCCCGTGTTTTCCTTCTTGCAAGTCCTGTCGTCTGACCGGACCATACATTCTTCCCAGGTTTGCTTTCCCGACTTGTTTTCTTACTCCATCTTACGTTCTCGCAAGGTTTTCTTATGTTTCCCTACTTTCCCAGCCTGTCGTGCTACCGTACCTTACATTCTCCTGAAGTTTGCCCGTGTTTCCATACATCCTCGCTCTGTCGTCTTACTATACCTTACATTCTTCCCATGTTTGCCTATATTTCCTTACTTCTCCAACATGTCGTCTTACTGTATCTTGTATTCTCCCATGTTTTGCTTGTGTTTTCTCATTTCATCGAAATATCGTGCTCGTTTTGCTTACATTGTCCCCGGGTTTCCTTGCATTTCCTTACTTGTCGGCCCTGTTGTCTTACTGAACCTTACATTCTCCTCAGGTTTTCTTGTGTTTCCTTTTTTTCCCCGTACATTTTTTTCATAATACACCATACATTATCCCCAGGTTTGCAGGTTTGTTGCCTAACTGGATCTTATATTCTCCCTCGGTTTTCTTGCTTTTCCTTACTTCCGGGACCTGTCGTCTTACTGTAACTTAC
Organism: Panulirus ornatus; assembly: GCF_036320965.1. Lineage (NCBI taxonomy): Eukaryota > Metazoa > Arthropoda > Malacostraca > Decapoda > Palinuridae > Panulirus > Panulirus ornatus. The sequence continues at coordinate 19,644,405 of NC_092238.1, forward strand.
ATTCCCCACAGATCAGTTTGTGCATTCTCCCCGGGTTTCCTCGTGTCTCTTTACTTCAAAGACCTGTCGTCTTAATGGACCATACATTGTCCCCAGGTTTGCTTATGCTTTATTATTTCCCTGATCTGTTGTCTTACTGTACCATATATTCTCCCCATGTTTGCTTGCGTTTCCTTACTTCCCGGATATTTCGTCTTACTGTACCTTACGTTCTCACTGAGGTATGTTTGTGTTTCCTTACTTCCCCGACCTGTCGCTATAATGTACCAAACATTCTCACACAAGTTCGTTTGTGTTCCTTACTTCCCCGACCTTTCGTCTTACTATTCTTACATTCTCCCCAGGTTTCCTTGTGTTTCCGTATTTCGTCGAAGTGTCGTTTCCCTACGGCTTATATTCTCCCCAGGTTTGCTTGCGTTGAATTAGATTCCCCTGTCTTCTTACCGCACCGTGCGTTCTCCCAATATTTTCTTGTGTTTTCTTACTTTCCCTACCGGTCCTGTTACTATACATTACTTAACTTTCCCGTCCTGTCGTCTTTCTCTGCCTTTCATTCCAGACAGGTATTCTATGGTTCATTCAACTCCCCGTCCTCTCACTTTACTGTACCGTACACTCTCCCCAGGTTTGCTTGTGTTCCCTTACTACCCTTTCATGTAGCTTCACGCACTTTACATTCTCCACAGGTTTGCTTCTGTTTCTATATTTCCAAGACTTGTCGTCTTACTATACCTTACATTCTCCCCAGGTTTACTTGTGTTTGCGTATTTCGTCAAAATATCGTCTTCCTGTAGTTTACATTCTCCCCAGGTTTGCTTGCGTTTCATTACTTCCCCGACCTGTCTCCTTACATCATCTTACATTCTCGCACGGGTTTCTTGTGCTTTCTTACTTTCTCAACCTGTTGTGTTAATATACCTTATATTCTCCAAAAATTTTCCCGTGTTTCCTTACTTCCTCAGTGTGTCGTCTTACTGTATCTTACATTCTCCCTAGGTTGGCCTCTATTTCATTAATTCCCCGACGTGTCGTCATACTGTACCTTACATTTTCACCATCTTTCCTTGTGTTTTCTTATTTCATCGAAGTGTCGTGTTCTTGTAGCTTACTTTCCCCGCGAGTTTCCTTACGTTTCCTTCTCCGAATTGTCGTCTTACTGCATATGACATTCCCACACAGGATTGCTTGTGTTCCCTTACTTCCCAGACATGTCGTCATGCTGTACTTTACATTCTCCCCAGCTTTACTTTTGTTTCCCTACCTCCACAGCATCTCATCTTACTGGAAAGTATATTCTTCTCAAATTTGCTTGTGTTTCATTATTTCCCTAACTTGTCTTATTGTATCTGATATTCTCCTCCAGTTTGCTTCCTTTCCCTTGCTTCCTGCTGTCTTCTTACTGCATTTTACAGGCTCCCGAGACCTTCTTGTGATTCTTTACATCCCCAATCTGGCGTCTAACTGTATATATATTTTCCACAGGTTTTTCTTGTTTCTTTACATTTTCGGCCTGTCGTCTTACTGTAAAGTAAACTTTCCCAAGGTTTGCTATTGTTTCCTTTCTTCCCAGATCTGTCGTCTTACTGTACCTTACTTTGCCACATAGGCTTGCATGTGTTTCCTTTCTTCTCCGACACGTCGTCTTCCCATAGCTTACATTGGATCCAGCTTTGCTTCAGTTTCCATACTTAAAAGAAAAATCCCCTTACTGTAACCTGCACTATCCTCAGATTTCCTTGTTTTCCTTACTTTCCCGACCTGTCTTCTGACTACAACTTGCATTCTTCCCGGGTTACTCCGTGTTTCCTTACTTACAAGACCTGTCGTGTTTATTGACTATACATTCTTCTAAGGTTTACTTGTGTTTTATCATTCGCGCAATCTCTTGTCTTACTGTAAATTAGAATCTCTTCAGGTTTGGTTGCTTCTTCTTACTTTCCTGATATTTCGTTTTACTATATCTTACGTTCTCACAGAGGTTAACTTGTGTTTCCTTACCTCCCCGACCTGTCGTCTTACTGTAGCTTACATTCTTCCCAGGTTTCCTTGTGTTTCCGTATTTCGTCGAAGTGTCGTTTTACTCCGGCTTATATTTTCCAAAGGTTTGCTTGCGTTTGCTTAAGACCCCAACCCGTGTTCTTACCGCACCTTAAGTTCTCCCAAGGTTTTCTTATGTTTTCATATTCTTCCTACCTGTTGTGTTACTATAACTTACTTTACTTTCCCACCCTGTCGTCTTCCCCTACCTTACATTCTACACTGGGATTCTATGGTTCATTCACTTCCCTGTCCTCTCATCTTACTGTACCTTACTTTCTCCCAGGGTATGCTTGTGCTCTCGTACTACCCTTTCCTGTCGCTTCCCGTACTTTACATTCTCAACAGGTTTGCTTGTTTCCTTACTTCCGCGACTTGTCGTCTTACTATATCTTACATTCTCTCCGGGTTTACTTGTGTGTCCGTATTTCGTCGAAATATTGTCTTCCTGTAGTTCAAATTCTCCCCAGGTTTCCTTGCGTTTCTTTACTTCCCCGACCTGTCTTTTTACTCTATATTACATTCTCGCAGGGGTTTCTTGTGTTTCCTTACTTTCCCAACCCGTCGTGTTAATATACCTTACATTCTCCAAAAATTTTCCCGTGTTTCGTTACTTCCTCAATCTGTCGTGTAACTGTATCTTACATTCTCCCTAGGTTGGCCCGTATTTCATTAATTCCCCGGCCTGTCGTTATACTGTACTTTACATTCTCCCCAGGTTTACTTTTGTTTCTTTATTTCCACAACATCTCGTCTTACTGGAAATTGCATACTTCCTAGGTTTGCTTCTGTTTCATTATTTCCCCAGCCTGTCCTCTTGTTGTACCTGATATTTTCCTCCAGTTTGCTTTTCTTCCCTTGCTTCCCTGATATGTCTTCTTACTGTATCTTACAGGCTCCCGAGATCTTCTTGGATTTCTTTACATCCCCGACCTGTCGTCTAACTGTATCTTATATTCTCCACAGGATTTCTTCTGTTTCTTTACATTTCCGGCCTGTCGTCTTACTGTAAAGTAAACTTTCCCAAGGTTTGCTATTGTTTCCTTTCTTCCCGGATCTGTCGTCTTACTGTACCTTACTTTGGCACAGGTTTGCTTGTGTTTCCTTTCTTCTCCGACATCTCGTCTTCTCGTAGCTTACATTGGATCCAGCTTTGCTTCCGTTTCCATGCTTACAAGAAACGTCCTCTTAGTGTAACTTACATTATCTTCAGATTTCCTTACTTTCCCGACCTGTCTTCTGACTATACCTTGCATTCTCCCCAGGTTACCCCATACTTCCTTGCTTCCAAAACCTGTTGTCTTTATTGACCATACATTCTCCTAAGATCTACTTGTGTTTTATTGTTTCGTGATCTATTGTCTTACTGTACCTTAGAATCTCCCCAGGTTTGGTTGTTTTTTCTTACTTCCCGGATATTTCGTCTTACCATACCTTACGTTCTCACAGAGGTTTACTTGTGTTTCCTTACCCTCCCTGACCCGTCTTCTCACTGCACCTTACGTTCTTTCAAGGTTTTCTTGTGTTTTCTTGCACTCCCTACCCTGTCCTGTTACTATATCTTACTTTACTTTCCCGCCCTGTCGTCTTCCTCAACCTTACATTCTACACAGGTATTCTATGGTTCATTCACTTCCCAGACCTCTCATCTTACTATACCTTACATTCTTCCCAGGTTTGCTTGTGTTCCCTTACTACCCTTTCCTGTCGCTTCTTGTGCTATACATTCTCCACAGGTTTGCTTCTGTTTCTTTACTTCCGCGACTTGTCGTCTTACTATACCTTACATTCTCTCTAGGTTTACTTGTGTTTCCTTATTTCGTCAAAATATCGTCTTCCTGTAGTTTACATTCTCCCCAAGTTTGCTTGCATTTCTTTACTTCACCGACCTGTCTTCTTACTCCATCTTACATGCTCGCAAGGGTGTCTTGTGTTTCCTTACTCTCCCAACCCGTCGTGTTAATATACCTTACATTCTCCAAAAATTTTCTCGTGTTTCGTTACTTCCTCAATCTGTCGTTTAACTGTATCTTACATTCTCCCTAGGTTGGCATCTATTTCATTGATTCCACGACGTGTTGTTTTCCTGTACCTTACAAACTCCCCAGCTTTCCTTGTGCTTTCTTGTTTCATCGAAGTGTCGTATTCCTGTAGCTTACCTTCCCCGCGAGTTTCCTTGCGTTTCCTTGTCCGAATTATCATCTCACTGCATTTTACATTCTCACACAGGATTGTTTGTGTTCTCTTACATCCCCAACCTGTTGTCATACTGTACTCTATGTTCTCCCAAGGTTTACTTTTGTTTCCCTATTTCCACAACCTCTCGTCTTACTGGAAATTATATTCTTCCCAGATTTTCTTCTATTTCAGTATTTCCCCAACCTGTCCTCTTGTTGTACCTGATATTCTCCTCCACTTTGCTTCCGTTCCCTTGCTTTCCTGGTTTGTCTTCTTACTGTATCTTATAGGCTCCCGAGATCTTCTTGTGATTGTTTACATCCCCGACTTGTCGTCTAACTGTGTCTTATATTCTCCACAGGTTTCTTTTTGTTTCTTAACACTTTCGGCCTGTCGTCTTACTGTAAACTTTCCTAAGGTTTGCTATTGTTTCCTTTCTTCCCGGATCTGTCGTCTTACTATATCTTACTTTGCTACATAGGTTTGCTTGTGTTTCCCTTCTTCTCCGACTTGTAGTCTTCCCATAGCTTACATTGGATCCAGCTTTGCTTCCGTTTCCATACTTAAAAGAAATGTCCTCTTACTGTAACTTACATTATCCTCAGATTTCCTTGTTTTTCCTTACTCTCCTGACCTGTCTTCTGACTACCTTGCATTCTCCCCGGGTTACCCCGTGTTTCCTTACTTGCAAGACCTGTCGTGTTTATTGACCATACATTCTCCCCAGGTTTCCTTGTGTTTCCGTATTTCGTCGAAGTGTCGTTTTACTCCGGCTTGTATTCTCGCAAGGTTTGCTTGCGTTTACTTAAGTCCCCGACTCATCTTCTTTCTGCACCTGACGTTCTCCCAAAGTTTTCTTATGTTTTCATATTCTTCCTACCGGTCGTGTTGCTATAACTTACTTTACTTTCCCACCCTGTCGTCTTCCCTTACCTTACATTCTACACTGGTATTCTATGGTTCATTCACTTCCCCGACCTCTCATCTTACTGTACCTTACTTTCTCCTCAGGTTTGCTTGTGCTCTCTTAACTACCCTTTTTTGTCGCTTCCTGTACTTTACATTCTCCACAGGCTTGCTTCTGTTTCTTTACCTCCGCGACTTGTTGTCTCACTATATCTTACATTCTCTCCAGGTTTACTTGTGTGTCCGTATTTTGTCGAAATATCGTTTTCCTTTAGTTTAAATTCTCCCCAGGTTTGCTTGCGTTTCTTTACTTCCCCGACCTGTCTTCTCACTCTATATTACATTCTCGCAGGGGTTTCTTGTGTTTTCTTACTTTCCCAACGTGTTATGCTAATGAACACTATAATCTTCAAAAATTTTCCTTCGTTTCCTTACTCCTCAATGTGTCATCTTACTGTTCCTTACATTCTCCCTAGGTTGACCGTATTTCATTAATTCACCGACGTGTCGTCTTACTGTACCTTACATTCTCCCCAGCCTTTCCTTGTGTTTTCTTATTTCATCGAAGTGTCGTGTTCCTGTAGCTTACTTTCTCCTTTGGTTTCATTGCGTGTCCATGTCCAAATTGTCATCCTACTGCACTTTACATTCTCACATTCCTTGTATTCCCTTAATTTCCCGACATGTCGTCATACTGTACTTTACATTCTCCCCAGGTTTACCTTTTTTCCCTATTTCCACAACATCTCGTCTTACTGGAAATTACATTCTCCCCAGATTTGTTTCTGTTTCTTTATTTGATGTATTTTGGGAACTAGTGTTGGCTTGTGCAAAAGATGCTTATGGCATGAGAAGAGTGGGCGGTGGGCAGATTAAAAAGGGTAGTGAGTGGTGGGATGAAGAAGTAAGACTATAAGTGAAAGAGAAGAGAGTGGTATTTGGACGATTTTTGCAAGGAGATAATGCAAATGACTGGGCGATATATAAAAGAAAAAGGCAGGAGGTCAAGAGAAAAGTGCAAGAAGTGAAAAAAAGGGCAAATGAGAGTTGGGGTGAGAGAGTATCATTAAATTTTAGGGAGAATAAAAAGATGTTTTTGGAGGAGTTAAATGAAATGCGTAAGACAAGGGAACAAATGGGAGCATCAGTGAAGGGGGCTAATGGGGAGATGATAACAAGTAGCGGTGAAGTGGGAGGGAGATAGAGTGAGTATTTTGAAGGTTTGCTGAATGTGTTTGGTGGTAGAGTGGCAGATATAGGGTGTTTTGGTCGAGGTGGTGTGCAAAGTGAGAGGGGTATGAAAAATGATTTGGTAAAGAAAGAAGAGGTAGTGAAAGCTTTGTGGAAGATGAAAGCCAGCAAGGCAGTGGGTTTGGATGGTACTGCAGTGGAATTTATCAGAAATGAGGGGCGACTGTATTGTTGACTGTTGGTAAGGTTATCTAATGTACGTATGACTCATTATGAGGTGGCTTAGGACTGACGGAAATGTTGCATAGTGCCATTGTACAAAGGCAAAAGGGATAAGAGTGAGTGCTCAAATTACAGGGGTATGAGTTTGTTGAGTATTCCTGGGAAATTTTGTGGGAGGGTACTGATTGAGAAGATGAATTCATGCATAGAGCATCAGATTGCGGAACAGTATTGTGGTTTCAGAAGTGGTTGAGATGTGTGAATCAGGTGTTTGCTTTGAAAAATGTATGTGAGAAAAACTTAGAAATGCAAATGGATTTTTATGTAGCATTTATGGATCTGGAGGAGGCATATGATAGAGCTGATAGAGATGTTCTGTGGAAGATATTAAGAATATGTAGTGTGAAGGTAAATTGTTAGAAGTAGTGAAAAGATTTTTTCGAGGATGTATGGCATGTGTACGTATAAGAAGAGAGGAAAGTGATTGGTTCTCAGTGAATGTTGGTTTGCGGAGGGAGTGCGTGATGTCTGCTCGGTTGTTTAATTTGTTTATGGATGGGAGTTGTTAGGAGGTGAATGCAAGAGTTTTGGAAATAGGGGCAAGTATGCAGAATGTTGTGGATGAGAGAGCTTGGGAAGTGAGTCAGTTGTTGTCCGCTGATGATATAGCGCTGGTGACAGATCCAGGTGAGAAACTGCAGAAGCTGGTGACTGAGTTAGTTGAAGTGTGTGAAAGGAGAAAGCTGAGAGTAAACGTGAATAAGAGCAAGGTTATGAGGTACAGAATCGTTGGGAGACAAGTCAAGTGGGAGGTAAGTTTGGATGGAGAAAACCGGAGGAAGTGAAGTGTTTTAGATATCTCGGAGTGGATTTGGCATAGGATGGTCCCATGAAGCGGAAGTGAATCATAGGGTGGGGAGGGGGGCGAAAGTTCTGGGAGCGTTGAAAAATATGTGGAAATCGAGAATGTTATCTTGGAAAGCAAAAATAGGTATGTTTGAAGGAATAATTGTTCCAACAATGTTGCGAGGCTTGGGCTATAGATAGAATTGTGCGGAGGAGGGTAGATATGCTATAAATGAAATGTTTGAGGACAATATGTGGTGTGAGGTGGTTTGATCGAGTGAGTAATGATAGGGTAAGAGAGATGTTTGGTAATAAAAAGAGTGTGGTTGAGAGAGCAGAAGAGGGTGTTTTGAAATGGTTTAGTCACTTGGAGGGAATGAGTGAGGAAAGATTAACCAAGAAGATATATGTGTCGGAGGTGGAGGGAACGAGGAGAATTGGGAGACCAAATTGGAGGTGGAAAGATGAAGTGAAAAAGACTTTGAGTGATTAGGGCCTGAACGTGCAGGAGGGTGAAAAGCGTGCAAGGAATAGAATGAATTGGAAGGGATGTGGTATACCGGGGTCGACGTGCTGTCAATGGATCGAACCAGGGCATATGAAGCGTCTGGGGTACATCATGAAAAGTTGTGTGGGGCCTGGATGTGGAAAGGGAGATGTGGTTCCGGTGCATTCTTGGGAACTTATCGTGTTTCATTTTCCCGTAGACTCATAGGAATATATATATATATATATATATATATTTATATATATATATATATATATATATATATATATATATATATATATATATATATATATATATATATATATATATATATATATATATATATATATATATATATATATTTTTTTTTTTTATTTTTTGCTTTGTCGCTGTCTCCCGCGTTTGCGAGGTAGCGCAAGGAAACAGACGAAAGAAATGGCCCAACCCCCCCCCCATACACATGTATATACATACGTCCACACACGCAAAATATACATACCTACACAGCTTTCCATGGTTTACCCCAGACGCTTCACATGCCCCGATTCAATCCACTGACAGCACGTCAACCCCGGTATACCACATCGCTCCAATTCACTCTATTCCTTGCCCTCCTTTCACCCTCCTGCATGTTCAGGCCCCGATCACACAAAATCTTTTTCACTCCATCTTTCCACCTCCAATTTGGTCTCCCTCTTCTCCTCGTTCCCTCCACCTCCGACACATATATCCTCTTGGTCAATCTTTCCTCACTCATTCTCTCCATGTGACCAAACCATTTCAAAACACCCTCTTCTGCTCTCTCAACCACGCTCTTTTTATTTCCACACATCTCTCTTACCCTTACGTTACTTACTCGATCAAACCACCTCACACCACACATTGTCCTCAAACATCTCATTTCCAGAACATCCATCCTCCTGCGCACAACTCTATCCATAGCCCACGCCTCGCAACCATACAACATTGTTGGAACCACTATTCCTTCAAACATACTCATTTTTTCTTTCCGAGATAATGTTCTCGACTTCCACACATTCTTCAAGGCTCCCAAAACTTTCGCCCCCTCCCCCACCCTATGATCCATTTCCGCTTCCATGGTTCCATCCGCTGCCAGATCCACTCCCAGATATCTAAAACACTTCACTTCCTCCAGTTTTTCTCCATTCAAACTCACCTCCCAATTGACTTGACCCTCAACCCTACTGTACCTAATAACCTTGCTCTTATTCACATTTACTCTTAACTTTCTTCTTTCACACACTTTACCAAACTCAGTCACCAGCTTCTGCAGTTTCTCACATGAATCAGCCACCAGCGCTGTATCATCAGCGAACAACAACTGACTCACTTCCCAAGCTCTCTCATCCCCAACAGACTTCATACTTGCCCCTCTTTCCATAACTTTTTCATTCACCTCCCTAACAACCCCATCCATAAACAAATTAAACAACCATGGAGACATCACACACCCCTGCCGCAAACCTACATTCACTGAGAACCAATCACTTTCCTCTCTTCCTACACGTACACATGCCTTACATCCTCGATAAAAACTTTTCACTGCTTCTAACAACTTGCCTCCCACACCATATATTCTTAATACCTTCCACAGAGCATCTCTATCAACTCTGTCATATGCCTTCTCCAGGTCCATAAATGCTACATACAAATGCATTTGCTTTTCTAAGTATTTCTCACATACATTCTTCAAAGCAAACACCTGATCCACACATCCTCTACCACTTCTGAAACCACACTGCTCTTCCCCAATCTGATGCTCTGTACATGCTTTCACCCTCTCAATCAATACCCTCCCATATAATTTACCAGGAATACTCAACAAACTTATACCTCTGTAATTTGAGCACTCACTCTTATCCCCTTTGCCTTTGTACAATGGCACTATGCACGCATTCCGCCAATCCTCAGGCACCTCACCGTGAGTCATACATACATTAAATAACCTTACCAACCAGTCAACAATACAGTCACCCCCTTTTTTAATAAATTCCACTGCAATACCATCCAAACCTGCTGCCTTGCCGGCTTTCATCTTCCGCAAAGCTTTTACTACCTCCTCTCTGTTTACCAAATCATTTTCCCTAACCCTCTCACTTTGCACATCACCTCGACCAAAACACCCTATATCTGCCACTCTATCATCAAACACATTCAACAAACCTTCAAAATACTCACTCCATCTCCTTCTCACATCACCACTACTTGTTATCACCTCACCATCTGCGCCCTTCACTGAAGTTCCCATTTGCTCCCTTGTCTTGCGCACTTTATTTACCTCCTTCCAGAACATCTTTTTATTCTCCCCAAAATTTAATGATACTCTCTCACCCCAACTCTCATTTGCCCTTTTTTTCACCTCTTGCACCTTTCTCTTGACCTCCTGTCTCTTTCTTTTATACGTGTCCCACTCAACTGCATTTTTTCCCTGCAAAAATCGTCCAAATGCCTCTCTCTTCTCTTTCACTAATACTCTTACTTCTTCATCCCACCACTCACTACCCTTTCTAATCAACCCACCTCCCACTCTTCTCATGCCACAAGCATCTTTTGCGCAATCCATCACTGCTTCCCTAAATATATCCCATTCCTCCCCCACTCCCCTTACTTCCATTGTTCTCACCTTTTTCCATTCTGTACTCAGTCTCTCCTGGTACTTCCTCACACAAGTCTCCTTCCCAAGCTCACTTACTCTCACCACCCTCTTCACCCCAACATTCACTCTTTTTTTCTGAAAACCCATACAAATCTTCACCTTTGCCTCCACAAGATAATGATCAGACATCCCTCCAGTTGCACCTCTCAGCACATTAACATCCAAAAGTCTCTCTTTCGCGCGCCTGTCAATTAACACGTAATCCAATAACGCTCTCTGGCCATCTCTCCTACTTAAATACGTAGAATTATGTATATCTCGCTTTTTAAACCAGGTATTCCCAATCATCAGTCCTTTTTCAGCACATAAATCTACAAGCTCTTTACCATTTCCATTTACAACACTGAACACCCCATGTATACCAATTATTCCCTCAACTGCCACATTACTCTCCTTTGCATTCAAATCACCCATCACTATAACCCGGTCTCGTGCATCAAAACCACTAACACACTCATTCAGCTGCTCCCAAAACACTTGCCTCTCATGATATTTCTTCTCATGCCCAGGTGCATATGCACCAATAATCACCCATCTCTCTCCATCAACTTTCAGTTTTACCCATATTAAGCGAGAATTTACTTTCTTACATTCTATCACGTACTCCCACAACTCCTGTTTCAGGAGTACTGCTACTCCTTCCCTTGCTCTTGTCCTCTCACTAACCCCTGACTTTACTCCCAAGACATATATATATATATATATATATATATATATATATATATATATATATATATATATATATATATATATATATATATATATATATATATATATATATATATATATATATATATATATATATATATATATATATATGTATATATCTATATATATATATATATATATATTTTATTTTTTCATACTATTTGCCATTTCCCGCGTTAGCGAGGTAGCGTTAAGAACAGAGAACTGGGCCTTGGAGGGAATATCCTCACCTGACCCCCTTCTCTGTTCCTTCTTTTAGAAAATTAAAAAAAACGAGAGAGGGGAGGATTTCCAGCCACCCGCTCCCTCCCCTTTTAGTCGCCTTCTACGACACGCAGGGAATGCGTGGGAAGTATTCTTTTTCCCCTATCCCCTGGGATAATATATATATATATATATATATATATATATATATATATATATATATATATATATATATATATATATATATATATATATATATATATATATATATATATAGATATAGATAGATAGATAGATAGATAGATAGATAGATAGATATTCCCTCAATTGCCTAGTCCTCTGTTCTTAACGCTTCCTCGCTAACGAGGGAAATGGCGAATAGTTTAAAAGAAAACAATATATATATATATATATATATATATATATATATATATATATATATATATATATATATATATATATATATATATATATATATATATATATATATATATATATATATATATATATATATATATATATCGAGGATGTAAGGCATGTGTATGTGTAGGAAGAGAGGAAAGTGATTGGTTCTCAATGAATGTAGGTTTGCGGCAGGGGTGTGTGATGTCTCCATGGTTGTTTAATTTGTTTATGGATGGGGTTGTTAGGGAGGTGAATGCAAGAGTTTTAGAAAGAGGGGCAAGTATGAAGTCTGTTGGGGATGAGAGAGCTTGGGAAGTGAGTCAGTTGTTGTTCGCTGATGATACAGCGCTGATGGCTGATTCATGTGAGAAACTGCAGAAGCTGGTGACTGAGTTTGGTAAAGTGTGTGAAAGAAGAAAGTTAAGAGTAAATGTGAATAAGAGCAAGGTTATTAGATACAGTAGGGTTGAGGGTCAAGTCAATTGGGAGGTGAGTTTGAATGGAGAAAAACTGGAGGAAGTGAAGTGTTTTAGATATCTGGGAGAGGATCTGGCAGTGGATGGAAACATGGAAGCGGAAGTGGATCATAGGGTGGGGGAGGGGGCGAAAATTCTGGGAGCCTTGAAGAATGTGTGGAAGTCGAGAACATTATCTCGGAAAGCAAAAATGGGTATGTTTGAAGGAATAGTGGTTCCAACAATGTTGTATGGTTGCGAGGCGTGGACTATGGATAGAGTTGTGCGCAGGAGGATGGATGTGCTGGAAATGAGATGTTTGAGGACAATGTGTGGTGTGAGGTGGTTTGATCGAGTAAGTAACGTAAGGGTAAGAGAGATGTGTGGAAATAAAAAGAGCGTGGTTGAGAGAGCAGAAGAGGGTGTTTTGAAATGGTTTGGTTACATGGAGAGAATGAGTGAGGAAAGATTGACCAAGAGGATATATGTGTCGGAGGTGGAGGGAACGAGGAGAAGAGGGAGACCAAATTGGAGGTGGAAAGATGGAGTGAAAAAGATTTTGTGTGATCGGGGCCTGAACATGAAGAAGGGTGAAAGGAGGGCAAGGAATAGAGTGAATTGGAGCGATGTGGTATACCGGGGTTGACGTGCTGTCAGTGGATTGAATCAAGTCATGTGAAGCGTCTGGGGTAAACCATGGAAAGGTGTGTAGGTATGTATATAGGCGTGTGTGGACGTATGTATATACTTGTGTATTTGGGTGGGTTGGGCCATTTCTTTCGTCCGTTTGCTTGCGGTACCTCGCAAACGCGGGAGACAGCGACAAAGCAAAAAAAAAAAAAAAAAAATATATATATATATATATATATATATATATATATATATATATATATATATATATATATATATATATATATATATATATTCTTGTTCCCATATTGGTCAGATACCAAACAAAGGGATGAAAAAGTTATAAATATACATTCACATCAAACGCAAACATGTACTCTCTCTGAACATAAAAATACAAATTACTCTTATCACAAAAATTCCCTCTACTCTATTTTACTTAAACAATCTTAGACAAATATACTGGCCTCAATCTATAACAGAAGTTTTTGGAATTACTATGATGTGTACAGATTATATCATACATTTACCCAACAGCATTGTAACAGAACGTTAATGTTCCAACACTATTTCTATTCTTGTATAGAAGTACTTCCTATTATTCTATTTTGTTTCTTACATATTCCTTGTTCTTCCATAATTTGTAATAATAGTAAAAATATCTACAATCAATTTAGTTACATTCTAATAAACAGAATTTCACACTGTAACATATGATAATAGGATTCTTCAAAAGAATGAAATATACCCTAGAAAACTGAACATATCATTGATAACTGAATGAGAGGAGATAACTGTAACACCAGCAACATATTTTGACGTGCTTCGCTGGAGGACCCACGATTGTGTTGAGGTTTTCACCAGAAACATATTATGACCCGAACATGGAGGACCCAGGGATGTATTTTGTTGAGGTGGTGACCAGCAACACATTATGACCTACACTGCTGGTGAACCCAGAGTTGTCTTGTGTTGAGGTTGATGACCAGCAATATATCATGACCTGTGCCGCTCGAAAACCCAGGATTGTGTATGTTGTGTTGAGGTGGTGACCAGGAACACATTACGACCTGCAATGCTCATGGACCCAGAGTTGTATTGATTATAGGGTGGTGACGAGCAACACATTATGACGTGCATCGTTGAAGGACCTAGGGTTATGTTGCGTTGAGGTTGTTGACCAGCAACATATAATGACCCGCACGCTGGAGGTCTTAGGTTTGTGTTGAAGTGATACCCAGCAACACATTATGACCAGCACCACTGGAAGACTCAGGGTTGTGTGAGGTTGTTGACCAGCAACATGTAATGACCCGCCAACTGGAGGAACCAGGGTTTGGTATGTTGTGTTGAGTAGTGACCAGCAACAAATCATGACCTACACCGCTGATGGACCCTGAGTTGTGTTGTGTTGAGGTTGGTGACCAGCAACATATGACCTGTAAGACTCACGCACACTTATCATTGATTTTTCATTAGCTATTTATTATTATCATCTTACTTTGAGTTACATATAGTTAGATGCATGTTGCCACGGGCTCACTGTTCCCACGGGCCACTGTTAGTCAAGATGTTTGAACACGTAAGAGCTGATCTGTTATTTGAACACGTTGTTGAATGGGTGTTGACGAACTCCCATATAACCCCTGCCAGTGTGACCTGAGGGGACACACTGGCCAGCATCGTCACACTGTTCACTAGAGTGTGTCGTAGTGTGTCATAAGACTATAGCCCAGAGTACTACAGATGAATCACACTCAAAAGAAAGGTGTTATCCCAACACTGGGATGGTGTCGGCATCCCAAAGTGTGACGAAACATTCTAGTGATCAGCACAATCTTTCATCTCACGGTCAAATAAAGTGATTCAGTGATGACAAACACTCACATAAAGTGACGTGCTTCCGGTGTTGCCAACCAGGACGTAAGGCGAATGTGTGTTCTTACACATGGGACTCATATTACGTGAGTTTTGACCAAAACAAACGCAGTCAACCACCCATGTCATCACAGCCTCGGTCGTCACAATTCTGCCGACCTAGTCACGATTTCCTCCAGTCAGACATCAGGCTGACCTTCACCCGCTCGCGCCCAACACCACCAAGCAGGTGTTCATATCATAGCAACGCTAGACACACTTCAGCGGAATGTCGAGCATTAGCTAGACAGACGTCATCTAACACAGGTTCATCATGTCATTATCAACAATGACAATCTCTCGCTCATGACAAGACTCCATCACATACGGAACTCTTAAGACATTTTCGTTCTTCGCCATTTTCTCACATTACAAGTTTCGATTTAGTGGGTTCTTTCCAGGGTAAGCCAATCACAATCTTTCCAGGATAAGCCAATCACAATCTTTCTAGACAGCGGCGCGGAAGCAGACGTCATTCATTGTGATTTCATTCAACCATTAATGGAGCGCACTCAACTTGTTCAATGCTCGGACTTTTACCCATCCCTTCAAAGTATCTTAAATGAAAATCTCGACGTAAGGGGCACTATCAAAATGAACATTCACATAGGCGACTCGGTCATGACCGTCACCCCTTACATTGTTCGTCGTGTAACGTTTCCTGCTAACTTGTTACTAGGACGCCACTCTATGTGTGGCACAACATAAGATCTGTCCTATTTATCATGTGGTTTGTGTTGATAATACGTTCCTGCCATTGTCAGAGAAGAGTTCTCACTCAGTCAGAGTCATTAGTACTTCTGCTCCCACGTCCTGCTTCACGGTAGACAATACGCATCCTTTTTACTTTTCTACTCATCATTGCCCTGGTCAACTGAGAACCAACATGACTCTGCATAGTAACACATTAACGAAGGTTCCTCTCTCACTTTCTCGAACATGGATGACTGATCATGAACTTAGACATAGTCAGGGTGATCTTGCACTAAGAGTAGTTGCTGAACCTTCATCACTAACTGTCACACGACTATCGATGATGGACGCCTCTATCCATGAGACAGCAGATGGAGAGTTCACCATTAACACTGCCAATACGGGACCCCACTCCTGTCCGTCTCCGTAGAGGGGCCAAGCTTGTGGAGTTCTCCGTTTTGAAGTCGGGAATTCAAGACGAGGAGTTGCATGAGTTTACCATCCGTCTAGTCTCACATTCCATTAACCCACCACCACCTACTCCTCCTACCACTGACTCAGCAGTGCACGGCTTGAGTCAGCTCCCCACCATCACCCCTGACATGATATCCAAGGTAGGATTAACCAAACATGTTGACCAGTTAACAGACTTACTTAACCAGTATAGGTCTACTATTGCCTTATCAGGAGAACCAATCGGTAGAACTCATTTGGATGTTCACATTATTAACTTAGAGAAAAACACACAAGTCCCATTTACATCTCAGCCTATCGATTGTCACACACGCGCACAGAGACATAGCAAACAAACTTGTTCAAGACATGTTGAAAGACAAGGTTATAGAAGAATCACGATCACCATGGAATTCACCACATCTGATCGTTCCGAAAAAGGACGGAACTTTTAGATCAGTCGTAGATTTTAGTAAACTGAACAAGGTCACGTTGAAAGATCGTTTCCTATTACCAGTGGCATCAGAGCTTCATAGCCTCGGTAACAATAAGGTATTCTCAACTTTGGATTTACTGAGCGGATTTTGGTAGATTCCGTTGTCAGAGGAGAGCCGCCCCCTGACTGTGTTCAGTACGCCAGATGGTCATTGGCAGTTCATATGCATCATGCCCTTCGGTCTTCATTCCTCACTAATCACCTTCTCAAGGCTAATGACTAACATTTTTCGTCACATGTTGGGCAAAGAAGTATTGGTTTATCTTGATGATATAATTGTCATGTCTCCAGACATTGCTTCTCATTTCAGAAGTCTTGAGAGAGTATTCCTACGACTTAAGGATGCAAACCTAAAAGTCAAGTTATCCAAATGTTCCTTTCTACAAACAAGAATTAATCACTTAGGTCACACCGTTGATGAAAACGGTATTCAACCTAATGCAGATAAAGTAAAAAGAATTGTAGAATGGCCAGTACCTTCCACAACAGACAAAGTCAAATCCCTCCTTGGTTTAGCAGGATATTATCGAAGATTTATCGATGATTTCGCGAAGATCGCACACCAACTCACTTCTCTTTTGAAACAGGAAGTTACATTCCAGTGGTCTACAGCGCAAGACAATGCGTTTAACTTACTCAAGAACACTTGATCGAGGCGCCCATCCCTCGATTCCCCAACTTTGAGAAACCCTTCATTTTGCAAATAGATGCTTGTAAATAGGGTCTTGGAGCTGCAGGAGTCAAATAATGGTAGACTCTTTCCCATAGCCTATGCGAGCCGTTCATGTTCAAAGACGGAATCGAAATACTCAGTAACTGAGTTAGAAGACCTTGCAGTTGTTTGGGCACTCAAACATTTTAAAGAATATACACATGGTTACCCTGTTACAGTTCATACAGATCACAGAGCACTGTTAAGTATTCTTCAAGGACAAGATCCTGCAGGAAAGTTTCAGAGGTCGTTTTAACTACACAAACATTTGACCCAGATTTTCGTTTTGGTTCGGGCTCATCCAATGTAGTTGCAGACGCGCTTTCCCGCAGAGTGGGTGTAGTCACTGTAGATAATAGCCCCGTAGATTTTGATATAGAGAGGTTGAGACAGCATCAACGGGATGACCCAGTTTGGGGTCTTGACACAGAATTCCTAGAGGGTATAAGATCTTCCTTGGATGCTAAGACAGTTGTTCCAGTCAGAGAATTGTATTTAGCACAGTGAGGGAGTCTTGTGCAGGGACGCGGAATTAGGAGTGCTCGCCCGTGTTGTTAAACAAACAATCATTCCAACAGCATTAGTACAGGATTTCTTGAAGTTAGCACATGATTCAACCCAGGCCGCACACCCAGGCGCAGGTAGATGCTATAAGCAAACTCGTTTGAGGTATTTTTGACCAAGATGCAGAAAAACATTACAGATCATATTTGGAGGTGCCAAACCTGTAACACACACAAGGGAAGTCCCAGTACCCCGCAGACTGTGTTGAAATATCCTTTACCTACATACCCATGGGAAAGAGTTCATATGGACATGTTAGGTGGTTTTCCTAGGTCCATGGCAGGCTACAGATACATTCTAGTAATAACTGATGACTTCACAAGATATTGCGAATTAGTCCCAGTTTGAAATAAAGACGCAGCCACGGTCGCTAAGGCGTTCAAAAAACATATCTTAGACAGACATAATGCACCGAAGATTTTAGTCACAGATAATGGAGGGGAATTTTATAACTCACCATTAGAAGAACTCTGTAAATTGTATAAGTAAATGTAATATCATGTCACATCACCCAGCCTCAAATGGCCTGGCAGAAAGGTTGAACCGTAAAATCCTCCAGTGTCTTTGCACTAATATTAATTCTGATTATGATGAATGGGATGAGTTAAAAGTCAATTGGAGACACACCCTTCCATGCCTTACACGGTTTTGATAAAGTGTTGCCGTGTGACATAATAGCGTCCCCTCCCTCATTTTCAGCGGTCCAGAAATCAATTGTTGCAGAAAAATATCGCACGACTCAATTGATTCATCAAAGGATCAAGGAAAATCTAGGTGAAGCCACTACAACCTTCAAGCCACTACAACCTAATAAATCCACGAAACCATCAAAGGTACGTAGCTCCCGGACTCTTGGTAATGGTGCAGGAATTTAACTCTACAAGTGAGGATCCTAAACTTGACCCACAATTTTCTGGTCTCTATAGAGTCTTAGCTCATTTAAAGGGACATAATTCTAGGGTTCGACATCTAAACACAGGTGACATTCGTGAAGAACATGAGGAGCACTCGAAAGTTTTACAGTATTCTGAACATGATCATCCCGGTCCCACACCAGACAGTACTCCTCAACCTCCAAACAATGTCACCCAACCACCTTCTACCACTTCCCCACACCATAACCGACTACCCTCACATCACCACCACATCAATATTCATTAAGACCTCACCTTTAAGGAGTTCCTTAGTTTATCATTTTACAGGTTCTTCCCTGCCATGTCCTTATGGTGTCTTCCTGTATATGACACCATGGCAGTACCAGGCACCCTTCTCACGACTCCCCGCGGGGTCCGCCTCGTGAGGGACACAGTCAAGCTGGGCCTGGAGGGTCTACCCTACACTTACGGTAATTTAGTAAAACTAATGGAGGCCGTACCTCGCTTACGCTCTACCCTACTCAAGTTTTACATCAGTTCGTCCATCAGAAACTCTAGTGTTGCTCCTCCTCCAACTTTGGTAAACCAGTGGACCTGGAAACTGAATAGTACCTGTGTGATTCTGTATAACATAATACAAGACATTGAATCTCCAGTAAATACTAATGCCAGGATGAACACCAATAAGCAGAGGAGAAGCAAAAGAGGTCTACTTAATTTCGTAAGGTCCCTCCAATCATATTTGTTTGGTACTGCTACTCAGGAAGAACTTAATTCAGTTAGGAATCAGATTAAATCCTTACAATTTCAAAAACTTCTTAACAACAGGTATATTAATGGTGAAGCTAAGATCTTAAAACAACATTCTAAATATTTGAATGACATAATGTTAAATGTTGATAATTTGACACAACATGTAGAACTACTGTCAAAGTCTGTTAATACCATATATGCTATAGTGACTATTTCCACATATGTTGATAGTCTATAGACCCAAATCACTTATTATGCACATTATTTCACTGGCTTATTGGAAGATGTTAATAATCTGGTAAACCAAGTACTCACACCATCGTTTCTTCCCTTCTCGGAACTCACACGTATTATTTAACAAGCAATGGCACCATTCGGTTACACCCCAGCTCTCCCTCTGCATCACATGGCCAGTTATTACTCCTTACTAACGGTGGACGTGATCCTTGAAGCGGTCATTATCCACATACCATTCACTGACATTCACTGACCACATACCATTCACTGAATAACTATAATTTGCTTATTCTTTTGCACTCTTATATTCAGTGTTATTTCATGTATAACCATAACTTATCATGGCTGGCAGGAGCTTGAGCCAGGTTGTGGCCGAGCAAAATGTAAGACTCACGCACACTTATCATTGATTTTTCATTAGCTATTTGTTATTATCATCTTACTGTGAGTTACATATAGTTAGATGCATGTTGCCACGGGCTAACTGTTCCCACGGGCTACTGTTAATCAAGATGTTTGAACACGTAAGAGCTGATCTGTTATTTGAACACGTTGTTGAATGGGTGTTGACGAACTCCAATATAACCCCTGCCAGTGTGACCTGAGGGGACATACTGGTCAGCCTCGTCACACTGTTCACTAGAGTGTGTCGTAGTGTGTCATAAGAGTATAGCCCAGAGTACTACAGATGAATCACACTCAAAAGAAAGGTGTTATCCCAACACTGGGATGGTGTCGGCATCCCAAAGTGTGACGAAACATTCTAGTGATCAGCACAATCTTTCATCTCACGGTCAAATAAAGTGATTCAGTGATGACAAACACTCACATAAAGTTACGTGCTTCCGGTGTTGCCAACCAGGACGTAAGGCGAATGTGTGTTCTTACACACGGGACTCATATTACGTGAGTCTTGACCAAAACAAACGCAGTCAACCACCCATGTCATCACAGCCTCGGTCGTCACAATTCTGCCGACCTAGTCATGATTTCCTCCAGTCAGACATCAGGCTGACCTTCACCCGCTCGCGCCCAACACCACCAAGCAGGTGTTCATATCATAGCAACGCTAGACACACTTCAGCGGAATGTCGAGCATTAGCTAGACAGACGTCATCTAACACAGGTTCATCATGCCATTATCAACAATGACAATCTCTCGCTCATGACAAGACTCCATCACATAAGGAACTCTTAAGACATTTTCGTTCTTCGCCATTTTCTCACATTACAAGTTTCGATTTAGTGGGTTCTTTCCAGGATAAGCCAATCACAATCTTTCTAGACAGCGGCGCGGAAGCAGACGTCATTCATTGTGATTTCATTCTACCATTAATGGAGCGCACTCAACTTGTTCAATGCTCGGACTTTTACCGATCCCTTCAAAGTATCTCAAATGAAAATCTCGACGTAAGGGGCACTATCAAAATGAACATTCACATAGGCGACTCGGTCATGACCGTCACCCCTTACATTGTTCGTCGTGTAACGTTTCCTGCTAACTTGTTACTAGGACGCCACTCTATGTGTGGCACAACATAAGATCTGTCCTATTTATCATGTGGTTTGTGTTGATAATACGTTCCTGCCATTGTCAGAGAAGAGTTCTCACTCAGTCAGAGTCATTAGTACTTCTGCTCCCACGTCCTGCTTCACGGTAGACAATACGCATCCTTTTTACTTTTCTACTCATCATTGCCCTGGTCAACTGAGAACCAACATGACTCTGCATAGTAACACATTAACGAAGGTTCCTCTCCACTTTCTCGAACATGGATGACTGATCATGAACTTAGACATAGTCAGGGTGATCTTGCACTAAGAGTAGTTGCTGAACCTTCATCACTAACTGTCACACGACTATCGATGATGGACGCCTCTATTCATGAGACCGCAGATGGAGAGTTCACCATATACATTGCCAATACGGGACCCCACTCCTGTCCGTCTCCGTAGAGGGGCCAAGCTTGTGGAGTTCTCCGTTTTGAAGTCGGGAATTCAAGACGAGGAGTTGCATGAGTTTACCATCCGTCTAGTCTCACATTCCATGAACCCACCACCACCTACTCCTCCTACCACTGACTCAGCAGTGCACGGCTTGAGTCAGCTCCCCACCATCACTCCTGACATGATATCCAAGGTAGGATTAACCAAACATGTTGACCAGTTAACAGACTTACTTAACCAGTATAGGTCTACTATTGCCTTATCAGGAGAACCACTTGGTAGAACTCATTTGGATGTTCACATTATTAACTTAGAGAAAAACACACAAGTCCCATTTACATCTCAGCCTATCGATTGTCACACACGCGCACAGAGACATAGCAAACAAACTTGTTCAAGACATGTTGAAAGACAAGGTTATAGAAGAATCACGATCACCATGGAATTCACCACATCTGATCGTTCCGAAAAAGGACGGAACTTTTAGACCAGTTATAGATTTTAGTAAACTGAACAAGGTCACGTTGAAAGATGGTTTCCCATTACCAGTGGTATCAGAGCTTCTTCATAGCCTCGGTAACAATAAGGTATTCTCAACTTTGGATTTACTGAGAGGATTTTGGCAGATTCCGTTGTCAGAGGAAAGCC
The DNA here is from genome assembly GCF_036320965.1 of Panulirus ornatus. Lineage (NCBI taxonomy): Eukaryota > Metazoa > Arthropoda > Malacostraca > Decapoda > Palinuridae > Panulirus > Panulirus ornatus. The sequence continues at coordinate 19,666,646 of NC_092238.1, forward strand.
GCCCCCTGACTGTGTTCAGCACGCCAGATGGTCATTGGCAGTTCATATGCATCATGCCCTTCGGTCTTCATTCCTCACTAATCACCTTCTCAAGGCTAATGACTAACATTTTCCGTCACATGTTGGGCAAAGAAGTATTGGATTCTCTTAATGATATAATTGTCATGTCTCCAGACATTGCTTCTCATTTCAGAAGTCTTGAGAGAGTATTCCTACGACTTAAGGATGCAAACCTAAAAGTCAAGTTATCCAAATGTTCCTTTCTACAAACAAGAATTAATCACTTAGGTCACACCGTTGATGAAAACGGTATTCAACCTAATGCAGATAAAGTAAAAAGAATTGTAGAATGGCCAGTACCTTCCACAACAGACAAAGTCAAATCCCTCCTTGGTTTAGCAGGATATTATCGAAGATTTATCGATGATTTCGCGAAGATCGCACACCAACTCACTTCTCTTTTGAAACAGGAAGTTACATTCCAGTGGTCTACAGCGCAAGACAATGCGTTTAACTTACTCAAGAACACTTGATCGAGGCGCCCATCCCTCGATTCCCCAACTTTGAGAAACCCTTCATTTTGCAAATAGATGCTTGCAAATAGGGTCTTGGAGCTGCAGGAGTCAAATAATGGTAGACTCTTTCCCATAGCCTATGCGAGCCGTTCATGTTCAAAGACGGAATCGAAATACTCAGTAACCGAGTTAGAAGACCTTGCAGTTGTTTGGGCACTCAAACATTTTAAAGAATATACACATGGTTACCCTGTTACAGTTCATACAGATCACAGAGCACTGTTAAGTATTCTTCAAGGACGAGATCCTGCAGGAAAGTTTCAGAGGTCGTTTTAACTACACAAACATTTGACCCAGATTTTCGTCTTGGTTCGGGCTCATCCAATGTAGTTGCAGACGCGCTCTCCCGCAGAGTGGGTGTAGTTACTGTAGATAATAGCCCCGTAGATTTTGATGTAGAGATGTTGAGACAGCATCAACGGGATGGCCCAGTTTGGGATCCTGTCATAGAATTCCTAGAGGGTATAAGATCTTCCTTGGATGCTAAGACAGTTGTTCCAGTCAGAGAATTGTATTTAGCACAGTGAGGGAGTCTTGTGCAGGGACGCGGAATTAGGAGTGCTCGCCCGTGTTGTTAAACAAACAATAATTCCAACAGCATTAGTACAGGATTTCTTGAAGTTACCACATGATTCAACCCAGGCCGCACACCCAGGCGCAGATAGATGCTATAAGCAAACTCGTTTGAGGTATTTTTGGCCAAGATGCAGAAAAACATACAGATCATATTTGGAGGTGCCAAACCTGTAACACACACAAGGGAAGTCCCACTACCCCGCAGACTGTGTTGAAATATCCTTTACCTACATACCCATGGGAAAGAGTTCATATGGACATATTAGGTGGTTTCCCTAGGTCCATGGCAGGCTACAGATACATTTTAGTAATTACTGATGACTTCACAAGATATTGCGAATTAGTCCCAGTTTGAAATAAAGACGCAGCCACGGTCGCTAAGGCGTTCAAAAAACATATCTTAGACAGACATAATGCGCCGAAGATTTTAGTCACAGATAATGGAGGGGAATTTTATAACTCACCATTAGAAGAACTCTGTAAATTGTATAACATAAGTAAATGTAATATGGCACATCACCCAGCCTCAAATGGCCTGGCAGAAAGGTTGAACCGTAAAATCCTCCAGTGTCTTTGCACTAATATTAATTCTGATTATGATGAATGGGATGAGTTAAAAGTCAATTGGAGACACACCCTTCCATGCCTTACACGGTTTTGATAAAGTGTTGCCGTATGACATAATAGCATCCCCTCCCTCATTTTCAGCGGTCCAGAAATCAATTGTTGCAGAAAAATATCGCACGACTCAATTGATTCATCAAAGGATCAAGGAAAATCTAGGTGAAGCCACTACAACCTTCACGAACCAGGCTAATAAATCCACGAAACCATCAAAGGTACGTGGCTCCCGGACTCTTGGTAATGGTGCAGGAATTTAACTCTACAAGTGAGGATCGTAAACTTGACCCAAAATTTTCTGGTCTCTATAGAGTCTTAGCTCATTTAAAGGGAAATAATTCTAGGGTTCGACATCTAAATACAGGTGACATTCGTGAAGAACATGAGGAACACTCGAAAGTTTTACAGTATTCTGAACATGATCATTCCGGTCCCACACCAGACAGTACTCCTCAACCTCCAAACAATGTCACCCAACCACCTTCTACCACTTCCCCACACCAGAACCGACTACCCTCACATCACCACCATATCAATATTCATTAAGACCTGAACTTTAAGGAGTTCCTTAGTTTATCATTTTACAGGTTCTTCCTTCTCATGTCCTTATGGTGTCTTCCTATATATGACACCATGGCAGTACCAGGCGCCCTTCTCACGACTCCCCGCGAGGTCCGCCTCGTGAGGGACACACTCTAAGTCAAGCTGGGCCTGGAGGGTCTACCCTACACTTACGGTAATTTAGTAAAACTACTGGAGGCCGTACCTCGTTTACGGTCTACCCTACTCAAGTTTTACACCAGTGCGTCCATCAGAAACTCTAGTGTTGCTCCTCCTCCAACTTTGGTAAACCAGTGGACCTAGAAACTGAATAGTACCTGTGTGATTCTGTATGACATAATACAAGACATTGAATCTCCAGTAAATACTAATGCCAGGATGAACACCAATAAGCAGAGGAGAAGCAAAAGAGGTCTACTTAATTTTGTAGGGTCCCTCCAATCATATTTGTTTGGTACTGCTACTCAGGAAGAACTTAATTCACTTAGAAATCAGATTAAATCCTTACAATTTCAAAAACTTCTTAACAACAGATATATTAATGGTGAAGCTAAGATCTTAAAACAACATTCAAAATATTTGAATGACATAATGTTAAATGTTGATAATTTGACACAACATGTAGAACTACTGTCAAAGTCTGTTAATACCATATATGCTATAGTGACTATTTCCACATATGTTGATAGTCTATAGACCCAAATCACTTATTATGCACATTATTTCACTGGCTTATTGGAAGATGTTAATAATCTGGTAAACCAAGTACTCACACCATCGTTTCTTCCCTTCTCGGAACTCACACGTATTATTTAACAAGCAATGGCACCATTCGGTTACACCCCAGCTCTCCCTCTGCATCACATGGCCAGTTATTACTCCTTACTAACGGTGGACGTGATCCTTGAAGCGGTCATTATCCACATACCATTCACTGACATTCACTGACCACATACCATTCACTGAAAAACCATAATTTGCTTATTCTTTTGCACTCTTATATTCAGTGTTATTTCATGTATAACCATAACTTATCATGGCTGGCAGGAGCTTGAGCCAGGTTGTGGCCGAGCAAAATGTAAGACTCACGCACACTTATCATTAATTTTTCATTATGTATTTGTTATTATCATTTTACTGTGAGTTACATAGAGTTAGATGCATGTTGCCACGGGCTCACTGTTCCCACGGGCTACTGTTAATCAGGATGTTTGAACACGTAAGAGCTGATCTGTTATTTGAACACGTTGTTGAATGGGTGTTGACGGACTCCCATATAACCCCTGCCAGTGTGACCTGAGGGGACACACTGGCCAGCATCGTCGCACTGTTCACTAGAGTGTGTCGTAGTGTGTCATAAGACTATAGCCCAGAGTACTACAGATGGAAGTACACATTTTTGTAATTTATTATTATTATTATCATACTTTGTCGCTGTCTCTCGCGTTTGCGAGGTAGCGCAAGGAAACAGACGAAAGAAATGGCCCAACCCCCCAACCCCCATACACATGTATATACATACGTCCACACACGCAAATATACATACCTACACAGCTTTCCATGGTTTACCCCAGACGCTTCACATGCCTTGATTCAATCCACTGACAGCACGTCAACCCCGGTATACCACATCGCTCCAATTCACTCTATTCCTTGCTCTCCTTTCATCCTCCTGCATATTCAGGCCCCGATCACACAAAATCTTTTTCACTCCATCTTTCCACCTCCAATTTAGTCTCCCTCTTCTCCTCGTTCCCTCCACCTCCGACACATATGTCCTCTTAGTCAATCCTTCCTCACTCATTCTCTCCATGTGCCCAAACCACTTCAAAACACCCTCTTCTGCTCTCTCAACCACGCTCTTTTTATTTCCACACATCTCTCTTACCCTTACGTTACTCACTCGATCAAACCACCTCACACCACACATTGTCCTCAAACATCTCATTTCCAGCACATCCATCGTCCTGCGCACAACTCTACCCATAGCCCACGCCTCGCAACCATACAACATTGTTGGAACCACTATTCCTTCAAACATACCCATTTTTGCTTTCCGAGATAATGTTCTCGACTTCCACACATTCTTCAAGGACCCCAGAATTTTCGCCCTCTCCCCCACCCTATGATCCACTTCCGCTTCCATGGTTCCATCCGCTGCCAGATCCACTCCCAGATATCTAAAACACTTCACTTCCTCCAGTTTTTCTCCATTCAAACTCACCTCCCAATTGACTTGACCCTCAACCCTACTGTACCTAATAACCTTGCTCTTATTCACATTTACTCTTAACTTTCTTCTTCCACACACTTTACCAAACTCAGTCACCAGCTTCTGCAGTTTCTCACATGAATCAGCCACCAGCGCTGTATCATCAGCGAACAAGAAGTGACTCACTTCCCAAGCTCTCTCATCCCCAACAGACTTCATACTTGCCCCTCTTTCCAAAACTCTTGCATTTACCTCCCTAACAACCCCATCAATAAACAAATTAAACAACCATGGAGACATCACACACCCCTGCCGCAAACCTACATTCACTGAGAACCAATTACTTTCCTCTCTTCCTACACGTACACATGCCTTACATCCTCGATAAAAACTTTTCACTGCTTCTAACAACTTTCCTCCCACACCATATATTCTTAATACCTCCCACAGAGCATCTCTATCAACTCTATCATATGCCTTCTCCAGATCCATAAATGCTACATACAAATCCATTTGCTTTTCTAAGTATTTCTCACATACATTCTTCAAAGCAAACACCTGATCCACACATCCTCTACCACTTCTGAAACCACACTGCTCTTCCCCAATCTGATGCTCTGTACATGCCTTCACCCTCTCAATCAATACCCTCCCATATAATTTACCAGGAATACTCAACAAACTTATACCTCTGTAATTTGAGCACTCACTCTTATCCCCTTTGCCTTTGTACAATGGCACTATGCACGCATTCCGCTAATCCTCAGGCACCTCACCATGAGTCATACATACATTAAATAACCTTACCAACCAGTCAACAATACAGTCACCCCCTTTTTTAATAGATTCCACTGCAATACCATCCAAACCTGCTGCCTTGCCGGCTTTCATCTTCCGCAAAGCTTTTACTACCTCTTCTCTGTTTACCAAATCATTTTCCCTAACCCTCTCACTTTGCACACCACCTCGACCAAAACACCCTATATCTGCCACTCTATCATCAAACACATTCAACAAACCTTCAAAATACTCACTCCATCTCCTTCTCACATCACCACTACTTGTTATCACCTCCCCATTTGCGCCCTTCACTGAAGTTCCCATTTGCTCCCTTGTCTTACGCACTTTATTTACCTCCTTCCAGAACATCTTTTTATACTCCCTGAAGTTTAATGATACTCTCTCACCCCAACTCTCATTTGCCCTTTTTTTCACCTCTTGCACCTTTCTCTTGACCTCCTGTCTCTTTCTTTTATACATCTCCCACTCAATTGCATTTTTTCCCTGCAAAAATCGTCCAAATGCCTCTCTCTTCTCTTTCACTAATACTCTTACTTCTTCATCCCACCACTCACTACCCTTTCTAATCAACCCACCTCCCACTCTTCTCATGCCACAAGCATCTCTTGCGCAATCCATCACTGATTCCCTAAATACATCCCATTCCTCCCCCACTCCCCTTACTTCCATTGTTCTCACCTTTTTCCATTCTGTACTCAGTCTCTCCTGGTACTTCCTCACACAGGTCTCCTTCCCAAGCTCACTTACTCTCACCACCCTCTTCACCCCAACATTCACTCTTCTTTTCTGAAAACCCATACAAATCTTCACCTTAGCCTCCACAAGATAATGATCAGACATCCCTCCAGTTGCACCTCTCAGCACATTAACATCCAAAAGTCTCTCTTTCGCACGCCTGTCAATTAACACGTAATCCAATAACGCTCTCTGGCCATCTCTCCTACTTACATAAGTATACTTATGTATATCTCGCTTTTTAAAACAGGTATTCCCAATCATCAGTCTTTTTTCAGCACATAAATCTACAAGCTCTTCACCATTTCCATTTACAACACTAAGCACCCCATGTATACCAATTATTCCCTCAACTGCCACATTACTCACCTTTGCATTCAAATCACCCATCACTATAACCCGGTCTCGTGCATCAAAACCACTAACACACTCATTCAGCTGCTCCCAAAACACTTGCCTCTCATGATCTTTCTTCTCATGCCCGGGTGCATATGCACCAATAATCCCCACCTCTCTCCATCAACTTTCAGTTTTACCCATATTAATCGAGAATTTACTTTCTTACATTCTATCACATACTCCCACAACTCCTGTTTCAGGAGTATTGCTTCTCCTTCCCTTGCTCTTGTCCTCTCACTTACCCCTGACTTTACTCCCCAGACATTCCCAAACCACTCTTCCCCTTTACCCTTGAGCTTCGTTTCACTCAGAGCCAAAACATCCAGGTTCCTTTCCTCAAACATACTACCTATCTCTCCTTTTTCACATCTTGGTTACATCCACACACATTTAGGCACCCCACTCTGAGCCTTCGAGGAGGATGAGCACTCCCCGCGTGACTCCTTCTTCTGTTTCCCATTTTAGAAAGTTAATACAAGGAGGGGAGGATTTCTGGCCCCCCGCTCCCGTCCCCTCTAGTCGCTTTCTACGACACGCGAGGAATACGTGGGAAGTATTCTTTCACCCCTATCCCCAGGGATAATATACATATATATATATACATATACACATACACACACATACACATACATACGCACATATACACACACACACACATACATATATATACATATGAAAAATGTAAGAAACAATTTAGAAAACTGTAACGTCTAGCTTGAAATGAATTAAAAAATGAATGTCACATAATGGTTCAACCTCTGGCTATGGAAAAAGGAAATGTATAATTTATTTACACAAACGTCAATAAATCTACAAATTCCGCCTGATCTTCACTGAGTACCACAAACGAAGAAGACCTGATTTCCTTCCTATCAACTCAACCTTACAGACCTGCACCGCTGGAAGACCCAGGGCGGTGTTGTGTTGAGAATGGTGACCAGCAACAGATCATGACCTGCATCGCTGGAGGAAACAGAGTTGTGTTGTGCTAAGGTTAGTGACCAGCAACATATATCAACCCACACGCTGGAGGACCCTGGGTTGGGTCACAGGTTTGTGTTGTGTTGTGCTGAATGGTAACCATCAACACAACATGCCCTGCATAGCAGGAGGACGCAGGGTCATATTGTGTTGAATGGTGACCAGCAACACATTATGACCTGCATAGCTGGAGGACTCAGAGTTGTGTTCCGTTGAGGTTGGTGACCAGCAACACATTATGACCTGCATAGCTGGAGGACCCAGGGTTGTGTTGAAGTGGTAACCAGCAACACATTATGATGTTCGCTGCTGGTGGACCGAGGAATGTGTTGAACTGGTCACCAGAAACATATAATGACCCGCACGCTGAAGGTACCAGGGTGGGGTATACTGTGTTGAGGTGGTACCAGCAACACATTATGACCTACACGGAAAGAGGAAGCAGAGTTATGTTGTATTGAAGCTGGTGACCATTAACGTATAATGACCCACACGCTGAAGAACCCAGGGTTGTGTTGAGGTTGGTAAACAGCAAAACATTATGTCTTGCACTGCTCGAGGTCCCGTGGTTGTGTTGCAGTGGACACCATTAACATGTAAGAATGACCCGCACGCTGGAGAACATAGGGTTGGGTATATTGTGCTGAGGTGATGACTAGCAACACATCATGACCAGCACCGCTGGATGACCCAGAGTTGTGTTCAGGTGGTCAGGTGATCACCAGAAAAATATAATGGCTCAAAAGCTGGAGGACCCAGCGTTGTGCTGTGTTCAGGTTGGTGACTTGCAACACATTATGGCCTACATAGCTGGAGGACCCAGGCTTGTGCTGAAATGTTGACCAGCAACATATTACGACGTGCTCCGCTGGAGGACCCAGGATTGTGTTGAGGTTTCCATCAGAAACCTATAATGACCCATACGCTGGAAGACCCTGGGTTGGGTTGTTGTATTAAAGTGGTGACCAGCAACAAATTATGACCTGGACCATTAGAGGACCCAAGCCTGTGTTGTGATGAAGTTAGCAACCAGCAACACATTAGGACGTGCACCGCTGGAGGAACCAGGATGTGTTGAGGTGGTGACCAGCAACATATAATGACCCGCACGCTGGAGGACCCAGAGTTGTATTGTGTTGAGGTTGGTGACCTGCAACACATTATAACTAGCACTGCTGGAGGACTCAGGGATGTGTTGAGGTGGTCACCAGAAACTTATAATGATCCGTAAGCTGGAGGACCCAGGCTTGTGCTGAAGTGGTGACCAGCAGCACATTATGACCCGCTCACTGGAGGAACCAGGATTGGTTATATAGTGTTAACGTAGTCACCAACAACAAATTATGACTTGTACTGTTCGGGGAACCAAGGTTGATTTGTGTTGAGGTTGGTGACCAGCAACACATTATGACCTGCACAGCTGGAGGACCCAGAGTTGTATTGTGTTGAGGTTGGTGACCTGCGACACAATATAACTAGCACTGCTGGAGGACTCAGGGATGTGTTGAGATGGTCACCAGAAACTTATAATGACCCGTACGCTGGAGGACCTAGGCTTGTGTTGAAGTGGTGACCAGCAACACATTATGACCTGCACAGCTGGAGGACCCAGAGTTGTGTTATGTTGAATGGTAACCAGCAACATATTATGACGTGCACCGCGTGTGGCCTCAGAGTTGTGTTGAGGTGGTGACCAGCAACACATTATGACCTGCACAGCTGGAGAACCCAGGGTATGTTGTGCTGAGGATGGTGACCAGCAACACCTTATGTCTTGCACCGTTGGAGGATCCAGTGTTGGGTATGTTGTTTTGAGGTTACGACCTACAACACATTAGGACATGTACCACTGGAGGACCTAGGGATGTGTTGAGGTGGTCACCAATAACATACAATGACCCACAGGCTGGATGACCCAGAGTTGTGTTGTGCTAAGATTAATGACCTACAGCATATCATGACCTGCACAGTAGGAGGACCCAGGGTTGTGTTGAATTGGTGACCAGCAACATATTATAACGTGCACCACTGGAGAACTCAGGGTTGTGTTGAGGTGGTGAAAAGCAATACATTATGACCTGCACAGCTGGAAGTCCCAAGGTTGTATTGAGCACCACCCCAATATAACCTTGGGACCGCCAGCCGGACCTGCACCGCTGGAGGACCCAGGGTTGTACTGAGATGGTCACCAGTGACCTATAATGACCCGCAGGCTGGATGACCCAAGGATGGGTATATTGTGTTAGAGTGGTGACCTGCAACACATAAGGACATGCACCGCTGGAGGACCCAGGGTTGTACTGAGATGGTCACCAGTGACCTATAATGACCCGCAGGCTTGATGACCCAGAGTTGTGCTATGTTGAGGTTGGTGACCAACAGCACATTATGACATGGTCCGCTGGAGGATCCAGGATTATTTTTGAGGTTCTCACCAGAAACATGTATTAGGTCGTACGCTGGAGGACCTAGGGTTGGGTATGTTGTTATCAGGCGGTGACCAGCAACACAACATGACCTGCCCCCCCTGAGGACACACCGCTGGAGGACCCAGAGCCATGTTGGGTTGAGGTTTGTGACCAAGAACACAGTATGATCTGCACCGCTGGAGGATCCAGGGTTATGTTGTGTTGAGGTTGGTGACGAACAACATATAATGACCCGGACGCTAAGGGACCCAGGGTTGTGTTGAGGTGGTGACCAGCAAAATATTTTGACCTCCACCTCTGGAAGACCCAGGGTTCTGTTGATTTAAGGTTGATGATCAGCAACATTTGATGACCCGCTCGCCGGAGGACCTAGGATTGTATTGAGGTGGTGACCAGCAACACATTATGACCTGCAACGCTGGAGGACCCAGGGTTGTGTTGAGGTGGTGACCAAAAACATATAATGACCCACATGCTGGAGAAACCAGGTTTGTGTTAAGGTGGTGACCAGCAGCACATTTTGACCTGCACTGCTGGAGAACCCAAGGTTTTGTTATGTTGAGATTGATGATCATATAACGACCTGTACCGCTTTAGGACCCAGGGTTTTGTCGAGTTGGTGAATAGTAATGCATCATGACGTGCACACTTGGAGGACCCAGAGTTGTGTTGCGTTGAGGATGGTGATCAGCATCACATTATGACCTGGATCGCTGGAGGAACCCGGGTGGGGTATGTTGTGTTGAGGTGGTAACCTACAACACATCAATACATGCACCACTGGAGGGCCCAAGGATGTGTTGAGGTGATTCCCAGTAACATATAAAGATCCGCTTGCTGGAGGACCCAGAGTTGTGTTATCTTGAGGTTGATGACTTACAACACATTATGAACAGGCACATCTGGAGAACCCAGGGTTGTGTTGAAGTGGTGACGTGCAATACATTATGACATGCAACGCTGGATTGCCCAGGGTTGTGTTGTGTTGAATGTTAACAAGCAACACATTATGACCCGCACGCTGGAGGACCCAGTGTTGTTTTGAGGTTGTAACCAGCAGCACATTATGATCTGCACTCCTGGAAGGTCCAGTGTTGTGTTACGATGAGGTGGTGACCTCGGCACATTATGACATACACTTACGGCTGACTCAGGGTTGTATTTCAATGAAGGGCTTATATATGTGGCCTGTGAGTGGCTACCCAGTTGCCACAAGCAAATATGAGTGACGTATAGCAAGAGGGCGCGGTTTTCCGTCAAACTAGTGGCAGTTTTGTCCTTCATTGTTACACATACTCCACTTTATCATATTTTGTTCATATTATCTATATCACGTTTGGCTTTACTCTTTTCCTCTGCACTGGGATTTACTTTCCCAAAATGTGTTAAGAATATAGATCGATACACAATTAAAGTTTCGCTCATGTTAGCTCTCTTTCGCTGGAAGTTACGCTTCCGGTATGTGTCATTTACGATCTGCGGAGTCTATAAACTTTAATGGCATCCGCAGCACTTATGATACTTTTAATTATGGATATGAATAACGATGCCATTAGACCTAATGGCATTTTGTGGTAAGAATCAATAAGGCATGCTGCAAGTGGGGCGTCAGTTAGTCTGCAGCCACTAGTGAGAGTGGTCGTCCACCTCTAGATCCTCACACTTTTTCCTTTGTTTCCCTCAACTCAAAATGGTTAAAGGAACTAATATTTTCCGTTTGATTCTACTTTGTCTTACTCTTGATATAGACAGAGTTCGCCTTACGATAGAACAAATACAAGAGAGACAATTAGCAGTTCTGTCAGAAGTGTTGATGGGACCGTTGAGAGGCGGGACGTTGGTGGTTTACCTGGACGATGCCATCCCAAGAGACGTCCAACAAGCAATAATGGTTGTGGACGCAGTACAGGAGACGCCTCACGTGACTCTGAGTCTCGGTGTCAACGAGACGTGGTGGTCAGACCTGCAAGTGCCGGCCTTCATCCATGGCTCCTCCGTGCTCCATCTTGTGATCTTTCTCACAAACCCAACCAAGTTCCTCCAGTCACTGTGGCTTAACTGGAAGCCCCGGAACCTTCTGCTCTTCAGCCTGGCGCCCAGCTCTGACGCCAGTATCCTCAACCATGACGTGTTCAACAGCGTCCAGAAGCTGGCATTAATCACGGAACTATCTGATGAGGTACATGGGAGGCCTCATACAATGGGTGTATATACTGTCCAGCCCTTCTCATCAAGCACTCCAAAGCTCCTTGGTGAGTGGAATAAACAGCATTACAGTAAGTGGGACAGTATATTCATAGACCGATATCCGACCTTTGACGGCTACAGGTTTGAACTGGCCACCTGGTTTGATGATTCTCCCTGTTTATACCAGAGAAACTCTGCCTCGAACGGCTCCAGAGTGGGAGTCTCACTAGAGATGTTGGACACCCTGTCATCAAGGATGAATTTTACATACACGACAACACTAAGGTCTCCTGATCTAAAGTGGGGAGCATTAGAAAACGGCTCTTGGAATGGCATTTTGGGTGCTGTTCAGAGAAAGGAAAAAAATTTCTCTGTCAATTGTTTTTATCAGAGAACAGATCTCGTGAGAGACTTCGATGTATCTACCTCTTACTGGAATGATGGTTATGGTGCCTTCCTGCTGAGGCCGCAGCCGCTGCCGCAGTGGGTTAACATCTACCGACCCTTCCAACCTCAGGTGTGGGCCGCTCTTACTGTCACTTCACTTGTTGCCATGGGACTCATGATACTCATGGTGAGTGATCTTGTTATAATTGGACGTATTTAGTGAACGCACGCAAGGACAGACTCAATCTTTATTCTCTCTCTCTCTCTCTCTCTCTCTCTCTCTCTCTCTCTCTCTCTCTCTCTCTCTCTCTCTCTCTCTCTCTCTCTCTCTCTCTCTCTCTCTCTCTCTCTGCCTCTCCCCCCCCCCCCTCTCTCTCTCTCTCTCTCTCTCTCTCTCTCTCTCTCTCTCTCTCTCTCTCTCTCTCTCTCTCTCTCTCTCTCTCTCTCTCTCTCTCTCTCTCTCTCTCTCAACAGATGAATATCATACACGCACACACCAACCCATTCTGTATAATATTTGCAGATCAGTATATGACATACTGTTACAACTATTGCTAATACCAGTATTCTTTACACCATATTTTATGTATATGTAATTGATAGAAACTTTTATGAATTAAGAGCCCTGCTGCTGCTCCTAACATAAGCTTATTTTCTGTGAGGTGAGAATGTCTGAAGACAAACTCATCTAGGCATGACAGTGGCTGGAAATATCGTGTGTTACTTGTTTCCGTAACACAAAAACTATGTGCATAATGGCTGAGTCGTTGATTTCCCTTTAGATCGATCGTTTACCAGAGTCATGAAGGCCGACAGAAATCATACAGTTCTCATTGCCTTTATAGCCCTTGTGCGCGATGTAGTAAAGATATGTGGATCTACATTTTTACAGTAATGGTACTGAGACATGCATATTTTTCATCTCGTAACGTTAAAGTGAAAGTTAGGCTGGGAGCAATGGAAGAAATCTTTTGTTCTTTGAGCTCAAGTAAGAATCTTTAGTAATCTTTTTTTTTTTAGTACCAGCGTCACACAGGCGGTAGTATGTACCAATCGTGGCCATCTTGGATTTTAGGGTAATGAAGAGGTTCAGAAAAGTAAAAGTAAAAGAAGCGCATTTTAGCTCTACAGAAATCTGTTGCCCTAAAGTTAAGAGAGAGGCTTTAGGAAGAAGATAGGACTAGAAAAGGAAATTCTACTACATCACTTTCCTCACGTGACTGGTCTGGAGCGTTTGAAACAACACCTGAAGACCAGAATGAGGGTAGCAGCATCAAAGTGGACTGAAAGGAATGGCTTGAACGAGGTGACAGTAGGAGAGTTTTTATGGCAGAAGGCTTCTACTTCTACTCTGGCTAAGGGAGGAATAGCAAAACAGCGACTCCTGATACGGTTACAAAATTGAGGCAAATGAGGCCTTCGTACATATGGAGTAGGTAATCTGGAAAATAATAATAAGTACAAAACCTTCGCCTTTTGGGAGGTAGATTCATTGATTTTGGGTGGGCTTCCAGGAAAGAGCAGAAGATAAGGATATATCCAAAAATCATATGCTGTTCAAATTGCAGTATTTTGAGCTTTAGTCCTTCCCTGTAACTGGGATATGTGGAACGCAAACATACACACACACACACACACACATTTTTTTTTTTTTTTTTTTTTTTTTTTTTCAAAAGAGGGAACAGAGAAGGGGCCCAGGTGAGGATATTCCCTCAAGGGCCCAGTCCTCTGTTCTCAACGCTACCTCGCTAATGCGGGAAATGGCGAATAGTATGAAAGAAGAAAAAAGAATATATATATATATATATATATATATATATATATATATATATATATATATATATATATATATATATATATATATATATATATATATATGAATATTGTTTTTCTTTTATTTTGCTTTGTCGCTGTCTCCCGCGTTTGTGAGGTAGCGCAAGGAAACAGACGAAAGAAATGGCCAAACCCACCCACATACACATGTATATACATATACGTCCACACACGCAAATATACATACCTACACAGCTTTCCATGGTTTACCCCAGACGCTTCACATGCCCTGATTCAATCCACTGACAGCACGTCAACCCCGGTATACCACATCGATCCAATTCACTCTATTCCTTGCCCTCCTTTCACCCTCCTGCATGTTCAGGCCCCGATCACACAAAATCTTTTTCACTCCATCTTTCCACCTCCAATTTGGTCTCCCACTTCTCCTCCTTCCCTCCACCTCCGACACATATATCCTCTTTGTCAATCTTTCCTCACTCATTCTCTCCATATGCCCAAACCATTTCAAAACACCCTCTTCTGCTCTCTCAACCACGCTCTTTTTATATCCACACATCTCTCTTACCCTTACGTTACTTACTCGATCAAACCACCTCACACCACATATTTTCCTCAAACATCTCATTTCCAGCACATCCATCCTCCTGCGCACCACTCTATCCATAGCCCACGCCTCGCAACCATACAACATTGTTGGAACCACTATTCCTTCAAACATACCCAATTTTTTTTTCCGAGATAATGTTCTCGACTTCCACACATTCTTCAAGGCTCCCAGAATTTTCGCCCCCTCCCCCACCCTATGATCAACTTACGCTTCCATGGTTCCATCCGCTGCCAGATCCACTCCCAGATATCTAAATCACTTTACTTCCTCCAGTTTTTCTCCATTCAAACTTACCTCCCAGTTGACTTGACCCTCAACCCTACTGTACCTAATTACCTTCCTCTTATTCACATCTACTCTTAACTTTCTTCTTTCACACACTTTACCAAACTCAGTCACCAGCTTCTGCAGTTTCTCACATGAACCAGCCACCAGCGCTGTATCATCAGCGAACAACAACTGACTCATTCCCCAAGCTCTCTAATCCACAACAGACTTCATGCTTGCCCCTCTTTCCAAAACTCTTGCATTCACCTCCCTAACAACCCCATCCATAAACAAATTAAACAACCATATATATATATATATATATATATATATATATATATATATATATATATATATATATATATATATAAATATAAATTTCTCCCCTATCCTCCCTGGGGATAGGGGAGAAAGAATACTTCCCACGCATTCCTCACGTGTCGCAGCAGGCGACTAAAGGGGACGAGAGCGGGGTGCCAGAAACCCTCCCCTCCTTGTATTTTAACTTTCTAAAAGGGGAGACAGAAGAAGGAGTCACGCGAGGAGCGCTCATCCTCCTCGAAGGCTCAGATTCGGCTGTCTAAATGTGTGTGGATGTAACCAAGATGAGAAAAAAGGAGAGATAGGTAGTATGTTTGAGGAAAGGAACCTGGATGTTTTGGCTCTGAGTGAAACGAAGCTAAAGGGTAAAGGGGAAGAGTGGTTTGGGAATGTCTTGGGAGTAAATTCAGGGGTTAGTGAGAGTACAAGAGTAAGGGAAGGAGTAGCACTGCTCCTGAATCAGGAGTTTTGGGAGTATGTGATAGAGTGTAAGAAAGTAAATTCTAGATTGATATGGGTAAAACTCAAAGTTGATGGAGAGAGATGGGTGATTATTGGTGCATATGCACCTGGGCATGAGAAGAAAGATCATGAGAGGCAAGTGTTTTCGGAGCAGCTGAATGAGTGTGTTAGTGGTTTTGATGCACAATACCGGGTTATAGTGATGGGTGATTTCAATGCAAAGGTGAGTAATGTGGAAGTTGAGGGAATAATTGGTATACATGGAGTGTTCAGTGTTGTAAATGGAAATGGTGAAGAGCTTGTGGATTTATGTGCTGAAAAAGGACTGGTGATTGGGAATACCTGGTTTAAAAAGCGAGATATACATAAGTATACGTATGTAAGTAGGAGAGATGGCCTGAGAGCGTTATTGGATTACGTGTTAATTGATAGGCGCGCGAAAGAGAGACTTTTGGATGTTAATGTTTTGAGAGGTGCAACTGGGGGATGTCTGATCATTATCTTGTGGAGTCGAAGGTGAAGATTTGTAGGGGTTTTCAGAAAAGAAGAGAGAATGTTGGGGTGAAGAGAGTGGTGAGAGTAAGTGAACTTGGGAAGGAGACTTGTGTGAGGAAGTACCAGGAGAGTCTGAGTAAAGAATGGAAAAACGTGAGAAGAAAGGAGGAAAGGGGAGTGGGGGAGGAATGGGTTGTACTTAGGGAAGCAGTGATGGCTTGCGCAAAAAATTGCTTTTGGCATGAAAAGCGTGGGGGGTGGGTTGATTAGATAGCGCACTGAGTGGTGGGATGAAGAAGTAAGAATATTAGTGAAAGAGAAGAGAGAGGCATTTCGACAATTTTTGCAGGGAAAAAATGCAAATGAGTGCGAGTTGTATAACAGAAAGAGGCAGGAGGTCAAGAGAAAGGTGCAAGAGGTGAAAGACAGGGCAAATTAGAGTTGGGGTGAGAGAATATCATTAAATTTTAGGGAGAATAAAAAGATGTTTTGGAAGGAGGTAAATAAAGTGCGTAAGACAAGGCAGGAAATGGGAACTTCAGTGAAGGGGGCAAATGGGGAGGTGATAACAAGTAGTGGTGATGTGAGAAAGAGATGAAGTGAGTATTTTGAAAGTTTGTTGAATGTGTTTGATGATAGAGTGGCAGATATAGGGTGTTTTGGTCGAGGTGGTGTGCAAAGTGAGAGGGTTAAGGAAAATGATTTGGGAAACAGAGAAGATATAGTAAAAGCTTTGCGGAATATGAAAGCTGGCAAGGCAGGAGGTTGGATGGTATTGCAGTGGAATTTATTAAAAAAGGGGTTGACTGTATTGTTGACTAGTTGGTAAGGTCATTTAATGTATGTGTCATTCATGGTGAGGTGCCTGAGGATTGGCGGAATGCTTGCATAATGCCATTGTACAAAGGCAAAGGGGATAGGAGTGAGTGCTCAAATTACAGAGGTATAAGATTGTTGAGTATTCCTGGTAAATTATATGAGAGGGTATTGATTGATAGGGTGAAAGCATGTACAGAGCATCAGATTGGGGAAAAGCAGTGTGGTTTCAGAAGTGGTTCAGGATGTGTGGATCAGGTGCTTGCTTTGAAGAATGTATGTGAGAAATACTTAGAAAAGCAAGCGGATTTGTATGTAGCATTTATGGATCTGGAGAAGGCATATGACAGAGTTGATAGAGATGCTCTGTGGAAGGTATTAAGAATATATGGTGAGGGAGGCAAGTTGTTAGAGGCAGTGAAAAGTTTTTATCGTGGATGTAAGTCTTGTGTACGTGTAGGAAGAGAGGAGAGTGATTTGTTTTCAGTGAATGTAGGTTTGCGGCAGTGGTGTGTGATGTCTCCATGGTTGTTTAGTTTGTTTATGGATGAGGTTGTTAGGGAGGTGAATGCAAGAGGTTTGGAAAGAGGGGCAAGTATGCAGCATGTATTGGATCAGAGAGAGTGGAAAGTGAGTCAGTTGTTGTTCGCTGATGATAGAACGCTGGTGGCTGATTGATGTAAGAAAGTGCAGCAGCTGGTGACTGAGTTTGGTAAACTGTGTGAGAGAAGAAAGTTGAGAGTAAATGTGAATAAGAGCAAGGTTATTAGGTACAGTAGGGTTGAGGGCCAAGTCAATTGGGAGGTAAGTTTGTATGGAGAAGAACTGGAGGAGGTGAAGTGTTTTAGATATCTGGGAGTGGATATATATATATATATATATATATATATATATATATATATATATATATATATATATATATATATATATATATATATATATATATATATATATATATATATATATATATATATACATATATATGTGTGTGGATGTAACCAAGATGTGAAGACCCTTACTGGAAAAACAATCACTCTTGAAGTAGAACCTTCAGACACAATTGAAAATGTGAAGGAAAATAGTGAAATTGGAGAAAAATGTAGCTTAGACATTGAAGCTTATTAATACAGTGGTTAAATTGATGAGAACTGCTATTGACGTTTGTGTAAATAAATTATACATTTCCTTTTTTCCATAGCCAGAGGTTGAACCATTATGTGACATTCTTTTTTTTCATTCATTTCAAGCTAGAAGTTTCAGTTTTCTAAATTGTTTCTTACATTTCTCATATGTATATATATGTATGTGTGTGTGTGTGTGTATATGTGCGTATGTATATGTATGTGTGTGTATGTGTATATGTATATATATATGTATATTATCCCTGGGAATATGGGTGAAAGAATACTTCCCACGTATTCCTCGCGTGTCGTAGAAAGCGACTAGAGGGGACGGGAGCGGGGGGCCAGAAATCCTCCCCTCCTTGTATTAACTTTCTAAAATGGGAAACAGAAGAAGGAGTCACGCGGGGAGTGCTCATCCTCCTCGAAGGCTCAGAGTGGGATGCCTAAATGTGTGTGGATGTAACCAAGATGTGAAAAAAGGAGAGATAGGTAGTATGTTTGAGGAAAGGAACCTGTGTGTTTTGGCTCTGAGTGAAACGAAGCTCAAGGGTAAAGGGGAAGAGTGGTTTGGGAATGTCTGGGGAGTAAAGTCAGGGGTTAGTGAGAGGACAAGAGCAAGGGAAGGAGTAACAATACTCCTGAAACAGGAGTTGTGGGAGTATGTGATAGAGTGTAAGAAAGTAAATTCTCGATTATATGGGTAAAAATGAAAGTTGATGGAGAGAGGTGGGTGATTATTGGTGCATATGCACCTGGGCATGAGAAGAAAGATCAAGAGAGGCAAGTGTTTTGGGAGCAGCTGAATGAGTGTGTTAGTGGTTTTGATGCACGAGACAGGGTCATAGTGATGGGTGATTTGAATGCAAAGGTGAGTAATGTGGCAGTTGAGGGAATAATTGGTATACATGGGGTGTTCAGTGTTGTAAATGGAAATGGTGAAGAGCTTGTAGGAAGGAATGTCTGATCATTATCTTGTGGAGGCTAAGGTGAAGATTTGTATGGGTTTTCAGAAAAGAAGAGTGAATGTTGGGGTGAAGAGGGTGGTGAGAGTAAGTGAGCTTGAGAAGGAGACCTGTGTGAGGAAGTACCAGGAGAGACTGAGTACAGAATGGAAAAAGGTGAGAACAATGGAAGTAAGGGGAGTGGGGGAGGAATGGGATGTATTTAGGGAATCAGTGATGGATTGCGGAAAAGATGCTTGTGGCATGAGAAGAGTGGGAGGTGGGTTGATTAGAAAGGGTAGTGAGTGGTGGGATGAAGAAGTAAGAGTATTAGTGAAAGAGAAGAGAGAGGCATTTGGACGATTTTTGCAGGGAAAAAATGCAATTGAGTGGGAGATGTATAAAAGAAAGAGACAGGAGGTCAAGAGAAAGGTGCAAGAGGTGAAAAAAAGGGCAAATGAGAGTTGGGGTGAGAGAGTATTATTAAATTTTAGGGAGAATAAAAAGTTGTTCTGGAAGGAGGTAAATAAAGTGCGTAAGACAAGGGAGCAAATGGGAACTTCGGTGAAGGGCGCAAGTGGGGAGGTGATAACAAGTAGTGGTGATGTGAGAAGGAGATGGAGTGAGTATTTTGAAGGTTTGTTGAATGTGTTTGATGATAGAGTGGCAGACATAGGGTGTTTTGGTCGAGGTGGTGTGCAAAGTGAGAGGGTTAGGGAAAATGATTTGGTAAACAGAGAAGAGGTAGTGAAAGCTTTGCGGAAGATGAAAGCCGGCAAGGCAGCAGGTTTGGATGGTATTGCAGTGGAATTTATTAAAAAAGGGGGTGACTGTATTGTTGACTGGTTGGTAAGGTTATTTAATGTATGTATCACTCATGGTGAGGTGCCTGAGGATTGACGGAATGCGTGCATAGTGCCATTGTACAAAGGCAAAGGGGATAAGAGTGAGTGCTCAAATTACAGAGGTATAAGTTTGTTGAGTATTCCTGGTAAATTATATGGGAGGGTATTGATTGAGAGGGTGAAGGCATGTACAGAGCATCAGATTGGGGAAGAGCAGTGTGGTTTCAGAAGTGGTAGAGGATGTGTGGATCAGGTGTTTCCTTTGAAGGATGTATGTGAGAAATAATTAGAAAAGCAAATGGATTTGTATGTAGCACTTATGGATCTGGAGAAGGCATATGATAGAGTTGATAGAGATGCTCTGTGGAAGGTATTAAGAATTTATGGTGTGGGAGGCAAGTTGTTAGAAGCAGTGAAAAGTTTTTATCGAGGATGTAAGGCATGTGTAGGCGTAGGAGGAGAGGAAAGTGATTGGTTCTCAGTGAATGTAGGTTTGCGGCAGGGGTGTGTGATGTCTCCATGGTTGTTTAATTTGTTTATGGATGGGGTTGTTAGGGAGGTGAATGCAAGAGTTTTGGAAAGAGGGGCAAGTATGAAGTCTGTTGGGGATGAGAGAGCTTGTGGAGTGAGTCAGTTGTTGTTCGCTGATGATACAACGCTGGTAGCTGATTCATGTGAGAAACTGCAGAAGTTGGTGACTGAGTTTGGTAAAGTGTGTGAAAGAAGAAAGTTAAGAGTAAATGTGAATAAGAGCAAGGTTATTAGGTACTGTAGGGTTGAGGGTCAAGTCAATTGGAAGGTAAGTTTGAATGAGAAAAACTGGATGAAGTAAAGTGTTTTAGATATCTGGAAGTGGATCTGGCGGCGGATGGAACCATGGAAGCGGAAGTGGATCATAGGGTGGGGGAGAGGGCGAAAATCTTGGGAGCCTTGAAGAATGTGTGGAAGTCGAGAATATTATCTCGGAAAGCAAAAATGGGTATGTTCGAAGGAATAGTGGTTCCAACAATGTTGTATGGTTGCGAAGCGTGGGCTATGGATAGAGTTGTGCGCAGGAGGATGGATGTGCTGGATATGAGATGTTTGAGGACAATGTGTGGTGTGAGGTGGTTTGATCCAGTAAGTAACGTAAGGGTAAGAGAGATGTGGGGAAATAAAAAGAGCGTGGTTGAGAGAGCAGAAGAGGGTGTTTTGAAATGGTTTGGGCACATGGAGAGAATGAGTGAGGAAAGATTGACCAAGAGGATATATGTGTCGGAGGTGGAGGGAACGAGGAGAAGTGGGAGACCAAATTGGAGGTGGAGAGATGGAGTGAAAAAGATTTTGTGTGATCTGGGCCTGAACATGCAGGAGGGTGAAAGGAGGGCAAGGAATAGAGTGAATTGGATCGTTGTGGTATACCGGGGTTGACGTGCTGTCAGTAGATTGAATCAGGGCATGTGAAGCGTCTTGGGTAAACCATGGAAAGCTGTGTAGGTATGTATATTTGCGTGTGTGGACGTATGTATATACATGTGTATGAGGGTCGGTTGGGCCATTTCTTTCGTCTGTTTCCTTGCGCTACCTCGGAAACGCGGGAGACAACGAGAAAAAAAAAAAAAAATATATATATATATATATATATATATATATATATATATATATATATATATATATATATATATACATATATATATATATATATATATATATATATATATATATTATCCCTGGGGATAGGGGAGAAACAATACTTCCCACGAATTCCTCACGTGTCATAGAAGGCGATTGGAGGGGTCGTGAGCGGGGGCCAGAAATCCTTCCCTCCTTGTATTTTAACTTTCTAAAATGGGAAACAGAAGAAGAAGTCACGCGGGGAGTGCTCATCCTCCTCGTAGGCTCAGATTGGGGTGTCTAAATGTGTGTGGATGCAACCCAGATGTGAAAAAAGGAGAGGTAAGTAGAATGTTTGAGGAAAGGAACCTGGATGTTTTGCCTCTGAGTGAAACGAAGCTTAAGGGTAAAGGGGAAGAGTTGTTAGGGAATGTCTTGGGAGTAAGGTCAGGGGTTAGTTAGATGACAAGACCAAGGGAAGGAGTAGTACTACTCCTGAAGCAGGAGTTGTGGGATTATGTGATAGAATGTAAGAAAGTAAATTCTAGATTGATATGTGTAAAACTGAAAGTTAATGGAGAGAGATGGGTGGCTATTGGTGCATATGCACCTGGCCATGAGAAGAGAGATCATAAGAGGCAAGTGTTTTGGGAGCAGCTGAATGAGTGTGTTAGTGGTTTTGAGGCACAAGACCGCGTTATAGTGATGGGTGATTTGAATGCAAAGGTGAGTAATGTGGCAGTTGAGGGAATAATTGGTATTCATGGGGTATTCAGTGTTGTAAATGGAAATGGTGAAGAGCTTGTATATTTATGTGTTGAAAAAGGACTAGTGATTGGGAAAACCTGGTTTAAAAAGCGAGATATACATAATTCTAGGTATGTAAGTAGGAGAGATGACCTGAAAACGTTACTGGATTACGTGTTAATTGATAGACGCACGAAAGAGAGACTTTTGGATGTTAATGTGCTGAGAGGTGCAACTGGAGGGATGTCTGATCATTATCTTCTGGAGGCGAAGGTGAAGATGTGTTGGGGTTTTAAGAAAAGAAGAGAGAATGTTGGGGTGAAGAGAGTGGTGAGAGTAAGTGAGCTTGGGAAGGAGAATTGTGTGAGGAAGTATCAGGAGAGAGTGAGTACAGAATGGAAAAAGGTGAGAACAAAGGAGGTAAGGGGAGTGGGGCAGGAATGGGATGTATTAAGAGAAGTAGTGATGGCTTGCGCAAAATATGCTTGTGGCATGAGAAGACGTGGGAGATGGGTTGATTAGAAAGGGTAGTGAGTGGTGGGATGAAGAAGTAAGATTATTAGTGAAAGAGAAGAGAGAGGCATTCGGACGATTTTTGCAGGGAAAAAATGCAAATGAGTGGGAGATGTATAAAAGAAAGAGAGAGGAGGTCAAGAGAAAGGTGCAAGAGGTGAAAAAGAGGGCAAATGAGAGTTGGGGTGAGAGAGTTTCATTAAATTTTAGGGATAATAAAAAGATGTTCTTTAAGGAGGTAAATAAAGTGCGTAAGACAAGGGAGCAAATGGGAACTTCAGTGAAGGAGGCTAATGGGGAGGTGATAACAAGTAGTGGTGATGTGCGAAGAGATGGAGTGAGTATTTTGAAGGTTTGTTGAATGTGTTTGATGATAGAGCGGTAGATATAGGGTGTTTTGGTCGAGGTGGTGTGCAAAGTGAGAGGGTTAAGGAAAATGATTTGGTAAACAGAGAAGAGGTAGTAAAAGCTTTGCGGAAGATGAAAGCCGGCAAGGCAGCAGGTTTGGATGGTATTGCAGTGGAATTTATTAAAAAAGGGGGTGACTGTATTGTTGACTGGTTGCTAAGGTTATTTAATGTATGTATGACTCATGGTGAGGTGCCTGAGGATTGGCGGAATGCGTGCATAGTGCCATTGTACAAAGGCAAAGGGGATAAGAGTGAGTGCTCAAATTACAGAGGTATAAGTTTGTTGAGTATTCCTGGTAAATTATATGGGAGGGTATTGATTGAGAGGGTGAAGGCATGTACAGAGCATCAGATTGGGGAAGAGCAGTGTGGTTTCAGAAGTGGTAGAGGATGTGTGGATCAGGTGTTTGCTTTGAAGGATGTATGTGAGAAATACTTAGAAAAGCAAATGGATTTGTATGTAGCATTTATGGATCTGGAGAAGGCATATGATAGAGTTGATAGAGATGCTCTGTGGAAGGTATTAAGAATTTATGGTGTGGGAGGCAAGTTGTTAGAAGCAGTGAAAAGTTTTTATCGAGGATTTAAGGCATGTGTAGGCGTAGGAGGAGAGGAAAGTGATTGGTTCTCAGTGAATGTAGGTTTGCGGCAGGGGTGTGTGATGTCTCCATGGTTGTTTAATTTGTTTATGGATGGGGTTGTTAGGGAGGTGAATGCAAGAGTTTTGGAAAGAGGGGCAAGTATGAAGTCTGTTGGGGATGAGAGAGCTTGTGGAGTGAGTCAGTTGTTGTTCGCTGATGATACAACGCTGGTAGCTGATTCATGTGAGAAACTGCAGAAGTTGGTGACTGAGTTTGGTAAAGTGTGTGAAAGAAGAAAGTTAAGAGTAAATGTGAATAAGAGCAAGGTTATTAGGTACTGTAGGGTTGAGGGTCAAGTCAATTGGAAGGTAAGTTTGAATGAGAAAAACTGGATGAAGTAAAGTGTTTTAGATATCTGGGAGTGGATCTGGCGGCGGATGGAACCATGGAAGCGGAAGTGGATCATAGGGTGTGGGAGAGGGCGAAAATCTTGGGAGCCTTGAAGAATGTGTGGAAGTCGAGAATATTATCTCGGAAAGCAAAAATGGGTATGTTCGAAGGAATAGTGGTTCCAACAATGTTGTATGGTTGCGAGGCGTGGGCTATGGATAGAGTTGTGCGCAGGGGGATGGATGTGCTGGATATGAGATGTTTGAGGACAATGTGTGGTGTGAGGTGGTTTGATCCAGTAAGTAACGTAAGGGTAAGAGAGATGTGGGGAAATAAAAAGAGCGTGGTTGAGAGAGCAGAAGAGGGTGTTTTGAAATGGTTTGGGCATATGGAGAGAATGAGTGAGGAAAGATTGACCAAGAGGATATATGTGTCGGAGGTGGAGGGAACGAGGAGAAGTGGGAGACCAAATTGGAGGTGGAGAGATGGAGTGAAAAAGATTTTGTGTGATCGGGGCCTGAACATGCAGGAGGGTGAAAGGAGGGCAAGGAATAGAGTGAATTGGATCGTTGTGGTATACCGGGGTTGACGTGCTGTCAGTGGATTGAATCAGGGCATGTGAAGCGTCTTGGGTAAACCATGGAAAGCTGTGTAGGTATGTATATTTGCGTGTGTGGACGTATGTATATACATGTGTATGAGGGTCGGTTGGGCCATTTCTTTCGTCTGTTTCCTTGCGCTACCTCGGAAACGCGGGAGACAACGAGAAAAAAAAAAATATATATATATATATATATATATATATATATATATATATATATATATATATATATATATATATATATATATATATATATATATATATATATATATATTATCCCTGGGGATAGGGGAGAAACAATACTTCCCACGAATTCCTCACGTGTCATAGAAGGCGATTAGAGGGGTCGTGAGCGGGGGCCAGAAATCCTCCCCTCCTTGTATTTTAACTTTCTAAAATGGGAAACAGAAGAAGAAGTCACGCGGGGAGTGCTCATCCTCCTCGTAGGCTCAGATTGGGGTGTCTAAATGTGTGTGGATGCAACCCAGATGTGAAAAAAGGAGAGGTAAGTAGAATGTTTGAGGAAAGGAACCTGGATGTTTTGCCTCTGAGTGAAACGAAGCTTAAGGGTAAAGGGGAAGAGTTGTTTGGGAATGTCTTGGGAGTAAGGTCAGGGGTTAGTTAGATGACAAGAGCAAGGGAAGGAGTAGTACTACTCCTGAAGCAGGAGTTTTGGGATTATGTGATAGAATGTAAGAAAGTAAATTCTAGATTGATATGTGTAAAACTGAAAGTTAATGGAGAGAGATGGGTGGCTATTGGTGCATATGCACCTGGCCATGAGAAGAGAGATCATAAGAGGCAAGTGTTTTGGGAGCAGCTGAATGAGTGTGTTAGTGGTTTTGAGGCACAAGACCGCGTTATAGTAATGGGTGATTTGAATGCAAAGGTGAGTAATGTGGCAGTTGAGGGAATAATTGGTATTCATGGGGTATTCAGTGTTGTAAATGGAAAAGGTGAAGAGCTTGTATATTTATGTGTTGAAAAAGGACTAGTGATTGGGAAAACCTGGTTTAAAAAGCGAGATATACATAATTCTAGGTATGTAAGTAGGAGAGATGACCTGAAAACGTTACTGGATTACGTGTTAATTGATAGACGCACGAAAGAGAGACTTTTGGATGTTAATGTGCTGAGAGGTGCAACTGGAGGGATGTCTGATCATTATCTTCTGGAGGCGAAGGTGAAGATGTGTTGGGGTTTTAAGAAAAGAAGAGAGAATGTTGGGGTGAAGAGAGTGGTGAGAGTAAGTGAGCTTGGGAAGGAGAATTGTGTGAGGAAGTATCAGGAGAGAGTGAGTACAGAATGGAAAAAGGTGAGAACAAAGGAGGTAAGGGGAGTGGGGCAGGAATGGGATGTATTAAGAGAAGTAGTGATGGCTTGCGCAAAATATGCTTGTGGCATGAGAAACGTGGGAGATGGGTTGATTAGAAAGGGTAGTGAGTGGTGGGATGAAGAAGTAAGATTATTAGTGAAAGAGAAGAGAGAGGCATTCGGACGATTTTTGCAGGGAAAAAATGCAAATGAGTGGGAGATGTATAAAAGAAAGAGAGAGGAGGTCAAGAGAAAGGTGCAAGAGGTGAAAAAGAGGGCAAATGAGAGTTGGGGTGAGTAAGTTTCATTAATTTTTAGGGATAATAAAAAGATGTTCTTTAAGGAAGTAAATAAAGTGCGTAAGACAAGGGAGCAAATGGGAACTTCAGTGAAGGAGGCTAATGGGGAGGTGATAAAAAGTAGTGGTGATGTGCGAAAGAGATGGAGTGAGTATTTTGAAGGTTTGTTGAATGTGTTTGATGATAGAGCGGTAGATATAGGGTGTTCTGGTCGAGGTGGTGTGCAAAGTGAGAGGGTTAAGGAAAATGATTTGGTAAACAGAGAAGAGGTAGTAAAAACTTTGCGCAAGATGAAAGCCCGCAAGGCAGCAGGTTTGGATGGTATTGCAGTGGAATTTATTAAAATAGGGGGTGACTGTATTGTTGACTGGTTGCTAAGGTTATTTAATGTATGTATGATTCATGGTGAGGTGCCTGAGGATTTGCGGAATGCTTGCATAGTGCTATTGTACACAGGCAAAGGGGATAAGAGTGAGTGCTCAAATTACAGAGGTATAAGTTTGTTGAGTATTTCTGGTAAATTATATGGGAGGGTATTTATTGAGAGGGTGAAGGAATGTACAGAGCATCAGATTGGGGAAGAGCAGTGTGGTTTCAGAAGTGGTAGAGGATGTGTGGATCAGGTGTTTGCTTTGAAGGATGTATGTGAGAAATACTTAGAAAAGCAAATGGATTTGTATGTAGCATTTATGGATCTGGAGAAGGCATATGATAGAGTTGACAGAGATGCTCTGTGGAAGGTACTAAGAATATATGGTGTGGGAGGCAAGTTGTTAGAAGCAGTATAAAGTTTTTATCGAGGATGTAAGGCTTATGTACGGGTAGGAAGAGAGGAAAGTAATTGGGGTGTGTGATGTCTCCATGGCTGTTTAATCTGTTCATGGATGGGGCTGTTAGGGAGGTGAATGCAAGAGTTTTGGAAAGAAGGGCAAGTTTGAAGCCTGTTGGGGATGAGAGAGCTTGGGAAGTAAGTCAGTTGTTGTTCGCTGAAGATAGAGCGCTTGTGGCTGATTCATGTGAGAAACTGCAGAAGCTGGTGACTGAGTTTGATAAAGTGTGTAAAAGAAGAAAGTTAAGAGTAAATATGAATAAGAGCAAGGTTATTAGGTACAGTGGGGTTGAGAATCAAGTCAATTGGAAGGTAAGTTTGAATGGAGAAAAACTGGAGGAAGTAAAGTTTTTTAGATATCTGGGAGTGGATCTGGCAGCGGATGGAACCATGGAAGCGGAAGTGAATCATAGGGTTGGGAGCCTTGAAGAATGTGTGGAAGTCGAGAACATTATCTCGGAAAGCAAAAATGGGTATGTTTGAAGGAATAGTGGTTCGAACCATGTTGTATGGTTGCGAGGCGTGGGCTATGGATAGAGTTGTGCGCAAGAGGGTGGATGTGCTGGAAATGAGATGTTTGAGGAGAATATGTGGTGTGAGGTGGTTTGATCGAGTAAGTAATGTGAGGGTAAGAGAGATGAGTGGAAATAAAAAAGAGCTTGGTTGAGAGAGCAGAAGAGTGTGTTTTGAAATGGTTTGGGCACATGGAGAGAATGAGTAATGAAAGATTGACCAAGAGGATATATGTATTGGAGGTGGAGGGAACGAGAAGTGGGAGACCAAATTGGAGGTGGAAAGATGGAGTGAAAAACATTTTGAGTGATCGGGGCCTGAACTTGAAGGAGGGTGAAAGGCGAGCAAGGAATAGAGTGAATTGGATCGATGTGCTTTACCGTGGTCGACGTACTGTCAATGGATTGAATCAGGGCATGTGAAGCGTCTGGGGTAAGCCATAGAAAGTTCTATGGGGATTGGATGTGGAAAGGGAGCTGTGATTTCGGACATTATTGTATGACAGCTGGAGACTGAGTGTGAACGAATGGTGCCTTTGTTGTCTTTCCTAGCGCTACCTCGCACACATGAGGGGGGAGGGGGATGTTATTCCATGTGTGGCGAGGTGGCGATGGGAATGGATAAAGGCAGACAGTGTGAATTGCGTGCATGTGGATATATGTATGGGTCTGTGTGTGTGTATATATATGTGTACATTGAGATGTATGGGTATGTATAGTTGCGTGTTTGGACGTGTATGTATATATATGTGTATGGGGGTGGGTTAGGCCATTTCTATTGTCTGTTCCCTTGCGCTACCTCGCAAACGCGGGAGACAGCGATAAAGCAAAATAATATATATATATATATATATATATATATATATATATATATATATATATATATATATATATATATATATATATATATATATATATATATATATATATATACACACACACAGTAATACATGTATACAGATGTACCTAATTCATACCGTCTGCCGATATTCATTCCCATCGCCACCCCGCCACATATGAAATAACAGCCCTCTCTCCCCTCATCTGCTCGAGGTAGCGCTTGGAAAAGACAACAAAGGCCACATTCGTTCACACTCAGCTGTCATATAATAATGCACCGAAACCACAGCTCCCTTTCCACATACAGGCCCAACAGAACTTTCCATGGTTTACACCAGACGCTTCATATGCCCATGTTCAATCCATTGACAGCACTTCGACCCCGGTGTACCAACTGGTTCCAATTCACTTTATTCCTTGCACTCCTTTCACCCTCTTGCATGTCCAGGACCCGATCACTCAAAATGTTTTTCACTCCATCTTTCCACCTCCTATTTGTTCTCCCACTTCTTCTCGTTCCCTTCACCTCTGACGCATATATGATCTTCATCAATCTTTCCTCCCTTCTTCTCTCCATGTGACCATACCATTTCAAAACACCCTCCTCTGCTCTCTCAACCACGCTCTTTTTATTACCACACATCTCTCTTACCCCATTAATACTTACTAGATCAAACCACCTCACACTATATATTGTCCTCAAACATCTCATTTCCAGCACATCCACCCTCCTCCTCACAACTCTATCTATAGCCCACGCCTCGTAACTATATAACATTTTTGGAACCACTCTTCCTTCAAACATACCCATTTTTGCCTTCCAAGATAACGTTCTCGACTTCCACACATTTTTCAACGTTCCCAGAACTTTCGCCCCCTCCCCCACCCTATGATTCATTTCCGCTTCCATGGTTCCATTCGCTGCTAAATCCACTCCCAGATATCTAAAACACTTCAATTCGTCCAAAATCTCCCCATTGAAACTTACCTCCCAGTTGACTTGTCACTCAACCTTACTATACCGAATAACCTTGTGCTTATTCACATTTACTCTCGACTTTCTTCTTTCACACACTTTAACAAAATCAGTCACCAGCTTCTGCAGTTTCTCACACGAATGAACCATCGGCGCTGTATCATCAGCGAACAACAACTGACTCAGTCCCAAGCTCTCTCATCCACAACAGACTGCATACTTCCCTCTCTTTCCAAAGCTCTTGCATTCACCTCCCTAACCACCCCATCCATAAACAAATTAGATAACCATGGACACATCACGCACCCCTGCCGCAAACCTACATTCACTGAGAACCAGTCACTTTCCTCTCTTTCTAAACGTACACATGACTTACCTCCTCGATAAAAACTTTTCACTGCTTCTAACAACTTGCCTCCCACACCATATATTCTTAATACCTTCCACAGAGCATCTCTATCAACTCTATCATATGCCTTCTCCAGATTCATAAATGCTACATACAAATCCAATTCCTTTTCTAAGTAATTCTCACATACATCCTTCAAAGCAAACATCTGATGCACACATCCTCTACCACTTCTGAAACCACACCACTCTTCCCCAACCTGATGCTCTGTACATGCCTTCATCCTCTCAGGCAATACCCTCCTATATAATTTCCCAGAAATAACAAACTTATACCTCTGTAATTTGAGAACACTTTTTTATCCCCTTTGCCTTTGTATAATGGCGCTATGCAAGCATTCCTCCAATCCTCAGGCACCTCACCGTGATTCATATTAACATTAAATAACCTTACCAACCAGTGAACAATACAGTCACCCCCATCTTTTTTTAATAAATTCCACTGCAGTACCATCCAAACCCGCTGCCTTGCCGGCTTTCATTTTCCGCAAAGCTTTTACTACCTCTTCTCTGTTTACCAAATCATTCTTCCTAACCCTCTCACTTTGCACACCTCCTTGACCAAAACACCCTATATCTGCCACTCTGTCATCAAACACAATCAACAAACCTTCAAAATACTCACTCCATCTCCTTCTCACATCACCACTAGTTATCACCTCCCCATTAGCCCCCTTCACTGAACTTCCCATTTGTTCCCTAGTCTTACGCACTTTATTTACCTCCTTCCAAAATACCTTTTTATTCTCCGTAAAATTAATGATACTATCTCACCCCAACTCTCATTTGCCCTCTTTTTCACCTCTTGCACCTTGCTGTTGACCTCGTTCCTCATTCTTTTATACATCTCCCACTCATTTGCAATGCTTCCCCCTTAAAAATCGTCCAGATGCGTCTCTCTTTTCTTTCACTAATAATCTTACTTCTTCATCCCATCACTCACTACCCTTTCTAATCTGCCCACCACCCTCTTTTCTCATGCCACAAGCATGTTTTGCGGAAGCAATCACTGCTTCCCTAAATACATCCCATTCCTCCCCCACTCCCCTTACGTCCTTTGTTCTCACCTTTTTCCATTCTGTACTCAGTCTCTCCTGGTACTTGCTCACACAAATCTCCTTCCCAAGCTAACTTACTCTTACCACTTATTTCACCACAACATTCTCTCTTCTTCTCTGAAAACCTCTGCAATCTTCACCTTCGCCTCCACAAGATAATGATCAGACATCCCTCCAGTTACACTTCTCTCCACATTAACATCCAAAAGTCTCTCTTTCGTGCGCCTATCAATTAACATGTAATCCAATAACGCTCTCTGCCCATATATCGTCCTTACATACGTATGCTTATGTATATCTCTCTTTTTAAACCAGGTATTCACAATCACCAATCCTTTTTTAGCATATAAATCTACAAGCTCTTCACCATGTCCATTTACAACACTGAACACCCCATGTCCACCAATTATTCCCTCAACTGCCACATTACTCACCCATCACTATAACCCGGTCTCGTGCATCAAAACTTCTAACACACTCTCTCAGCTGCTCCCAAAACACTTGTCTCTCATGTTCTTTCTTCTCATGCCGAGGTGGATATTTACCAATAATCACCCATCTCTCTCCATCCACTCTCAGTTTTGCCCTAAAGTTTATTTTCTTACACATACTCCCACCAATCCTGTTTCAGGAGTAGTGCTACCCCTTCCGTTGCTCTTTTCCTCTCACTAACCCCTGACTTTTATTCCCAAGACATTCCCAAACCACTCTTCTCCTTTACGCTTGAGCTTCGTTTCACTCAGAGGCAAAACATCCAGGTTCCTTTCATCAAACATACTACCTATCTCTCCTTTTTCTCTCATCTTGGTTACATCAACACACGTTTAAACACCCCAATCTGATCCTTCGAGGAGGATGAGCACTCCCAGCGTGACTCCTTCTGTTTCCCCTTTTTTATACTATTGGACACCTCCCGTGTTAGCGAGGCAGCGTTAAGAACAGACGACTGAGCCTTTGACGGAAATCCTCACGTGGCCCACTTCTCTGTTCCTTCTTTTGGAAAATCAAAACCAAGAGGGGAGGATTTCTAGCCACCCGCTCCCTCTCCTATTAGTCGCCTTTTACTACACGTACGAAATACGTGGGAAGCATTCTTTGTCTCCTATACCCAGGGATGATATATATATATATATATATATATATATATATATATATATATATATATATATATATATATATATATATATATATATATATATATATATATATATATGTATATATATATATATATATATATATATATATATATATATATATATATATATATATATATATATATATATATATATATATATATATATATATATAATCATAATTTTCTTATGCATTATACTTTGTCGCTGTCTCCCGCGTTAGCGAAGTAGCACAATGAAACAGACGAAAGAGTGGCCAACCCACCCACATACACATGTATATACATACACGTGCACACTCGCACATATACATACCTATACATCTAAATGTATACATATATATATACACACACACAGACATATACATATATATGCTTGTAAATAATTCATACTGTCTGCCCTAAGCCATTCCGTCGACTTCCCGCCACTCATGAAATGACTCCCCCCTCCCCCCCCATGTGCGCAAGGTAGCACTAGGAAAAGACAATCAAGGCCACATTCGCTCACACTCAGTCTCTAGCTGTCATGTATAATGCACCGAAACACAGCTCCCTTTCCACATCCAGGCCCCACAAAACTTTCTATGGTTTACCAAAGACGCTCACATGCCCTGGTTCAATACATTGACAGCACGTCGACCCTGGGAAACCACATCGTTCCAATTCACTCTATTCCTTGCACGCCTTTCACCCTCCTGCATGTTGAGGCCCCGATCACCCAAAATTTTTCTCATTCCATCTTTCCAACTCCAATTTGGTCTCCCACTTCTCGTTCCCTCCATCTCTCACACATACATCCTCTTTGTCATTCTTTCCCTACTCTTTCTCTCCATGTGACTAAACCGTTTCAAAACACCCTCTTCTACTCATTCAGCCATACTCTTTATATTGCCACACATCTCTCTTGCCCTTTCATTACTTACTCGATCAAACCACCTCACACCACATATTGTCCTCAAACATCTCATTTCCAACACATCTACTCTCCTCCGCACAACTCTCTCTATAGCCCATGCCTCGCAAACATATAACATTGTCGGAACTACTATTCCTTCCGACATACCCCTTTTTGTTTTATGATAACGTTGTCGCCTTCCACACACTTTTCAACGCTCCCAGAGCTTTCGCCCCTTCCCCCACCCTACGACTCACTTCCGCTTCCATGGTTCTATCCGTTGCCAAATCCACTCCCAGATACCTAAAACACTTCAGTTCCTCCAGTTTTTCTCCATTCAAAGATACCTCACAATTTACTTGCCCTCAACCCTACTCTACCTAATAACCTTGCTCTTATTCACATTTACCATCGGCTTTCTTCTTTTACACATTTTACCAAATTCAGTCACCAGTTTCTCCAGTTTCTCACAGGAATCATCCAGCAGCGCTGTATTATCAGCGAACAACAACTGACTCGCTTCACAAGCTCTCTCATCCACAACAGACTGCAAACTTGCCCCTCTTTCCAAAACTCTTGCATTCACCTCCCTAACAATCCCATCCATAAACAAATTAAACAACCATGGAGACATCACGCACCCCTGCTGGAAACCAACATTCACTGAGAACCAATAACTTTCTTCTCTTCCTACTCGTACACATGCCTTACATCCTCGATAAGAAAATATTTACTGCTTCCAGCAACTTGCCTCCCACACCATATATCATTAATACCTTCCACAGAGCATCTCTATCAACTCTATCATATGCCTTCTCCAGATCCAAAATGCTACATACAGATCCATTTGCTTTTCTAAGTATTTCTCACATACATTCTTCAAGGCAAACACCTGATCCACACACCCTCTACCACTTCTGAAACCACACTGCTCTTCCCCAGTCTGATGCTCTGTACATGCCTTCACCCTCTCAATCGATACCCTCCCATATGATTTCCGAGGAATACTTAAGAAACTTATACCTCTGTAATTTAAGCACTCACCTTTATCCCCTTTGCCTTTGTACAATGGCACTATGCATGCATTCCACCAGTCCTTAGGCACCTCACCATGAATCAAACATACATTAAATATCCTTACCAACCAGTCAACAATACAGTCACCCCATTTTTTAGTAAATTCCACTGCAATACCATCCAAACCTGCTACCTTGCTGTCTTTCATCTTCGCAAAGCTTTTACTACCTCTTCTCTGTTCACGAAATCATTCTCCCTAACCCTCTCACTTTGCACACCACCTCCTCCAAAGCACACTATATCTGCCACTCTATCATCTAACACATTCAACAAACCTTCAACAAACCACTTCACCGATGTTCCCATTTGTTCTCTTGTCTTACGCACTTTATGTACCTCCTTCCCAAACATCTTTTCATTCTCCTTAATATATATATATCTTTCTTTCATACTATTCGCTATTTCCCGCATTAGCAAGGTAGCGTTAAGAACAGAGGACTGGGTCTTAGAGGGAATATCCTCACCTGGCCCCCTTCTCTGTTCCTTCTTTTGGAAAATTAAAAAAAAAAAACGAGAGGGGGTAGGATTTCCAGCCACCCGCTCCCTCCCCTTTTAGTCGCCTTCTACGATACGCAGGGAATACGTGGGAAGTATTCTTTCTCCCCTATCCCCAGGGATAATATATATCTTTTTTTTTTTTTTTGCTTTGTCGCTGTTTCCCGCGTTTGCGAGGTAGCGCAAGGAAACAGACGAAAGAAATGGCCCAAACCACCCCCATACACATGTATATACATACGTCCACACACGCAAATATACATACCTACACAGCTTTCCATGGTTTACCCCAGTCGCTTCACATGCCCTGATTCAATCCACTGACAGCACGTCAACCCTGGTATACCACATCGATCCAATGCACTCTATTCCTTAGCCGCCTTTCACCCTCCTGCATGTTCAGACCCCGATCACACAAAATCTTTTTCACTCCATCTTTCCACCTCCAATTTGGTCTCCCACTTCTCCTCCTTCCCTCCACCTCCGACACATATATCCTCTTGGTCAATCTTTCCTCACTCATTCTCTCCATGTGCCCTAACCATTTCAAAACACCCTCTTCTGCTCTCTCAACCACGCTCTTTTTATTTCCACACATCTCTCTTACCCTTACGTTACTTACTCGATGAAACCACCTCACACCACACATTGTCCTCAAACATCTCATTTCCAGCACATCAATCCTCCTGCGCACAACTCTATCCATAGCCCACGCCTCGCAACCATACAACATTGTTGGAACCACTATTCCTTCAAACATACCCATTTTTGCTTTCCGAGATAATGTTCTCGACTTCCACACATTCCTCAAGGCTCCCAGGATTTTCGCCCCCTCCCCCACCCTATGATCCACTTCCGCTTCCATGGTTCCATCCGCTGCCAGATCCACTCCCAGATATCTAAAACACTTTACTTCCTCCAGTTTTTCTCCATTCAAAATTACCTCCCAATTGACTTGACCCTCAACCCTACTGTACCTAATAACCTTGCTCTTATTCACATTTACTCTTAACTTTCTTCTTTCACACACTTTACCAAACTCAGTCAACAGCTTCTGCAGTTTCTCACATGAATCAGCCACCAGCGCTGTATCATCAGCGAACAACAACTGACTCACTTCCCAAGCTCTCTCATCCACAACAGACTTCATACTTGCCCCTCTTTCCAAAACTCTTGCATTCACCTCCCTAACAACCCCATCCATAAACAAATTAAACAACCATGGAGACATCACACACCCCTGCCGCAAACCTACATTCACTGAGAACCAATCACTTTACTCTCTTCCTACACGTACACATGCCTTACATCCTCGATAAAAACTTTTCACTGCTTCTAACAACTTGCCTCCCACACCAGATATTCTTAATACCTTCCACAGAGCATCTCTATCAACTCTATCATATGCCTTCTCCAGATCCATAAATGCTAAGTATTTCTCACATACATTCCTCGAAGCAAACACCTGATCCACACATCCTCTACCACTTCTGAAACCACACTGCTCTTCCCCAATCTGATGCTCTCTCCATGCCTTCACCCTCTCAATCAATACCCTCCCATATACTTTACCAGGAATACTCAACAAACTTATACCGCTGTAGTTTGTGCACTCACTAATATCCCTTTTGCCTTTGTACAATGGCACTATACAAGCATTCCGCCAATCCTTAGGGACCTCACCATGAATCATAAATACATTAAATAACCTTACCAACCAGTCAACAATACAGTCACCTCCTTTTTTAACAAATTCCACTGCAATACCCTCCAAACCTGCTGGCTTGCCGGCTTTCATCTTCCACAAAGCTTTTACTACCTCTTCTCTGTTTACCAAATCATTTTCCCTAACCCTCTCACTTTGCACACGCCCTCGACCAAAACACCCTATATCTGCCACTCTGTCATCAAACACACTCAACAAACCTTCAAAATACTCACTGCATCTCCTTCTCACATCACCACTACTTGTTATCACTTCCCCATTAGCCCCCTTCACTGAAGTTCCCATTTGCTCCATTGTCTTGCGCACTTTATTTACCTCCTTCCAAAACATATCTTTATTTTCCCTAAACTTTAATGATGCTCCCTCACCCCAACTCTCATTTGCCCTCTTTTTCACCTCTTGCACCTTTCTCTTGACCTTCTGTCTCTTTCTTTTATACATCTCCCACTCATTTGCGTTTTTTCCCTGCAAAAATTGTCGAAATGCCTCTTTCTTCTCTTTCACTAATATTCTTACTTCTTCATCCCAACACTCACTACTCTTTCTAACCAACCCACCTCCCACACTTCTCATGCCACAAGCATCTTTTGCACAAGCCATCACTGCTTCCCTAAATACATCCCATTCCTCCCCCACTCCCCTTACCTCCTTTGTTCTTACCTCTTCCATTCTGTACTCAGTCTCTTCTGGTTCTTCCTAACACACGTCTCCTTCCCAAGCTCACCTTCTCTCACCACTCTCTTCACCCTAAGATTCTCTCCTCTTTTCTGAAAACCCTTACAAATCTTCACCTTCGCCTCCAGAAGATAATGATCAGACATCCCTCCAGTTGCACCTCTCAGCACATTAACATCCAAAAGTCTCTCTTTCGCGCGCCTATCAATTAACACGTAATCCAATAACACTCTCTGGCCATCTTTCCTACTTACGTACGTATACTTATGTATATCTCGCTTTTTAAACCATCGATTCCCAATCACCATTCTCTTTTCAACACATAAATCTACAAGCTCTTCACCATTTTCATTTACAACACTGAACACCCCATGTATACCAATTATTCCCTCAACTACCACATTACTCACTTTTGCATTCAAATCACCCATCACTATAACTAGATCTTGTGCATCAAAACCACTAACACACTCATTCAGCTGCTCCCAAAACACTTGCCTCTCATGATCTTTCTTCTCATGCCCAGGTGCATATGCACCAATAATCATCCATCTCTTTCCATCAACTTTCAGTTTTACCCATATCAATCTAGAATTTACTTTCTTACACTCTATCACATACTCCCACAACTCCTGTTTCAGGAGTATTGCTACTCCTTCCCTAGCTCTTGTCCTCTCACTAACCCCTGACTTTACTCCCAAGACATTCCAAAACCACTCTTCCCCTTTACCCTTGAGCTTCGTTTCACTCATACCAAAACATCCAGGTTCCTTTCCTCAAACATAGTACTTATCTCTCCTTGTTTCTCATCTTGGTTACATCCACAAACATTTAGACACCCCAATCTGAGCCTTCTAGGAGGATGAGTACTCCCCGCGTGACTCCTTCTGTTTTCCCTTTTAGAAAATCAAAATACAAGGAGGGGAGGGTTTCTGGCCCCCCGCTCCCGTCCCCTTTAGTCGCCTTCTACGACACGTGAGGAATGCGTGGGAAGTATTCTTTCTCCCCTATCCCCAGGGATGATATATCTATATATATATATATATATCAATATATCTATATATAGATTCTCCACGTGTCTGATTTAAGAAAAGAAATGAACTCAGTTCAAGAAATAAGTCATTTTCAAGGAATCTAGTTTAGCATATTTCTTTCGTATTATGACAGTATGAAATGAAAATGGATCATAAGCCTCTGCTTACAGTGTTATAATTAAATCTGAAATATGATGTAAATTATTGATTGCAACACTTTTCAGATTCAGATTTAGATTTAGATTTACATTTATTCATAGTTGATGTCAGCGACTTTTATATTCTCACCAAGATGATAACTCTTGTGACTGAGATGTAAATCATAAGCATTTCCTATGAGGAATGAAAGTGGCTTCACTGATCATCACTAAAACGTTATCCATTTTACAGTTCATGAACATTCAACAGAAAATCACTTTCCTGGAACAAACTACAATTATATATAGGAAATTTGATCCTGAACCTACAAAGTTGTCCCTACTTGTGCAGGACTGGGTCCAGAGGGAGCCATTCGTGGGTGGTGTGGTGGCTATCTGGCTTTATCTGCAGCGTGGAATGTTTAGCCAGAGTGTGCCAGCTCTCCCTCGAGCGCTGTGGCAGAGGATGTTCCTGGCCGTCTGGTACCTCTACTGCCTCGTCGTCAACATCTACTACACCAGCAACCTTATTGCCATCTTCACCAGCCCTGCCAACCCACAACGCATCCACACCCTCCAGCAGCTGGCTGATAGTGACTACAGGTACAGTGTCCACCATCCACACCCTCCAGCAGCTGGCTGATAGTGACTACAGGTACAGTGTCCACCTTCCACACCCTCCAGCAGCTGGCTGATAGTGGCTACAGGTACAGTGTCCACCATCCACACTCTCCAGCAGCTGGCTGATAGTGACTACAGGTACAGTGTCCACCTTCCACACCCTCCAGCAGCTGGCTGATAGTGACTACAGGTACAGTGTCCACCATCCACACTCTCCAGCAGCTGGCTGAAAGTGACTACAGGTACAGTGTCCACATCATTATCCTCTAGCAGCGGGCTGAAAGTCAGTACCGGTACAGTTTCTATCCACTCCGTCTAAGAAATGACTTATTTTTGCAACATACATATATCATCACACTAGTTTTCTATCGTCTGGATGATGATCACTGTTTATGAAACTTGGAATATGATGAGGCACTAGTAAGATTTTAGTGAGAAATTAAGAAGTTTAGAAATTCATTTGACTTTAGTTGCAGTATGCGGGCACTTGGTAATTAGTTGTGAAGCTCATGTGATATATCTGTAGGTATTTTGATAAGCACAATGATAGAAATAGGATGATGGGAATAATTCTTGAAGAACTAATGATGAAGGGGATCCAAGAAGTTCAAATTATCAGCGGGACCCACGGAAATTCATATAATGAAGGGGATCCAGGGACGTTTCAAATGATGAAGGGGACCCACGGATGTTCCAGATGATGAAGAGGACCCAGGGATGTTTTAAATGATGAAGGGGATTCAGGGATGCTGCAAATGATGGAGGGGACCCAGGGATGTTTTGAATGATAAAGGAGACCCAAGGATGTTTCAAATGATGAAAGGGATTCAGGGATGCTGCAAATGATGAAGGGGACCCAGGGATGTTTCGAATGATGAAGGGGACCCAGGGATGTTTTAAATGATGAAGGGGACCCAGGGATGTTTCAAATGATGAAGGGAATTCAGCGATGGTGTAAATGATGAAGGGGACCGAGGGATGTTTCAGATGATGAAGGGGATCCAGGGATGTTTCAAATGATGAAGGGGACCCAAGGATGTTTCAAATGATGAAGGGGACCCAGGGATGTTTTAAATGATGAAGGGGACCCAGCAATGTTTCAAATGATGAAGGGGATTCAGGGATGCTGCAAATGATGAAGGGGACCCAGGGATGTTTTAAATGATGAAGGGGACCCAAGGATGTTTCAAATGATGAAGGGGACCCAGGGATGTTTTAAATGATGAAGGGGACCCAAGGATGTTTCAAATGATGAAGGGGATTCAGGTATGCTGCAAATGATGAAGGGGACCCAGGGATGTTTTAAATGATGAATGGGACCCAGGGATGTTTCAAATGATGAAGGGGATTCAGCGATGGTGTAAATGATGAAGGGGACCGAGGGATGTTTCAGATGATGAAGGGGATCCAGGGATGTTTCAAATAATGAAGGGGAATCAGGGATGCTGCAAATGATGAAGGGGACTCGGGAATGTTTCAAATAATTAAGGGAACCCAGCGATATTTCAAATGATGAAGGGGGCCCAGGAATGTTGCAAATAATGAAGGGACTCAGAAAATTCAGATGATGAAGGGTGCAGTAATGCTCGTTATGCACAAATTTTAAGTCTTCGTAAATGTTAAGTTTCAGGATTCTTTTCATTACCATATCGGTCAAAAGTCCTGAGTTTGAGAAAGTATTTTTCCATAATGAATCATTTTCATGACAGAAATTATATAATTTCCTCATACGTACACACCCATAAGGTCGAAATACAATATCAGACAGTAAACTATTCACCACGTAAATCAATTCATTTTTGAATCAAAGTAGCGAATTTAGGTCTGTCATCAAAACAATTGATAGATAAGCGAGAGAGATAAGGATGATTCATATCCATTAAAGACTGGCGATGGAAGACTACGATAGTGGATTGCCAGCGATCATGAGGAAGTCCAAGAACGACGTCATGCTAAAACTGGTCGAGAAGATGGACTTGTTCCCGTCGATGGATGACGCCGTAGCTTCTATGCTGGCCGGCTCCCACGTCATTGTCGAGGGTGCTGCATACACTCAAGACATGCTACAAAACAGCTACCAGGTATATATAAGTGTATGTTATAAGCTAAGATATGCTATCCTAACCCAGAGAGCTTGATAGTTCAGAATACAACCTTAACCATGGCACGTAAGAAAATTTGAACCCCCTTGTCTCGGACACTGCCCGTACAACTAACGAACTGGTTTCCAAACAAAACTTTATTCGTTTATGAAAACTTGGTTCTCTGTTACATGGTAATTACTAGGTTCTCATTTCTGCACTTTACCTTCCAGTAAATCAAACACAAGCATTTGTATAGATTCAAATACTGTGATAGTTTAGCAGTGGACTATGTAAGTTGACTCTAGGGTGAAGTGATCATATGCAGCCTCATACAAAATTCATCACCAATGACTTTCTTTGCCTCTGGAACCAAATAACCAGAAGTTAGATACATGATGAGAAATATGATAGACTTGATTATATCAGTAAGATTTAAACATTTACTTCAGGTAAAGAAGAATATACCAAATGAGTATCCTTGACAAGTATGTAATGGGTTTGTTTAAATTCTCTATCCGTTATTAAAGGAGTACAAGGCTAGTAATATGATATCTAACACTATACAGGTGTCGAAATGGTACATGGTGAGGGAGCTGCTGTTACCTAGCCAGGTATCATGGATCTTCCCCAAGCACACACCCTGGAAGTACAAGTTTGACCAGGGCATCCGACGGATGGTGGAGGCTGGCCTGTTCCAACACTGGTTGAAGGTTAGACACTGAATGTGAAAAAATAGTGTAAGGCGCTCATGTCAGACACTTAGTGTAAGGCACTTATTGTGAGGCACTCATGGTGAAGCGCTAAGATCTATAGTTGAAAATTTATCAGTTTGATCCCGAATATCATTCGGGAATACCCTATATGTTATATAAAGAAAACCAGTGTCACCGAAGGTGAAATCATATATTAATGATTTCCATGAGCCTTCACTTTACCCGAAATCCTAATAGATAAAAGTTAGCTGGAAGGCAATAACCTTTGAAAACCACTCATTTCTTTGGGTTTAAAGGGATAGTCTTTGCAGGTTGAGATGGAGTCATTGCTGGGGTGGCACTGGAAGAAGCAGCAACAAGACTCGGCGGGGCAGCGGACCAACATGGTTCTCACCCTACAGCACCTCCAGGGAATCTTCTTCATCCTCATCCTCGGCTGGGCAGCCAGTGTCGCCATGTTTCTGCTGGAGCTACTCAGGAACCGCTGCTCTCGCCGCTAAGAGCCAAGGGCTGCTACAACTGCTTAGGAAACACTGTTTTTGTCGTTAAGGACCTGGTACTGCATGAATAACTCAAACACCGTTGTTCTTGTCGCTAAGAGCCATGCATTGCTGGAGCTGCTGCGGCATAGTTGTGTTGATGCTAAGAGTCAGACACTAGTAGTGTCACTTAGATATCAATGTTCTCACCGTAAGAAGGCAGACAGTACTGTACCAGCAATAGTGCTGATAGGACCCTGAAACTATTAAAGCTGTTTAGGTAATGTTTCTCTCATCGCCAGGTGTCCATCTCTTTTGGGGTTGCTCAGGTTTTGGACAGTCACATGTTTACCAAATGGCGTCCTAGCTTCGTCTCTCCGATATATATCAACTGACTGTTATATTTCTCTCTTGTGTCTCCCCTGATGATGTGATTATTATGCGAAAGTGCACTTGGGAACTATTCGTGATTCATTTTCCCCTGTGGACTCATAGGAATATATATATATATATATATATATATATATATATATATATATATATATATATATATATATATATATATATATATATATATATATATATATATATATATATATATATATATATAGGAAAGGAGGTGGAAAGATGGAGTGAAAAAGATTTTGTGTGATCGGGGCCTGAACATGCAGGAGGGTGAAAGGAGGGCAAGGAATAGAGTGAATTGGAGCGATGTGGTATACAGGGTTTGACGTGCTGTCAGTGGATTGAATCAAGGCATGTGAAGCGTCTGGGGTAAACCATGGAAAGCTGTGTAGGTATGTATATTTGCGTGTGTGGACGTGTGTATGTACATGTGTATGGGGGGGGGGGGTTGGGCCATTTCTTTCGTCTGTTTCCTTGCGCTACCTCGCAAACGCGGGAGACAGCGACAAAGTATAAAAAAAAAAAAAAAAAAAAAAATATATATATATATATATATATATATATATATATATATATATATATATATATATGTTCTGGAAGGAAGTAAATAAAGTGCGTAAGACAAGGGAGCAAATCGGAACTTCAGTGAAGGGCGCAAATGGGGAGGTGATAACAAGTAGTGGTGATGTGAGAAGGAGATGGAGTGAGTATTTTGAAGGTTTATTGAATGTGTTTGATGATAGAGTGGCAGATATGGGGTGTTTTGGTCGAGGTGGTGTGCAAAGTGAGAGGGTTAGGTAAAATTATTTGGTAAACAGAGAAGAGGTAGTAAAAGCTTTGCGGAAGATGAAAGCCGG
This sequence comes from Panulirus ornatus, assembly GCF_036320965.1. Taxonomy (NCBI): domain Eukaryota; kingdom Metazoa; phylum Arthropoda; class Malacostraca; order Decapoda; family Palinuridae; genus Panulirus; species Panulirus ornatus. The sequence continues at coordinate 19,710,186 of NC_092238.1, forward strand.
CAAGGCAGCAGGTTTGGATGGCATTGCAGTGGAATTTATTAAAAAAGGGGGTGACTGTATTATTGACTGGTTGGTAAGGTTATTTAATGTATATATGACTCATGGTGAGGTGCCTGAGGATTGGCGGAATGCGTGCATAGTGCCATTGTACAAAGGCAAAGGGGATAAGAGTGAGTGCTCAAACTACAGAGGTATAAGTTTGTTGAGTATTCCTGGTAAATTATATGGGAGGGTATTGATTGAGAGGGTGAAGGCATGTACAGAGCATTAGATTGGGGAAGAGCAGCGTGGTTTCAGAAGTGGTAAAGGATGTGTGGATCAGGTGTTTGCTTTGAAGAAAGTATGTGAGAAATACTTAGAAAAGCAAATGGATTTGTATGTAGCATTTATGGATCTGGAGAAGGCATATGATAGAGTTGATAGAGATGCTCTGTGGAAAGTTTTAAGAATATATGGTGTGGGAAGCAAGTTATTAGAAGCAGTGAAAAGTTTTTATCGAGGATGTAAGGTATGTGTACGTGTAGGAAGAGAGGAAAGTGATTGGTTCTCAGTGAATGTAGGTTTGAGGCAGGGGTGTGTGATGTCTCCATGGTTGTTTAATTTGTTTATGGATGGGGTTGTTAGGGAGGTAATTGCAAGAGTTTTGGAAAGAGGGGCTAGTATGAAGTCTGTTGGGGATGAGAGATTTTGGGAAGTGAGTCAGTTGTTGTTCGCTGATGATACAGCGCTGGTGGCTGATTCATGTGAGAAACTGCAGAAGCTGGTGACTGAGTTTGGTAGAGTGGGTGAAAGAAGAAAGTTAAGAGTAAATGTGAATAAGAGCAAGGTTATTAGGTACAGTAGGGTTGAGGGTCAAGTCAACTGGGAGGTAAGTTTGAATGGAGAAAAACTGGAGGAAGTAAAGTGTTTTAGATATCTGGGAGTGGATCTGGCAGCGGATGGAACCATGGAAGCGGAAGTGAATCATAGGGTGGGGGAGGGGGCGAAAATCTTGGGAGCCTTGAAGAATGTGTGGAAGTCGAAAACATTATCTCGGAAAGCAAAAATGGGTATGTTTGAAGGAATAGTTGTTCCAACAATGTTGTATGGTTGCGAGGCGTGGGCTATGGATAGAGTTGTGTGCTGGAGGATGGATGTGCTGGAAATGAGATGTTTGGGGAAAATGTGTGGTGTGAGGTGGTTTGATCGAGTAAGTAACGTAAGGGTAAGAGAGATGTGTGGAAATAAAAAGAGCGTGGTTGAGAGAGCAGAAGAGGGTGTTTTGAAATGGTTTGGGCACATGGAGAGAATGAGTGAGGAAAGATTGACCAAGAGGATATATGTGTCGGAGGTGGAGGGAACGAAGAGAAGCGGGAGACCAAATTAGAGGTAGAAAGATGGAGTGAAAAAGATTTTGTGTGATCGAGGCTTGAACATGCAGGAGGGTGAAAGGAGGGCAAGGAATAGAGAGAATTGGATCGATGTGGTA
>NC_092238.1:19714153-19733121 GCF_036320965.1 Panulirus ornatus
TATATATATATATATATATATATATATATATATATATATATATATATATATATATATATATATATATATATATATATATATATATATATATTTTTCTTTTTTTATACTTTGTCGCTGTCTCCCGCGTTTGCAAGGTAGCGCAAGGAAACAGACGAAAGAAATGGCCCCACCCCCCCCCCCCATACACATGTATATACATACGTCCACACACGCAAATATACATACCTACACAGCTTTCCATGGTTTACCCCAGACGCTTCACATGCCTTGATTCAATCCACTGACAGCACGTCAACCCCGGTATACCACATCGCTCCAATTCACTCTATTCCTTGCCCTCCTTTCACCCTCCTGCATGTTCAGGCCCCGATCACACAAAATCTTTTTCACTCCATCTTTCCACCTCCAATTTGGTCTCCCTCTTCTCCTCGTTCCCTCCACCTCCGACACATATATCCTCTTGGTCAATCTTTCCTCACTCATCCTCTCCATGTGCCCAAACCACTTCAAAACACCCTCTTCTGCTCTCTCAACCACGCTCTTTTTATTTCCACACATCTCTCTTACCCTTACGTTACTCACTCGCTCAAACCACCTCATACCACACATTGTCCTCAAACATCTCATTTCTAGCACATCCATCCTCCTGCGCACAACTCTATCCATAGCCCACGCCTCGCAACCATACAACATTGTTGGAACCACTATTCCTTCAAACATACCCATTTTTGCTTTCCGAGATAATGTTCTCTACTTCCACACATTCCTCAAGGCCCCCAGAATTTTCGCCCCCTCCCCCACCCTATATATATATATATATATATATATATATATATATATATATATATATATATATATATATATATATATATATATATATATATATATATATATATATATATATATATATATATATATATATATATACATATATATATATATACTATCCCTACGGATAGGGGAGAAAGAATACTTCCCACGCATTCCTCGCGTTTAGAAGGCGACTAATGAAGACGGGAGCGGGAGGCTAGAAACCCTCTCCTCCGTGTATTTTAACTTTTTAAAAGGGGAAACAGAAGATGGAGTCACGCAGGGAGTGTTCACCCTCCTCGAAGACTCAGATTGGGGTGTCTAAATGTGTGTGGATGTAACCAAGATAAGAAAAAAGGAGAGATAGGTAGTATGTTTGAGGAGAGGAACCTGGACATTTTAGCACTGAGTGAAACGAAGCTTAAGGGTAATGGGGAAGAGTGGCTTGGGAATGTCTTGGGAGTAAAGTCAGGGGTTAGTGAGAGGAGAAGAGCAAGGGAACGAGTAGCACTACTCCTGAAATAGGAGTGGTGGGAGTATGTGATAGAGTGTAAGAAAATAAACTTTAGATTGATATGGGTAAAACCGAAAGTGGAGAGAGATAGGTGATTATTGGTGCATATGCACCTGGGCATGAGAAGAAATATCGTGTGGGGCGTTTTGGGAGCAGGTGAGTCAGTGTGTTACTAGTTTTGATGCACGAGACCAGGATATAGTGATGGGTGATTTGAATGTAAAGGTGAGTAATGTGGTAGTTGACGGAATAATTGGTATACATGGGGTGTTCAGTGTTGTAAATGAAAATGGTGAAGAACTTGTAGATTTATGTGCTGAAAAAGGACTGGTGATTGGGAATACCTGGTTTAAAAAGAGAGATACACATAAGTATACGTATGTAAGTAGGAGAGATGGGCAGAGAGCGTTATTGGATTACGTGTTACTTAATAAGCGCGCGAAACAGAGACTTTTGGATGTTAATGTGCTGAGAGGTGCAACTAGAGGGATGTCTGATCATTATCTAATGGAGGCGAAGGTGAAGATTTGTAGAGGTTTTCAGAAAAGAAGAGAGAATGTTGGGGTGAAAAGAGTGGTGAGAGTAAGTGGGCCTGGGAAGGAGACTTGTGTGAGGAAGTACCAGGAGAGACTGAGTAAAGAATGGAAAAAGGTGAGAACAAAGGACATAAGGGGAGTGGGGAAAGAATAAGATGTATTTAGGGAAGCAGTAATGGCTGGTGCAAAAGATGCTTGTGGCATGAGAAACGTGGGAGGTGGGCAGATTAGAAATGGTAGTGAGTGGTGGGATGAAGAAGTAAGATTATTAGCGAGAGAAAAGAGAGAGGCATTTGGAGAATCTTTGCAGGGAAATAATGCAAATGACCGGGAGATGTATAAAAGAAAGAGACAGGAGGTCAAGAGAAAGGTGCAAGAGGTGAAAAAGAGGGCAAATGAGAGTTCGGGTGAGAGAGTATCATTAAATGTTAGGGAGAACAAAAAGATGGTTTGGAAGGAAGTAAATTAAAGTGCGTAAGACAAGGGAATAGATGAGAACTTCAGTGAATGGCTAATGGGGAGGTGATAAGAAGTTGTGGTGATGTGAAGAGATGGAGTGAGTATTTTAAAGGTTTGTTGAATGTGTTTGATGATAGAGTGGCAGATATAGGGTGTTTTGGTCGAGGTGGTGTGCACAGTGAGAGGGTTAGAGAGAATGATTTGGTAAACAGAGAAGAGGTAGTAAAGGCTTTGCGGAAGACTAAAGCCGATAAGGCAGCGGATTTGGAGGGTATTGCAGTGGAATTTGTTAAAAAAGGGGGTGACTGTAATTTTGAATGGTTTGTAAGGTTATCTAATGTATGTATGACTCATGGTGAGGTGCCTGAAGATTGGCAGAATGCTTGCATAGTGTCATTGTACAAAGGCAAAGGGGATAAAAGTGAGTGCTTAAATTACAGAGGTCTAAGTTTGCTGAGTATTCCTGGGAAATTTTATGGGAAGGTATTGGTTGCAGGGAAGTACGGATCATCAGACTGGGGAAGGACAGTGTGGTTTCAGAAGTGGTAGAGGATGTGTGGATCAGGTGTTTGCTTTGAAGAATGTATGTGAGAATTACTTAGAAAAGCAAATGGATTTGTATGCAACATTTATGGATCTGGAGAAGGCATATGATAGAGTTGATGGAGATACTCTGTGGAAGGTATTAAGAATATATGGTGTGAGAGGAAAGTTGTTAGAAGCAGTGAAAACTTTTTATCGAAGAAGTAAGGCATGTGTACGTGTAGGAAGAGAGGAAAGTGATTGGTTCTCAGTGAATGTTGGTTTGCGGCAGCGGGTGCGTGATGTCTCCATTGTTGTTTAATTTGTTTATGGATGGGATTGTTAGGGAGGTGGATGCAGAGGGGCAAGTATTCAGTCTGTTGTGGACGAAAGGGCTTGGGAAGTGAGTCAGTTGTTGTTCGCTGATGATACAGCGCTGGTGGCGGATTCGGATGAGAATCTGCAAAAGCTGGTGACTAAGTTTGGTAAAGTGTGTGAAAGAAGAAAGCTGAGAGTAAATGTGAATAAGAGCAAGGTTATTAGATAGTGTAGGGTTGAGGGACAAGGGAGAAAGTGAAGTGTTTTAGATATCTGGGAGCGGATTTGGCAGCGGATAGAACCATGGAAGCGGAAGTGAATCATAAGGTGGGGGAGGGTCGAAAATTCTGGGAGTGTTGAAAAATGTGTGGAAATCGAGAACGTTATCTTGGAAAGGAAAAATGGGTATGTTTGAAGGAATAGTGGTTCCATCAATGTTATATGGCTGCGAGGCGTGGGCTATAGATAGAGTTGTGAGGTGGAGGATGGATGTGCTGGAAAGGAGATGCTTGAGGACAATATGTGGTGTGAGGTGGTTTGATCAAGTAATGAAAGGGTAAGAGAGATGTATCGTAATAAAAAGAGTTTGGTTGAGAAAGTAGAAGAGGGTGTTTTGAAATGGTTTCGTCACATGGAGAGAATGAGTGAGGAGAGATTGACAAAGAGGTTGTACGTGTCAGAGATGGAGGGAACGAGATGTGGGAGCCCAATTTGGAGGTGGAAAGATGAAGTGAAAAAGATTCTGAGTGATCGGGACCTGAACATGGAGGAGGGTGAAAGGCGTGCAAGGAATAGTGTGAATTGGAACGATGTGGTATACCGGGGTCGACGTGCTGTCAATTGATTGATCCAGGGCAGGTGAAGCGTCTGGGTTATACCATGGAAAGTTTTATGGTGCCTGGATGTGGAAAGAGAGCTGTGGTTTCGGTGCATTTTACGTGACAGCTAGGGGCTGAGTGAACGAATGTGGCCCTTGTTGCCATTTCCTAGCGCTACCTCGCGCAACTGCCGGGGGAGGGAGCTGTCATTTCATGTGTGACGGGGTGGCGACGGGAATGAAGTAGGGCAGACAGTATGCATTATGTACATGTGTATATATGTATATGTCTGTGTATGTATTCGTAGGTATACGTTGAGATGTATAGGTATGTATATATGCGTGTGTGGACGTGTATGTATATACATGTGTATATGGGTGGGTTGGGCAATTCTTTCGTCTGTTATCTTGCGCTACCCTGCTAACGTGAGAGACAGCGACAAAGTATAATAAGATATAAGTAATATATATATATATATATATATATATATATATATATATATATATATATATATATATATATATATATATATATATATATCCCTGGGGATAGGGGAGAAAGAATACTTCCCACGTATTCCCTGCGTGTCGTAGAAGGCGACTAAAAGGGAAGGGAGCGGGGGGCTGGAAATCCTCCCCTCTCAATTTTTTTTTCTTTTTTATTTTCCAAAAGAAGGAACAGAGAAGGGGGCCTGGTGAGGATATTCCCTAAAAGGCCCAGTCCTCTGTTCTTAACGCTACCTCGCTAATGCGGGAAATGGCGAATAGTATGAAAGAAAGATATATATATATATATATATATATATATATATATATATATATATATATATATATATATAGGCAAGTTGTTAGAAGCAGTGAAAAGTTTTTATCGAGGATGTAAGGCATGTGTACGTGTAGGAAGAGAGGAAAGTGATTGGTTCTCAGTGAATGTAGGTTTGCGGCAGGGGTGTGTGATGTCTCCATGGTTGTTTAATTTGTTTATGGATGGGGTTGTTAGGGAGGTGAATGCAAGAGTCCTGGAAAGAGGGGCAAGTATGAAGTCTGTTGGGGATGAGAGAGCTTGGGAAGTGAGTCAGTTGTTGTTCGCTGATGATACAGCGCTGGTGGCTGATTCATGTGAGAAACTGCAGAAGCTGGTGACTGAGTTTGGTAAAGTGTGTGGAAGAAGAAAGTTGAGAGTAAATGTGAATAAGAGCAAGGTTATTAGGTACAGTAGGGGTGAGGGTCAAGTCAATTGGGAGGTGAGTTTGAATGGAGAAAAACTGGAGGAAGTGAAGTGTTTTAGATATCTGGGAGTGGATCTGTCAGCGGATGGAACCATGGAAGCGGAAGTGGATCATAGGGTGGGGGAGGGGGCGAAAATTTTGGGAGCCTTGAAAAATGTGTGGAAGTCGAGAACATTATCTCGGAAAGCAAAAATGGGTATGTTTGAGGGAATAGTGGTTCCAACAATGTTGTATGGTTGCGAGGCGTGGGCTATGGATAGAGATGTGCACAGGAGGATGGATGTGCTGGAAATGAGATGTTTGAGGACAATGTGTGGTGTGAGGTGGTTTGATCGAGTAAGTAACGTAAGGGTAAGAGAGATGTGTGGAAATAAAATGAGCGTGGTTGAGAGAGCAGAAGAGGGTGTTTTGAAATGGTTTGGGCACATGGAGAGAATGAGTGAGGAGAGATTGACCAAGAGGATATATGTGTCGGAGGTGGAGGGAACGAGGAGAAGAGGGAGACCAAATTGGAGGTGGAAAGATGGAGTGAAAAAGATTTTGTGTGATCGGGGCCTGAACATGCAGGAGGGTGAAAGGAGGGCAAGAAATAGAGTGAATTGGAGTCATGTGGTATACCGGGGTTGACGTGCTGTCAGTGGATTGAAGCAAGGCATGTGAAGCGTCTGGGGTAAACCATGGAAAGCTGTGTAGGTATGTATATTTGCGTGTGTGGACGTGTGTATGTACATGTGTATGGGGGGGGGGGGTTGGGCCATTTCTTTCGTCTGTTTCCTTGCGCTACCTCGCAAACGCGGGAGACAGCGACAAAGTATAAAAAAAAAAAAAAAAAAAAAAATATATATATATATATATATATATATATATATATATATTTTTTTTTTTTTTCTTTTTTGCTTTGTCGCTGTCTCCCGCGTTTGCGAGGTAGCGCAAGGAAACAGACGAAAGAAATGGCCCAACCCACCCCCATACACATGTATATACATACGTCCACACACGCAAATATACATACCTACACAGCTTTCCATGGTTTACCCCAGACGTTTCACATACCTTGAATCAATCCACTGACAGCACGTCAACCCCGGTATACCACATCGCTCCAATTCACTCTATTCCTTGCCCTCCTTTCACCCTCCTGCATGTTCAGGCAACGATCACACAAAATCTTTTTCACTACATCTTTCCACCTCCAATTTGGTCTCCCTCTTATCCTCGTTCCCTCCACCTCCGACACATATATCCTCTTGGTCAATCTTTCCTCACTCATTCTCTCCATGTGACCAAACCATTTCAAAACACCCTCTTCTGCTCTCTCAACCACGCTCTTTTTATTTCCACACATCTCTCTTACCCTTACGTTACTTACTCGATCAAACCACCTCACACCACACATTGTCCTCAAACATCTCATTTCCAGCACATCCATCCTCCTGCGCACAACTCTATCCATAGTCCACGCCTCGCAACCATAAAACATTGTTGGAACCACTATTCCTTCAAACATACCCATTTTTGCTTTCCGAGATAATGTTCTCGACTTCCACACATTCTTTAAGGCTCCCAGAATTTTCGCCCCCTCCCCCACCCTATGATCCACTTCCGCTTCCATGTTTCCATCCGCTGCCAGATCCACTCCCAGATATCTAAAACACTTCACTTCCTCCAGTTTTTCTCCATTCAAACTCACCTCCCAATTGACTTGACCCACAACCCTACTGTACCTAATAACCTTGCTCTTATTCACATTTACTCTTAACTTTCTTCTTTCACACACGTTAGCAAGGTAGCGCAAGGAAACAGACAAAAGAATGGCCCAACCCACCCACATTCACATGTATATACATACCTATACATCTCAACATATATATATATATATATATATATATATATATATATATATATATATATATATATATATATATATACATTTATTCTTGGGGTTAAGGAAAGAAAGAATACTTCCCACGTATTCCCGGCGTGTCGTAGAAGGCAACTAAAAGGGGAGGGAGCGGGGGCTGGAAATCCTCCTCTCTCTTTTTTTTTTTTTTTTCCAAAAGATGGAACAGAGAAGGGGGCCAGGTAAAGATATTCCCCTAAAGGCCCGGTCCTCTGTTCTTAACGCTACCTCGCTAACGCGAGAAATGGCTGAGAGTTTGAATAAAAAAAAATTAATATATATATATATATATATATATATATATATATATATATATATATATATATATATATTTATTCATTTATTTATTTATTTATTTATTTTGCTTTGTCGCTGTCTCCCGAGTTAGTGAGGTAGCTCAAGGAAACAGACGAAAGAATGGCCCAACCCGCCCACATACTCATGTATATACATACACGTCCACACACGCAAATATACATACCTATACATCTCAATGTACACATATATATACACACAGACATATACCTATATACACATGTACATAATTCACACTGTCTGCCTTTATCTGTTCCCATCGCCACCTCGCCACACATGGAATAACAACCCCCTCGCCCCCTCATGTGTGCGAGGTAGTGCTAGGAAAAGACACAAAAGGCCCCATTCGTTCACACTCAATCTCTAGCTGTCATGTAATAATGCACCGAAACCACAGCTCCCTTTCCACATCCAAGCCCCACACAACTTTCCATGGTTTACCCCAGACGCTTCACATACCTTGGTTGAATCCATTGACAGCACGTCGACCCCGGTATACCACATCGTTCCAATTCACTCTTTTCCTTGCAGCCTTTCACCCTCCTGCATGTTCAGGCCCCGATCACTCAAAATCTTTTTCACTCCATCTTTCCACCTCCAATTTGGTCTCCCGCTTCCCCTCGTTCCCTCCACCTCAGACACATATATCCTCTTGGTCAATCTTTCCTCACTCATTCTCTCCATGTGACCAAACCATTTCAAAACACCCTCTTCTGCTCTCTCAACCACACTCTTTTTATTTCCACACATCTCTCTTACCGTTACATTACTCACTCCATCAAACCACCTCACACCACATATTGCCCTCAAACATCTCATTTCCCGCACATCCACACTCCTGCGCACAACTCTATCCATAGCCCACGCCTCGCAACCATACAACATTGTTGGAGCCACTATTCCTTCAAACATACCCATTTTTGCTTTCCGATTTATGTTCTCGACTTCCAAACATTCTTCAAGACTCCCAGAATTTTCGCCCCCTCCCCCACCCTATGATTCACTTCCGCTTCAATGGTTCCTTCCGCTGCCAGATCCACTCCCAGATATCTAAAACACTTTACTTCCTCCAGTTTTTCTCCATTCAAACTTACCTCCTAGTTGACTTGCCCCTCAACCCTACTGTACCTAATAACCTTGCTCTTATTGACATTTACTCTTAACTTTCTTGTTTCACACACTTTACCAAACTCAGTCACCAGCTTCTGCAGTTTCTTACATGAATCAGCCACCAGCGCTGTATCATCAGCGAACAACAACTGACTCACTTCCCAAGCGCTCTTATCCACAACAGACTGCATACTTGCCCCTCTTTCCAAAACTCTTGCATTTACCTCCCTAACAACCCCATCCATAAACAAATTAAACAACCATGGAGACATCACACACCCCTGCCTCAAACCTACATTCACTGAGAACCAATCACTTTCCTCTCTTCCTACACGTACACATGCCTTACATCCTCGATGAAAACTTTTCACTGCTTCTAACAACTTGCTTCCCACACCCTATATCCTTAAAACCTTCCACAGAGCATCTCTATCAACTCTATCATATGCCTTCTCCAGATACATAAATGCTACATACAAATCCATTTCCTTTTTCTAAGTATTTCTCACATACATTCTTCAAAGCGAACACCTCATCCACACATCCTCTACCACTTCTGAAACCACACTGCTCTTCCCTAATCTGATGCTCTGTACTTGGCTTCACCCTCTCAATCAATACCCTCCCTTATAATTTAACAGGAATACTAAACAAACTTATACCTCTGTAATTTGAGCACTCACTCTTATCCCCTTTGCCTTTGTACAATGACACTATGAAAGCATTCCGCCAATCCTCAGGCACCTCACCATGGATCATACATACAGTGAATAACCTTACCAACCAGTCGACAAAACAGTCACCCCCTTTTTTAATAAATTCCACTGCAATACCATCCAAATCTGCTTCCTTGCCGGCTTTCTTCTTCCGTAAAGCTTTTACTACCTCTTCTCTATTTACAAAATCATTTTCCCTAACCCTCTCACTTTGCACACCACCTCGACCAAAACACCCTATATCTGCCACTCTATCATCAAATATATTCAACAAACCTTCAAAGTACTCACTCCATCTCCTCTCATATCACCACTACTTGCTATCGCCTCCCCATTAGCCCCTGTCAATGAAGTTCCCATTCCTCCCTTGTCTTACGCACTTTATTTACCTCCTTCCAAAACATCTTTTTATTCTCCCTAAAATTTAAGGATACTCTCTCACCCCAACACTCATCTGCCCTGTTTTACAACTCTTGCACCTTTCTCTTGACCTCATGGCTCTTTCTTTTATACCTCTCCCACTCATTTGCAATTTTTCCCTGCAAAAATCGTCCAAATGCCTCTCTCTTCTCTTTCACTAATATTCTTACTTCTTCATCCAACCACTCACTACCTTTTCTAATCAACCCATCTCCCATGCTTCTCATGCCACAAGCATCTTTCGCGCAATCCATCACTGCTTCCCTAAATACATCCCATTCCTCCCCACTCCCCTTACCTCCTTTGTTCTCACCTTTTTCCATTCTGTACTCAGTCTCTCCTGGTACGTCCTCACACAAGTCTCCTTCCGAAGCTCACTTACTCTCACCACTCTCTTCAACCCAACATTATATCTTCTTTTCTGTAAACCCCCACAAATCTTCATCTTCGCCTCCACAAGATAATGATCAGACATCCCTCCAGTTGCACCTTTCAGCACATTAACATCCAAAAGTCTCTCTTTCGTGCGTCTATCAATTAACATGCAATCCAATAACGCTCTCTGGCCATCTTTCCTACTTACATATGTATACTTATGTATATCTCGCTTTTTAAATCAGGTATTCCCAATCACCAGTCCTTTTTCAGCACATAAACCTACAAGCTCATCACCATTTCCATTTACAACACTGAACGCTCCATGTATACCAATTATTCCCTCAACTGCCGACATTACTCACCTTTGCATTCAAATCACCCATCACTATAACCCGGTCTTGTGCATCAAAACTACTAACACACTCATTCAGCTGCTCCCAAAACACTTGCCTCTCATGATCTTTCTTCTCATGCCCAGGTGCATATGCACCAATAATCACCCATCTCTCTCCATCAACTCTCAGTTTTACCCATATCAATCTATAATTTACTATCTAACACTCTATCACATACTCCTACAACTCCTGATTCAGGAGTGGTGCTACTCCTTCCCTTGCTCTTGTCCTCTCACTAACCCCTGACTTTACTCCCAAGACATTCCCAAACCACTCTTCTCCTTTACCCTTGAGCTTCGTTTCACTCAGAGCCAAAACATCCAGGTTCCTTTCCTCAAAAATACTACCTATCTCTCCTTTTTTCTCATCTTGGTTACATCCACACACATTTACACACCCCAATCTGAGCCTTCGAGTAGGATGAGCACCTCTCGCGTGACTCCTTCTTCTGTTTCCCCTTTTAGAAAGTTAAAACACAAGGAGGGGAGGGTTTCTGGCCCCCGCTCCCGTCCCCTTTAGTCGCCTTCTACGACACGTGAGGAATGCGTGGGAAGTATTCTTTCTCCCCTATCCCCAGGGATATTATTATTATATATATATATATATATATATATTATATATATATATATATATATATATATATATATATATATATATATATATATATATATATATATATATATTCTGTACTCAGTCTCTCCTAGTACTTCCTCACACAAGTCTACTTCCCAAGCTCACTTACTCTCACCACCCTCTTCACCCCAACATTCACTCTTCTTTTCTGAAAACCCATACAAATCTTCACCTTAGCCTCCACAAGATAATGATCAGACATCCCTCCAGTTGCACCTCTCAGCACATTAACATCCAAAAGTCTCTCTTTCGCGCGTCTGTCAATTAACACGTAATCCAATAACGCTCTCTGGCCATCTCTCCTACTTACATAAGTATACTTATGTATATCTCGCTTTTTAAACCAGGTATTCCCAATCATCAGTCCTTTTTCGGCACATAAATCTACAAGCTCTTAACCATTTCCATATACAACACTGAACACCCCATGTATACCAATTATTCCCTCAACTGCCACATTACTCACCTTTGCATTCAAATCACCCATCACTATAACCCGGTCTCGTGCATCAAAACCACTAACACACTCATTCAGCTGCTCCCAAAACACTTGGAAAAAGGTGAGAACAATGGAAGTAAGGGGAGTGGGGTAGGAATGGGATGTATTTAGGGAATCAGTGATAGATTGCGCAAAAGATGCTTGTGGCATGAGAAGAGTGGGAGGTGGGTTGATTAGAAAGGGTATTGAGTGGTGGGATGAAGAGGTAAGAGTATTAGTGAAAGAGAAGAGAGAGGCATTTGGACGATTTTTGCAGGGAAAAAATGCAATTGAGTGGGAGATGTATAAAAGAAAGAGACAGGAGGTCAAGAGAAAGGTGCAAGAGGTGAAGAAAAGGGCAAATGAGAGTTGGGGTGAGAGGGTATCATTAAATATTAGGGAGAATAAAAAGATGTTCTGGAAGGAGGTAAATAAAGTGCGTAAGACAAGTGAGCAAATGGGAACTTCAGTGAAGGGCGCAAATGGGGAGGTGATAACAAGTAGTGGTGATGTGAGAAGGAGATGGAGTGAGTATTTTGAAGGTTTGTTGAATGTGTTTGATGATAGAGTGGCAGATATAGGGTGTTTTGGTCGAGGTGGTGTGCAAAGTGAGAGGGTTAGGGAAAATGATTTGGTAAACAGAGAAGAGGTATTAAAAGCTTTGCGGATGATGAAAGCCGGCAAGGCAGCAGGTTTGGATGGTATTGCAGTGGAATCTATTAAAAAAGGGGGTGACTGTATTGTTGACTGATTGGTAAGGTTATTTAATGTATGTATGACTCATGATGACGTGCCTGAGGATTGGCGGAATGCGTGCATAGGGCCACTGTACAAAGGCAAAGGGGATAAAAGTGAGTGCTCAAATTACAGAGGTATAAGTTTGTTGAGTATTCCTGGTAAATTATATGGGAGGGTATTGATTGAGAGGGTGAAGGCATGTACAGAGCATCAGATTGGGGAAGAGCAGTGTGGTTTCAGATGTGGTAGAGGATGTGTGGATCAGGTGTTTGCTTTGAAGAATGTATGTGAGAAATACTTAGATAAGCAAATGGATTTGTATGTAGCATTCATGGATCTGGAGAAGGCATATGATAGAGTTGATAGAGATGCTCTGTGGAAGGTAATAAGAATTTATGGTGTGGGAGGCAAGCTGTTAGAAGCAGTGAAAAGTTTTTATCGAGGATGTAATGCATGTGTACTTGTAGGAAGAGAGGAAAGTGATTGGTTCTCAGTGAATGTAGGTTTGCGGCAGGTGTGTGTGATGTCTCCATGGTTGTTTAATTTGTTTATGGATGGGGTTGTTAGGGAGGTGAATGCAAGAGTTTTGGAAAGAAGGGCAAGCATGAAGTCCGTTGGGGATGAGAGAGCTTGGGAAGTGAGTCAGTTGTTGTTCGCTGATGATACAGCGCTGGTGGCTGATTCATGTGAGAAACTGCAGAAGCTGGTGACTGAGTTTGGTAAAGTGTGTGAAAGAAGAAAGTTAAGAGTAAATGTGAATAAGAGCAAGGTTATTAGGTACAGTAGGTTTGAGGGTCAAGTCAATTGGGAGGTGAGTTTGAATGGAGAAAAACTGGAGGAAGTGAAGTGTTTTAGATATCTGGGATTGGATCTGGCAGCGGATGGAACCATGGAAGCGAAAGTGGATCATTGGGTGGGGGAGGGGGCGAAAATTCTGGGAGCCTTGAAGAATGTGTGGAAGTCGAGAACATTATCTCGGAAAGCAAAAATGGGTATGTTTGAAGGAATAGTGGCTCCAACAATGTTGTACGGTTGCGAGGCGTGGGCTATGGATAGAGTTGTGCGCAGGAGGATGGATGTGCTGGAAATGAGATGTTTGAGGACATGTGTGGTGTGAGGTGGTTTGATCGAGTAAGTGACGGAAGGGTAAGAGAGATGTGTGGAAATAAAAAGAGCGTGGTTGAGAGAGCAGAAGAGGGTGTTTTGAAATTGTTTGGGCACATGGAGAGAATGAGTGAGGAAAGATTGACCAAATGGATATATGTGTCGGAGGTGGAGGGAACGAGGAGAAGAGGGAGACCAAATTGGAAGTGGAAAGATGGAGTGAAAAAGATTTTGTGTGATCGGGGACTGAACATGCAGGAGGGTGAAAGGAGGGCAAGGAATAGAGTGAACTGGAGCGATGTGGTATACCGGGGTTGACGTGCTGTCAGTGGATTGAATCAAGGCATGTGAAGCGTCTGGGGTAAACCATGGAAAGCTGTGTAGGTATGTATATTTGCGTGTGTGGACGTATGTATATACATGTGTATGGGGGTGGGTTGGGCCATTTCTTTCGTCTGTTTCCTTGCGCTACCTCGCAAACGCGGGAGACAGCGACAAAGCAAAAAAAAAAAAAAAAAAAAAATATATATATATATATATATATATATATATATATATATATATATATATATATATATATATATATATATATTTTTATACTTTGTCGCTGTCTCCCGCGTTTGCGAGGTAGCGCAAGGAAACAGACGAAAGAAATGGCCCAACCCCCCCCCATACACATGTATATACATACGTCCACACACGCAAATATACATACCTACACAACTTTCCATTGTTTACCCCAGACGCTTCACATGCCTTGATTCAATCCACTGACAGCATGTCAACCCCGGTATACCACATCGCTCCAATTCACTCTATTCCTTGCACGCCTTTCACCCTCCTGCATGTTCAGGCCCCGATCACACAAAATCTTTTTCACTCCATCTTTCCACCTCCAATTTGGTCTAACTCTTCTCCTCGTTCCCTCCACCTCCGACACATATATCCTCTTGGTCAATCTATCCTCACTCATTCTCTCCATGTGACCAAACCACTTCAAAACACCCTCTTCTGCTCTCTCAACCACGCTATTTTTATTTCCACAATTCTCTCTTACCCTTACGTTACTCACTCGATCAAACCACCTCACACCACACATTGTCCTTAAACATCTCATTTCCAGCACATCCATCCTCCTGCGCACAACTCTATCCATAGCCCACGCCTCGCAACCATACAACATTGTTGGAACCACTATTCCTTCAAACATACCCATTTTTGCTTTCCGAGATAATGTTCTCGACTTCCACACATTCTTCAAGGCTCCCAGAATTTTCGCCCCCTCCCCCACCCTATGATCCACTTCCGCTTCCATGGTTCCATCCGCTGCCAGATCCACTCCCAGATATCTAAAACACTTCACTTCCTCCAGTTTTTCTCCATTCAAACTCACCTCCCAATTGACTTGACCCTCAAACCTACTGTACCTAATAACCTTGCTCTTATTCACATTTACTCTTAACTTTCTTCTTCCACACACTTTACCAAACTCAGTCACCAGCTTCTGCAGTTTCTCACATGAATCAGCCACCAGCGCTGTATCATAAGCGAACAACAACTGACTCACTTCCCAAGCTCTCTCATCCCCAACAGACTTCATACTTGCCCCTCTTTCGAAAACTCTTGCATTTACCTCCCTAACAACCCATCCATAAACAAATTAAACAACCATGGAGACATCACACACCCCTGCCGCAAACCTACATTCACTGAGAACCAATATATATATATATATATATATATATATATATATATATATATATATATATATATATATATATATATATATATATATATATATATATATATATATATATATATATATATATATATATATATATATATATATATATATATATATTAATAGATATATAGATATATATATATCCTATTTTTATAGATGGGTTTTATGGATGCGGTTGTTAGGGAGGTGAATGCAAGAGTTTTGGAAAGAGGGGCAAGTATGAAGTCTGTTGTGGATGAGAGAGCTTGGGAAGTGAGTCAGTTGTTGTTCGCTGATGATATAGCGCTGGTGGCTGATTCATGTGAGAAACTGCAAAGCTGGTGACTGAGTTTGGTAAAGTGTGTGAAAGAAGAAAGTTAAGAGTAAATGTGAATAAGAACAAGGTTATTAGGTACAGTAGGGTTGAGGTTAAAGTCAATTGGGAGGTAAGTTTGAATGGAGAAAAACTGGAGGAAGTAAAGTGTTTTAGATATCTGGGAGTGGATCTGGCAGCGGATGGAACCATGGAAGCGGAAGTGAATCATAGGGTGGGGGAGGGGGCGAAAATCCTGGGAGCCTTGAAGAATGTGTGGAAGTCGAAAACATTATCTCGGAAAGCAAAAATGGGTATGTTTGAAGGAATAGTGGTTCCAACATTGTTGTATGGTTGCGAGGCGTGGGCTATGGATAGAGTTGTGCGCAGGAGGGTGGATGTGCTGGAAATGAGATGTTTGGGGACAATTTGTGGTGTGAGGTGGTTTGATCGAGTAAGTAATGTAAGGGTAAGAGAGATGTGTGGAAATAAAAAGAGCGTCGTTGAGAGAGCAGAGGATGTTGTTTTGAAATGGTTTGGGCACATGGAGAGAATGAGTGAGGAAAGATTGACCAAGAGGATATATGTGTCGGAGGTGAAGGGAACGAGGAGAAGTGGGAGACCAAATTGGAGGTGGAAAGATGGAGTGAAAAAGATTTTTTGTGATCGGGGCCTGAACATGCAGGAGGGTGAAAGGCGGGCAAGGAATAGAGTGAATTGGATCGATGTGGTATACCGGGGTTGACGTGCTGTCAGTGGATTTAATCAGGGCATGTGAAGCGTCTGGGGTAAACCATGGAAAGTTGTGTGGGGTCTGGATGTGGAAAGGGAGCTGTGGTTTCGGGAATTATTGTATGACAGCTAGAGACTGAGTGTGAACGAATGGGTCCTTTGTTGTGTTTTCCTAGTACTAACTCGCACACATGAGGTGGCGAGGGGGTTGTTATTCCATGTGTGGCGAGGTGGCGATGGGAACAAATAAAGGCAGACAGTGTGAATTATGTACATGTGTATATAGGTATATGTCTGTGTGCATATATATGTGTACATTGAGTTGTATAAGTATGTATATTTGCGTGTGTGGACGTGTATGTATATACATGTGTATTTGGGGGGGGTGGGGCCATTCTCTCGTCTGTTTCCTTGCGCTACCTCGCTAACGCGGGAGACAGCGACAAAGCAAAATAAATAGATAAATGGGTGAATTCTCCTATACACTAGTTAAGGTGGGCTGATCAGTACGCAAAGGGAAGTGGGCCACACTTTGCACAGGTTAGGCTGAGCTAGTCAGTGCACAAGCATGAATGGATTAACCTTTACACAGACACCGACTCCCTTTTCCACTCTTGCTGTCACTTTAAGTGAAGGTCACCTTACTCTAGTAGCTTTGATTTAATATCAAGTGCATCATTTTCCTGGTGGTAGAGATGCTGACCTCATTATCAGATTTCGTTTTCTTTGGGGTGATTATACTTTAGATAAACATCAGCATTTATATCTAACAAGTAATTCACTAAGTCAGTAAGTACTCATCTGCCTCTGGAAAAGAGAATTTGATTTTCTCTAGGTTATCCAATGGCCTAATAGTCTGGGTGGCTTTGAATTATCATTTCTTTATGATTTTAAAAGGTGAAAGATGTAACCCATCCGCTATACAATTGTTACACATATTTAAAATCAGGAAGGAGGTTAGCTTTGCCCATGCAGCGTACTGATAGATACAGAAAGTCTTTTGTACCTAAAAGCGTCCTCCTTTTCAATCATTTGTCAGCACAATAGGAAAGTAAAATATTAAAGTGTTTCCTTTGATATTTTATTGCTTTATTGATTTTATTATTCTTTTAATGCAGAAACACTAGGGAGCTCTCAAAGCCAAGAAGAATTTCATTTTGTAATATATCTTGTATTACAATTTGACTAATAAAAACTTACTTACTTACTTACTTAAGATTATGTCAGACATATCAGATATTTGGAAATCGTCAAAGCTTGTGTAGTTGTTTATAGAAATATATGCTCCATATACTAACATAGTTTCATTACATTATTCAGAGAACCCAAGGGAGAGAGTAGTAGGGGAGCAAGAATATCTTGGCCTTTGAGTACTACAACCCTTAATACGCCGCTGATGGCAGGAAGCTGTTGAAAAAGAGGGATTATACACGTATGACATTGCTTGCATGGATATGTGAAATTGGTTCTCACTTTTGCAGCTGTGAACAGAAAGGTGAGTTGTTAGTGAAAGATAAGGTGTTTTAAGGAAGATATAGGACAACTCAGCCAAAATCAGCACGAACCCAGTTTTACATTAGTTTCTTTTACACAGTCGTTTATCATCTGACTGCAGAACTGGACCAGGAAAAGGCTTTGTATTAAGTTGTCATACCAGGTGTCGGTGTACAGACTGACGCAAGCATTGTTGAGGGAAATAATACCACTGAAATACGTCAAAGGGCTGCAAAGTTGTCCCAGGCATACACAAAGGGCGAGTTGTAAGTAATGAGAAGACCCTTTAAATGCAAAACGTGAACATGACACTTTACACCTGCATATTCTTTCCCAACGGATGAGTTGCTTTGAATATTCATGTGGCTCTTATGGCGTCAAATGCTGGAGGGGATCGAGATGTAAAATATTGTCTTTTCCTAGCGCTACCTCGCACACATGAGGGGGGAGGGGGATGGTATTCCATGTGTGGCGAGGTGGCGATGGGAATGAATAAAGGCAGACAGTGTGAATTGTGTGCATGGGTATATGTGTGTGTGTCTGTATGTGTATATATGTGTGTACATTGAGATGTATAGGTATGTATATTTGCGTGTGTGGACGTGTATGTATATACATGTGTATGGGGGTGGGTTGGGCCATTTCTTTCGTCTGTTTCCTTGTGCTACCTCGCAAATGCGGGAGACAGCGACAAAGCAAAATAAAAAAATAAAATAGATTCCACATGAACGTTACTGAATGTTTACCCAGCATGGTATCGACTCCTTGACCAGCTTCTAACGGATTTGTGCATACAGTGTTATACTGTCATGATTTTTTTTCTTAAGTGAGAGGAATTGATAGTTAACTCTCGGAGGGTTGTTATACTTGAAAGTACTTATGAAGTATTGTGTATAAGTTAAATTCTTGTTTTATTTTGTATCATTTGCTTTCATAGGTGTTCTTTGCTTTGCTAGTGACCTTTGATCATACGACTAGCATATCTGTCCGACTAAGGAAGATATATATGAGAAATATTGTTCTCCCAGACTGATGTGGTGCCAATCTAGCGCGAACGCGATATTTAATAGTGACTCCATTTTAGCTGCTGCGTCAGTGGCCAGATAAGGTCACAATAATCGGACGTTCTGCGACTGTCGTCTACTTTGATGGCATTTTGTTTTCATAGTTTGGTAAAGAAGGTGGTGACACATGTCATGATATAGGTCTACGTGGATGGAAGAGCCGCTGTGCATGTAGAAAAAGTAGAACTATACACAATCATCTTAAATTCCGCTAAATATTGAAAGATTCCAAAAGTTAGTGTTAATGGTC
>NC_092238.1:19733221-19828796 GCF_036320965.1 Panulirus ornatus
TTGAAAAATTGTGGAAGTCGAAAAACATTATCCCGGAAAGCAAAAATGGGTAGGGTTTTGAAGGAATAATGGTTCCAACAATGTTTGTAGGGGGTTTCGGGGCGTGGCTATGGATAAGAGTTGTGCCCCAGGAGGATGATGTGCGGGAAAATAAAGATGTTTGAGGACAATGGTGGGGGTGAGGGGTTTGATCGAGAATTAACAAAGGGGAAAGAGGGATGTGTGGAAATAAAAAGAGCGTGGTTGAGAGAGCAGAAGAGGTGTTTTGAAGTGGTTGGGCACAGGAAGAATGAGTGAGGAAGATTGACCAAGAGGATATATGTGCGGGGGTGGAGGAACGAGGAGAAGAGGAACCAAATTGGAGGTGGAAAGATGGAGGGGAAAAGGGATTTTTGTGTGATGGGGGCCCTGAACATCCCCCCAGGGGGGGGTGAAAGGAGGGCAAGGAATAGAGGGGAATTGGAGCGTTTTGTGTATACGGGGTTTTGACGTGCTGTCAGGGGATTGAATCAAGAAAGTGAAGCGTCTGGGGTAAACCATGAAAGCTGGTAGGTATAGATTGCGTGTGTGGACGTGTGTATGTACATGTGTATGGGGGGGTTTGGGGCCATTTCTTTCGTCTGTTTCCTTGCCTACCTCGCAAACGCGGGAGACAGCGAAAAAGTAAAAAAAAAAAAAAAAAAAAAAAAAAAAATATAATATATAATTTATATATATATAAAATATATATATAATATATATATAAATAAATACACATATTATATATATATATATAATATATATATATAATATTATATAAAATATATATATATATATAAATATATATATATATATAAATATAAAATAATATATATATATGGGCTGGAAGTCTCGCTAAGGGGGTGAGGCTTTTTAAAAACTAATATCATTACTCTTAAACCCGAGGCTTTTTTGGGTATAAATAGAAGCCACTTATTATAAAGGTAACATATAACTGTTACCACCCAACCCCCAAACAAAAAACAACACGGAAGTAACCTGCAACACGCCCCCACACAAGGAACTGTATTCGCGCAGGAGAATAGTCATTATTTTGGTTACCGAAGAAAATCACAATATCTTTCCTCCTTTTTTCTTCCCCCAACCCCTTCCCACCCCGGGCCCGTTTCATCGGTCCATGCGAGAGGTGTGGGCTGCTGGAAAAATTTAAAACCCACACTCGAGGCTGACCGCATACTGAGGGCGACAGGCCACAGTACACACGGGTTCCCTTACGCCCTTCTTAAACCCACTCTAGTGCCTGCCGTCTGCAGTCGTACGGCGAAAATACCCTCGACTCCAGACTACTAAGTGGTTGCACGACCTTCCTTCCCACACTCGTCACAGTCTCCACTGGATACTTTCATCTCAAAAAGCTGTTTTCCTCCAACGCAAGCACGCACCGCACACGACACACACACACACACACACACAAACAACACACACACACACACACACACACATATATATATATTTTATATTATATATATATAAAAATAAATATATTATAATATATATATAAATAATATATATATATATATAAATAAAATTTTTTTTCAAACTATTCCGCCTTTTTCCGCGTTAAAATATATAATAAAATATATATATATATATTTATATATATATATATATAAATATATATATATATAATATATAAATATATATATAAAAAAATATATATATATAATATATATATATTTTATATATATATATATATATAATATATAAATATAATATATATATAATATATACCCCACACACACACATACACCGCACATATACCCACATACACACATAAATTAATTCCCATATGAAAAAATGTAAGAAATAATTAAAAACTGAAAACCCTTTTAGCTTGAAATAACAATTATTCACAGAAAATTTATTTCCCGTTAGCAATGAGATCTTACCTAAATATGTGTGGATAAAACCAAGATTTAAGACTGTATCTTGCCAAGCTTGACCTGAGGTACAAACGTGAAAAATGAAAAAATTTTGAAGAACAATAGACACTGCCCAAAATGAATACTGTTTGAAAACAAAAAGATCCTTAAGGTATCATAATAGAAACACAAGAATCAAAGAGAAAATAATTACATATCATAATAAAGAGTTGGACTTTGTTGTGGAACAGATGTGGCTAACACTTTTCCCTTTGATAAAAAATTACTGTGACTAAAAAATAGTTATCTTAAATCAATACCCCTAACCCCCACCTTTCTGATGAGTGAAAGGGCAATATTTAACTAAAAAAAGAATACAAAACTAAAAGAAAAAATATTTCCCTTTGGTTTTACATAACTCTAGAAACCTAATATTGTATTTTTTGGGCCCTATCTCATAATTTTTTTTAAGAATGATGATAAAAACATGCTTTAATCAGTACCCATGAACCAATGACACCCAAAAGAATGGTGTTCCAAACAGGAACAAAAAACTCTGAAAGCTTTGAAAAGGCATTAGATGATGAGGTGGCAGGTGGGGTGTCTGGTTGGGGAGTATGCAGAGCAAGAAGGTCTTTAAAAAGTGACTGGTGAAAAGAGTGGAATGGTGAAAACCTTACATAAGAAGGAAGTGGTAAATCAACTAGGAAATGCATTTGAATTTCTCAAGCTAGGTGACTACGTTATTGATTGGTAATTAGGACAAAGAAAATTTTTGTAAAAAGCTATAGTGAAAGCAAGAGTGACAAATTCAGAGGTTTTAAATGACAAAGTCAATAGTTTGTTGATTGTACTTGGTAAATTGGGTGGAGAGCAGTAATCAAGAGGGTGGGGGATGCAGAGAGCTTCAGACAGGGGGGAAAACAAGCTTGAGAAGGGGTAAGGATTTTTTAGAATATTGTTCACTCTGAAGAATCTGTGTGAGAAAACTTAGAGAAACAGGATTTGTATGAGGACTTATGGACTGCCCGAAAGCATATGACAACAAATAGAGATGCTCTTGAAAGATGATATGGATAAAGGGGGGGAAGAGTTTTTTATCAAAAGAGTAAACATGTGTAAGTAGGAGGAAGAGGGCACATGGTTCCATGTGGGAAGGGGATCTGTGGCAGGAGTGTGGATATCCCAAAACAGCAGTTTAATATTTTTTTTAATGGGTGGAGGAAGTGAAAACAAGGGTCTTAGACCCGAAGAGTGAATGAATGAATAAAATGGGAAGTTTTTAATCAAAAAAGTAAGACAATAGCAAGCTGGAGGGAAAGAGGGCAAGTGGTTCCCTGTGATGGTGGTTCTGCAGCAGGGAAACTGGTATATCAGCACAGCTGTTTAAAGTTTATTATCTGGGTGATAAGGAAAGTGAAAAATAAGGGGCTTAGAGAAGAAATAGTCTGCAGTCTGTCAGGGGAAGGGGGCTTAGAGGGTTTTTTAAAAATTATTGTCTACTGATGACAAGATCTGGGAGCAGAAATTCAAGTAAAAACTGCAGAAAAATTTCTTTCTTAGTTTTGGGGAAGCAAGTGGGAAAGGGGAAAGAGATTAATGTGAAAAAAAAAAAGCAAGGTTAAGCACAAGAAAAAACAAGTAGGTGGGGTGTGGACTGAATGGAGTAAAATGTGGAGAAAGTGAAGTTTTTTAGATATCTGGAGTAGAAAAGGCCAGCAAATGAAAACCCTGGAGCTGAGGTGAGTCATGGGGTTCAATGAGGGGGGTAGAGGCCCCGGTTAATGAGGACCTTTCACTCCATCCTTCCATGTACAGTTTGGTCACTCCCTTTTCCTTGACCCCTGTGCTTCTGACACACCTTTGTCAACCACTCCTCATTTGTTTTTTTCATATGTCCTGACCATAGCACACCCTCTTCAGCTTTCTTAACCATACTCCTCTTATTACCTCATCTCTCCCTTACATATAATTTCTTGCTCAGTCAGACCTCACACCAGTGTTGTCCTCAAATATTTCATTTTCATCATATTAAATCTTCCATACATTCTTATGTAGATCCAGTGCCTCAGATCCATACAACATTGTTGGGACAACTATAATTTTAGACATGCCTTGATCCACATCTCAATGTAGTCCTCATTAACCCCAGGACCTCTACCCCCCTCATGAACCCCATGACTCACCTCAGCTCCCATGGTTTCATTTGCTGCCTTTTCTACTCCCAGATATCTAAAACACTTCACTTTCTCCACATTTACTCCATTCAGACTCACACCCCACCTACCTTGTTTTTTCTTGTGCTTAACCTTGCTTTTATTCACATTAATCTCTTTCTCCTTCCACTTGCTTCCCCAAACTAAGAAAGCAATTTCTGCAGTTTCTTACTTGAATCTGCTACCAGCATCTTGTCATCAGTAGACAATAATGTAATAACCCTCTAAGACCCTTACCCATGACAGACTGCAGACCTATTTCTCTCTCTAAGACCCTTATTTTCACTTTCCTCATCACCCAGATAATAAACATTAAACAGCTGTGCTGATATCACAGATTCCTGCTGCAGACCCACCATCACATGGAACCACTTGCCCTCCTTTCCTCCAGCTTGCATATATGTCTTACTCTTTTGATAAAAACTTCACCATTTATTCATATCATTCACTCTTCAGTCTAAGACCCTTGTTTTCACTTCCCTTCACCCATATAATAAAAATATTAAACAGCTGTGTTGATATCACACACTCCTGCCACAGATCCACCTTCACATGGAACCATGTGCCCTCCTTTCCTCCTACTTACACATGTCTTACTCTTTTGATAAAAACTCTTCACCCTATATCCATATCATCTTCCAAAGAGCATCTCTATTTGCTTGTCATATGCTTTCTGCAGTCCCATAAAGTCCTCATACAAATCCTGTTTCTCTAAGTTTTTCTCACACAGATTCTTCAGAGTGAACACACTATTCTACACATCCTCTACCCCTTCTCAAGCTATGTTTTCCCCCCTGTCTGAAGCTCTCTGCATACCACCACCCTCTTGATTACTGCTCTCCCACCCAACATACCAAGTACAATCAACAAACTATTGACTTTGTCATTTGAACTCTGACATTTGTCACTCTTGCCTTTACACTATAGCTTCATACAAGAATTCTTCTTGTCCTAACTACCAAATCAATAACGTAGTCACCTAGCTTGAGAAATTCAAATGCAGTCCCTAGTTGATTTACCACATTCCTTCTTATGTAAGGTTTTCACCACTTCCACTCTTTTCACCAGTCCACTTGTTAAGACCTTCTTGCTCTGCATACCTCCCCAACCCAGACACCCCACCTGCCACCCTCATCATCAAATGCATTCAACAGTCTTTCAGAGTACTTGTTCCATGTTTGGAACACCATTCTTTTGGTGTCATTAGGTTCATGGGTACTGGTTACAAGCATATTTTATATCATCATTCTTAAGAAAATTATGAGATATGTGCAGAAATACAACTGTTAGGTTTCTGAGAGTTATGTAAAACCAAATGGAATATATTTTCTTATAGTTTTGTATTCTTTTTTTAGTTGAATATTGTCCTCACTCATCAGAAAGGTGAGGTTATGGTATTGATTTAAGATAACTATTTTTTAGTCACAGTAATGTTATCTAAGACAAGTGTTAGCCACATCTGATATCCACAACAAAGTCCAACTCTTTCATCTACTGATAATGTAATTATCTTCTCTTTGATTCTTGTGTTTCTATTCCTGATACCTTAAGGATCATTTTGTTTTCAAACAGTGTTCAGTTTGAGCAGTGTCATATTGTTTTCTAAAAATTCTTCATTCTACACGTTTGTACCTCAGGTCAAGCTTTGGCAAGATACAGTCTTAAATCTTGGTTTTATCCACACATACTTGAGGTAAGATCTCATTGCTAACGGGAAATCATTTTCTGTGTATAATTGTTATTTCAAGCTAGAAGTTTTCAGTTTTCTAATTATTTCTTACATTTTTCATATGTATATGTATATATATGTGTGTATGTGTGTATATGTGCGTATGTATGTGTGTGTGTGTATATATATATATATATATATATATATATATATATATATATATATATATATATATATATATATATATATATATATTATCCCTGGGGATAGGGGTGAAAGAATACTTCCCATGCATTCCTCGCGTGTCGTAGAAGGCGACTAGAGGGGACGGGAGCGAGGAGCCAGAAATCTTCCTCTCCTTGTATTTTTAACTTTCTAAAATGGGAAACAGAAGAAGGAGTCACGCGGGGAGTGCTCATCCTCCTCGAAGGCTCAGACTGGGGTGTCTAAATGTGTGTGGATGTAACCAAGATGTGAAAAAAGGAGAGTTAGGTAGTACGTTTGAGGAAAGGAACTTGGATGTTTTGGCTCTGAGTGAAAGGAAGCTCAAGGGTAAAGGGGAAGAGTGGTTTGGGAATGTCTTGAGAGTAAAGTCAGGGGTTAGTGAGAGGACAAGAGCAAGGGAAGGAGTAGCACTATTCCTGAAACAGGAGTTGTGGGAGTATGTGATAGAATGTAAGAAAGTAAATTTTCGATTAATATGGGTAAAACTGAAAGTTGATGGAGAGAGATGGGTGATTATTGGTGTATATGCACCTGGGCATGAGAAGAAAGATCATGAGAGGCAAGTGTTTTGGGAGCAGCTGAATGAGTATGTTAGTGGTTTTGATGCTCGAGACCGGGTTATAGTGATGGGTGATTTGAATGCAAAGGTGAGTAATGTGGCAGTTGAGGGAATAATTGGTATATATGGGGTGTTCAGTGTTGTAAATGGAAATGGTGAAGAGCTTGTAGATTTATGTGCTGAAAAAGGACTGGTGATTGGGAATACCTGGTTTAAAAAGCGAGATATACATAAGTATACGTATGTAAGTAGGAGAGATGGCCAGAGAGCGTTATTGGATTACGTGTTAATTGACAGGCGCTCGAAAGAGAGACTTTTGGATGTTAATGTGCTGAGAGGTGCAACTGGAGGGATGTCTGATCATTATCTTGTGGAGGCGAAGATGAAGATTTGTATGGGTTTTCAGAAAAGAAGAATGAATGTTGGGTGAAGAGGGTGGTGAGAGTAAGTGAGCTTGGGAAGGAGACTTGTGTGAAGAAGTACCAGGAGGGACTGAAACAGAATGGAAAAAGGTGAGAACAATAGAAGTAAGGGGAGTGGGGGAGGAATGGGATGTATTTAGGGAAACAGAGATGGATTGCGCAAAAGATGCTTGTGGCATGGGAAGAGTGGGAGGTGGGTGGATTAGAAAGGGTAGTGAGTGGTGGGATGAAGAAGTAAGATTATTAGTGAAAGAGAAGAGAGAGGCATTTGGACGATTTTTGCAGGGAAAAAATGCAATTGAGTGGGAATGTATAAAAGAAAGAGACAGGATGTCAAGAGAAAGGTGCAAGAGGTGAAAAAGAGGGCAAATGAGAGTTGGGGTGAGAGAGTATCATTAAATTTTAGGGAGAATAAAAAGATGTTCTGGAAGGAGGTAAATAAAGTGCGTAAGACAAGGGAGCAAATGGGAACTTCAGTGAAGGGCGCTAATGGGGAGGTGATAACAAGTAGTGGTGATGTGGAAGGAGATGGAGTGAGTATTTTGAAGGTTTGTTGAATGTGTTTGATGATAGAGTGGCAGATATAGGGTGTTTTGGTCGAGGTGGTGTGCAAAGTGAGAGGGTTAGGGAAAATGATTTGGTAAACAGAGAAGAGGTAGTAAAAGCTTTGCGGAAGATGAAAGCCGGCAAGGCAGCAGGTTTGGATGGTATTGCAGTGGAATTTATTAAAAAAGCGGGGTAACTGTATTGTTGACTGGTTTGTAAGGTTATTTAATGTATGTATGACTCATGGTGAGGTGCCTGAGGATTGGCGGAATGCGTGCATAGTGCCATTGTACAAAGGCAAAGGGGATAAGAGTGAGTGCTCAAATTACAGAGGTATAAGTTTGTTGAGTATTCCTGGTAAATTATATGGGAGGGTATTGACTGAGATGGTGAAGGCATGTACAGAGCATCAGATTGGGGAAGAGCAGCGTGGTGTCAGAAGTGGTAGAGGATGTGTGGATCAGGTTTTTGCTTTAAAGAATGTATGTGAGAAATACTTAGAAGAGCAAATGGATTTGTATGTAGCATTTATGGATCTGGAGAAGGCATATGATAGAGTTGATAGAGATGCTCTGTGGAAGGTATTAAGAATGTATGGTGTGGGAGGCAAGTTATTAGAAGCAGTGAAAAGTTTTTTCGAGGATGTAAGGCATGTGTATGTGTAGGAAGAGAGGAAAATGATTGGTTCTCAGTGAATGTAGGTTTGCGGCAGGGGTGTGTGATGTCCCCATGGTTGTTTAATTTGTTTATGGATGGGGTTGTTAGGGAGGTGAATGCAAGAGTTTTGGAAAGAGGGGCAAGTATGAAGTCTGTTGTGGATGAGAGAGCTTGGGAAGTGAGTCAGTTGTTGTTCGCTGATGATACAGCGCTGGTGGCTGATTCATGTGAGAAACTTCAGAAGCTGGTGACTGAGTTTGGTAAAGTGTGTGAAAGAAGAAAGTTAAGAGTAAATGTGAATAAGAGCAAGGTTATTAGGTACAGTAGGGTTAAGGGTCAAGTCAATTGGGAGGTAAGTTTGAATGGAGAAAAACTTGAGGAAGTAAAGTGTTTTAGATATCTGGGAGTGGATCTGGCAGCGGATGGAACCATGGAAGCGGAAGTGAATCATAGGGTGGAGGAGGGGGCGAAAATCCTGGGAGCGTTGATGAATGTGTGGAAGTCGAGAACATTATCTCGGAAAGCAAAAATGGGTATGTTTGAAGGAATAGTGGTTCCAAAAATGTTGTATGGTTGTGAGGCGTGGGCTATGGATAGAGTTGTGCGCAGGAGGGTGGATGTGCTGGAAATGAGATGTTTGAGGACAATGTGTGGTGTGAGGTGGTTTGATCGAGTAAGTAATGTAAGGGTGAGAGAGATGTGTGGAAATAAAAGGAGCGTGGTTGAGAGAGCAGAAGAGGGTGTTTTGAAATGGTTTGGGCACATGGAGAGAATGAGTGAGGAGAGATTGACCAAGAGGATATATGTGTCGGAGGTGGAGGGAACGAGGAGAAGTGGGAGACCAAATTGGAGGTGGAAAGATGGAGTGAAAAAGATTTTTTGTGATCGGGGCCTGAACATGCAGGAGGGTGAAAGGCGGGCAAGGAATAGAGTGAATTGGATCGATGTGGTATACCGGGTTGACGTGCTGTCAGTGGATTGAATCAGGGCATGTGAAGCGTCTGGAGTAAACCATGGAAAGTTGTGTGGGGCCTGGATGTGGAAAGGGAGCTGTGGTTTCGGGCATTATTGCGGGACAGCTGGAGACTGAGTGTGAACGAATTGTGCCTTTGTTGTCTTTTCCTAGTGCTACCTCGCACACATGTGAAGGGAGGGGGATGGTTTTCCATGTGTGGCGAGGTGGCAATGTGAATGAATAGGGGCAGACAGTGTGAATTGTGTGCATGGGTATATATGTATATGTCTGTGTGTATATATATGTATATGTGTACATTGAGATGTATAGGTATGTATATTTGCGTGTGTGGGCGTGTGTGTGTGTACATTGTGTATGGGGGTGGGTTGGGCCATTTCTTACGTCTTTTTCCTTACGCTACCTCGCAAACGCGGGAGACAGCGACAAAGCAAAATATGATTAATATATATATATATATATATACATATATATATATAGGGGACGGGGACTAAAGGGGACGGGAGCGGGGGGCCAGGAATCCTCCTCTCCTTGTATTTTTAACTTTCTAAAAAATGGGGACAGAAGGAGTCACGCGGGAATTGCTCATACTCCTTGTAGACTCAGGTTGGGGTGTCTAAATGTGTGTGGATGTAACCAAGATGTGAAAAAAGGAGAGATAGGTAGTATGTTTGAGGAAAGGAAACTGGATGTTTTGGCTCTGAGTGAAACGAAGCTCAAGGGTAAAGGGGAAGAGTGGTTTGGGAATGTCTTGGGAGTAAAGTCAGGGGTTAGTGAGAGGACAAGAGCAAAGGAAGAAGTAGCAGTACTCCTGAAACAGGGGTTGTGGGAGTATGTGATAGAATGTAAGAAAGTAAATTCTCGATTGATATGGGTAAAACTGAAAGTTGATGGAGAGAGATGGGTGATTATTGGTGCATATGCACCTGGGCATGAGAAGAAAGATCTTGAGAGGCAAGTGTTTTGGGAGCAGCTGAATCAGTGTGTTAGTGGTTTTGATGTACGCGACCGAGTTATAGTGATGGGTGATTTGAATGCAAAGGTGAGTAATGTGGCAGTTGAGGGAATAATTGGTATACATGGGGTGTTCAGTGTTGTAAATGGAAATGGTGAAGAGCTTGTAGATTTATGTGCTGAAAAATGACTGGTGATTGGGAATACCTGGTTTAGAGAGCGAGTTATACATAAGTATACGTATGTAAGTAGGAGAGATTGCCAGAGAGCGTTATTGGATTACGTGTTAATTGACAGGCGGTCGAAAGAGAGACTTTTGGATGTTAATGTGCTGAGAGGTGCAACTGGAGGGATGTCTGATCATTATCTTGTGGAGGCTAAGGTGAAGATTTGTATGGGTTTTCAGAAAAGAAGAGTGAATGTTGGGGTGAAGAGGGTGGTGAGAGTAAGTGAGCTTGGGAAGGAGACTTGTGTGAGGAAGTACCAGGAGAGACTGAGTACAGAATGGAAAAAGGTGAGAACAATAGAAGTAAGGGGAGTGGGGGAGGAATGGGATGTATTTAGGGTATCATTGATGGATTGCGCAAAAGATGCTTGTGGCATGAGAAGCGTGGGAGGTGGGTTGATTAGAAAGGGTGGTGAGTGGTGGGATGAAGAAGTAAGATTAATAGTGAAAGAGAAGAGAGAGGCATTTGGACGATTTTTGCAGGGAAAAAATGCAGTTGAGTGGGAGATGTATAAAAGAAAGAGACAGGAGGTCAAGAGAAAGGTGCAAGAGGTGAAAAAGAGGGGAAATGAGAGTTGGGGTGAGAGAGTATCATTAAATTTTAGGGAGAATAAAAAGATGTTCTAGAAGGAGGTAAATAAAGTGCATAAGACGAAGGAGCAAATGGGAACTTCAGTGAAGGGCGCTAATGGGAAGGTGATAACAAGTAGTGGTGATGTGAGAAGGAGATGGAGTGAGAATTTTGAAGGTTTGTTGAATGTGTTTGATGACAGAGTGGCAGATATAGGTCTTGGTCGAGGTGGTGTGCAAAGTGAGAGGGTTCGGGAAAATGATTTGGTAAACAGAGAAGAGGTAGTAAAAGCTCTGCGAAAGATGAAAGCCAGCAAGGCAGCAGGTTTGGATGGTATTGCAGTGGAATTTATTAAAAATAGGGGTGACTGTATTGTTGACTGGTTGGTAAGGTTATTCAATGTATGTATGACTCATGGTGAGGTGCCTGAGGATTGGCTGAATGCGTGCATAGTGCCATTGTACAAAGGCAAAGGGGATAAGAGTGAGTGCTCAAATTACAGAGGTATAAGTTTGTTGAGTATTCCTTGTAAATGATATGGGAGGGTATCGATTGAGAGGGTGAAGGCATATACAGAGCACCAGATTGGGGATGAACAGTGTGGTTTCAGAAGTCGTAGAGGATGTGTGGATCAGGTGTTTGCTTTGAAGAATGTATGTGAGAAATACTTAGAAATGAAAATGGATTTGTATGTAGCATTTATGGATCTGGAGAAGCCATATGATAGAGTTGATAGAGATGCTCTGTGGAAGGTATTAAGAATATATGGTGTGAGTGGCAAGTTGTTAGAAGCAGTGAAAAGTTTTTATCGAGGATGTAAGGCATATGTACGTGTAGGAAGAGAGGAAAGTGATTGATTCTCAGTGAATGTATGTTTGCGGCAGGGATGTGTGATGTATCCTTGGCTGTTTAATTTGTTTATGGATGGGGTTGTTAGGGAGGTGAATGCAAGAGTTTTGGAAAGATGGGCAAGAATGAAGTCTGTTGTGGATGAGAGAGCTTGGGAATGATGATACAGTGCTGGTATACCACATCGCTCCAATTCACTCTATTCCTTGCCCGCCTTTCACCCTCCTGCATGTTCAGGCCCCGATCACAAAAAAACTTTTTCACTCCATCTTTCCACCTCCAATTTGGTCTCCCTCTTCTCCTCGTTCCCTCCACCTCCGAAACGTATATCCTCTTGGTCAATCTTTCCTCACTCATTCTCTCCATGTGCCCAAACCATTTCAAAACACCCTCTTCTGCTGTCTCAACCACGCTCTTTTTATTTCCACACATCTCTCTTACCCTTACGTTACTTACTCGATCAAACCACCTCACACCACACATTGTCCTCAAACATATCATTTCCAGCACATCCATCCTCCTGCGCACCACTCTATCCATAGCCCACGCCTCGCAACCATACAACATTGTTGGAACCACTATTCCTTCAAACATACCCATTTTTGCTTTCCGAGATAATGTTCTCGACTTCCACACATTCTTCAAGGCTCCCAGAATTTTTTCCCCCTCCCCCATCCTATGATCCACTTCCGCTTCCATGGTTCCATCCCCTGCCAGATCCACTCCCAGATATATATATATATATATATATATATATATATATATATATATATATATATATATATATATATATATATATATATATATATATATATATATATATATATATATATATATATATATATATATATATATATATATATATATATATATATACATATATATATATATAAATACTGCAATTTGAACAGAATATGATATTTGGACATATCCTTCTCTTCTGCTCTTTCCTGGAAGCCCACCCAAAATCAATGAATCTTCCTCCCAAAAGGTAAAGGTTTTGTACTTATTATTCTTTTCCAGATTGCGTACTCCATATGTACGAAGGCCTCATTTGCCCAAATTCTTCAACCGTATCAGGAGTCGCTGTTTTGCTATTCCTCTCGTAGCCAGAGTAGATGTAGAAGCCTTCTGCCATAACAACTCTCCTACTGTCACCTCGTTCAAGCCATTCCTTTCAGTCCACTTTGATGTTGCTACCCTCATTCTGGTCTGCAGGTGTTGTTTCAAACGCTCCAGACCAGTCACGTGAGGAAAGTGAGGGAGTAGAATTTCCTTTTCTAGTCCTGTCTTCTTCATAAAGCCTCTCCACCCTTAAATTCAGGGCAACAGATTTTTGTAGAGCTAAAATGCGCTTCTTTTACTTTTACTTTTCTGAACCTCTTCATTACCCTAAAATCCAAGATGGCCACGATTGGTACATGCTACCGCCTCTGTGACGCTGGTACTAAAAAAAAAAAAGATTACTAAAGATTCTTACTTGAGCTCAAAGAACAAAAGATTTCTTCCATTGTTCCCAGCCTGACTTTCACTTTAACGTTACGAGATGAAAAATATGCATGTCTCAGTACCATTACTGTAAAAATGTGGATCCACATATCTTTACTACATCGCGCACAAGGGCTATAAAGGCAATGGGAACTGTATGATTTTGGAATCATTTGGGACGCCTGAAGAAAGTGTCAAACATTATCTTGACCGATGGTTAAAAAGTAACACTGTCGGCCTTCATGACTCTGGTAAACGATCGATCTAAAGGGAAATCAACGACTCAGCCATTATGCACATAGTTTTTGTGTTACGGAAACAAGTAACACACGATATTGCCAGCCACTGTAATGCCTAGAGTTTGTCTTCAGACATTCTCACCTTACAGAAAATAAGCTTATGTTAGGAGCAGCAGCAGGGCTCTTAATTCATAAGAGCTTCTATGAATTACATATACATAAAATATGATGTAAAGAATACTGGTATTAGCAATAGTTGTAACAGTAGGTCATATCCTGATCTGCAAATATTATACAGAATGGGTTGATGTGTGCGTGTATGATATTCATCTGTTGAGAGAGAGAGAGAGAGAGAGAGAGAGAGAGAGAGAGAGAGAGAGAGAGAGAGAGAGAGAGAGAGAGAGAGAGAGAGAGAGAGAGAGAGAGAGAGAGAGAGAGAGAGAGAGAGAGAGAGAGAATAAAGATTGAGTCTGTCCTTGCGTGCGTTCACTAAATACGTCCAATTATAACAAGATCACTCACCATGAGTATCATGAGTCCCATGGCAACAAGTGAAGTGACAGTAAGGGCGGCCCACACCTGAGGTTGGAAGGGTCGGTAGATGTTAACCCACTGCGGCAGCGGCTGCGGCCTCAGCAGGAAGGCACCATAACCATCATTCCAGTAAGAGGTAGATACATCGAAGTCTCTCACGAGATCTGTTCTCTGATAAAAACAATTGACAGAAATTTTTTTCCTTTCTCTGAATAGCACCCAAAATGCCATTCCAAGAGCCGTTTTCTAATGCTCCCCACTTTAGATCAGGAGACCTTAGTGTTGTCGTGTATGTAAAATTCATCCTTGATGACAGGGTATCCAACATCTCTTGTAAGATTCCCATTCTAGAGTCATTCGAGGCAGAGTTTCTCTGGTATAAACAGGGAGGATCATCAAACCAGGTAGCCAGCTCAAACCTGTAGCCGTCAAAGGTCGGATATCGGTCTGTGAATATACTGTCCCACTTACTGTAATACTGTTTATTCCACTCACCAATGAACTTTGGAGTGCTTAATGAGAAGGGCTGGACAGTATATACACCCATTGTATGAGGTCTCCCATGTACCTCATCAGATAGTTCCGTGATTAATGCCAGCTTCTGGACGCTGTTGAACACGTCATGGTTGAGGATACTGGCGTCAGAGCTCGGCGCCAGGTTGAAGAGCAGGAGGTTCCGGGGCTTCCAGTTAAGCCACAGTGACTAGAGGAACTTGGTTGGGTTTGTGAGAAAGAGCACAAGATAGAACAGGGAGGAGCCATGGATGAAGGCCGGCACTTGCTGGTCTGACCACCACGTCTCGTTGACACCGAGACTCAGAGTCACGTGAGGCGTCTCCTGTACTGCGTCCAGAACCATTATTGCTTGTTGGACGTCTCTTGGGATGGCATCGTCCAGGTAAACCACCAACGTCCCGCCTCTCAACGGACCCATCAACATTTCTGAAAGAAGCGCTAATTGTCTCTCTTGTATTTGTCCTATCGTAAGACGAGCTCTGTCTATATGCAGAGTAAGAAAAAGTAGAATCAAACAGAAAATATTAGTTCCTTTAACCATTTTGAGTTGAGGGAAACAAAGGAAAAAGTGTGAGGATCTAGAGGTGGACGACCACTCTCACTAGTGGCTGCAGACTAACTGACGCCCCACTTGCAGCATGCCTTATTGATTCTTACCACAAAATGCCATTAGGTCTAATGGCATCGTTATTCATATCCATAATTAAAAGTATCATAAGTGCTGCGGATGCCATTAAAGTTTATAGACTCCGCAGATCGTAAATGACACATACCGGAAGCGTAACTTCCAGCGAAAGAGAGCTAACATGAGCGAAACTTTAATTGTGTATAGATCTATATTCTTAACACATTTTGGGAAAGTAAATCCCAGTGCAGAGGAAAAGAGTAAAGCCCACCGTGATATAGATAATATGAACAAAATATGATAAAGTGGAGTATGTGTAACAATGAAGGACAAAACTGCCACTAGTTTGACGGAAAACCGCGCCCTCTTGCTATACGTCACTCATATTTGCTTGTGGCAACTGGGTAGCCACTCACAGGCCACATATATAAGCCCTGTAACGTAAAATACTTCATCAAAATACAACCCTGAGTCAGCCGTAAGTGTACGTCATAATGTGCCGAGGTCACCACCTCATCATAACACAACACTGGACCTTCCAGGAGTGCAGATCATAATGTGCTGCTGGTCACAACCTCAAAACAACACTGGGTCCTCCAGCGAGCGGGTCATTATATGTTGCTGATCACCACCTCAACGCAAACCTGAGTCCTCCAGCGGTGCAGATCATAAGTTGCTGGTCACCTACTCAACACAACCCTGGGTCCTCCAGCGTGCGGGTCATAATGTGTTGCTAGTCACCACTTCGATACAACCCTGGGTCCTCCAGCGTGCGGGTCATTATATGTTGCTTGTCACAAACCTCAACACAGCATAACCCTGGGTCCTCCATCGTGCTGGTCAGTATATGTTGCTGGTCAACAAACTCAACACAACCCTGGGTCCTCCAGCTGTGGAGGCCATAATGTGTTGTTGGTCACCGTCTCAATACAACCTTGGGACCTCTAGCAGTGCAGGTCATAATGTATTGCTTTTCACCACTTCAGCACAACGCTGAGTACTCCAGCGGTGCACGTCCTATGTTGCTGGTCACCATTTAACATAACACAACCCTGGGTCCTCCTGCTGTGTAGGTCATAATGTGTTGCTGGTCACCGCCTCAACAAAACCTTGGACCTTCCATCGGTGTAGATCAAAATGTGTTGTTGGTCACCACCTCAACACAATATACCCAGCTCTTGGTCCTCCAGCGTGTGAGTCATTATACATTCATGGTGACCACCTCGACATTGCCCTGGGTCCTCCAACGGTGCAAGTCAAAATGTGTTGCTGGTTATCAACTTCAACAAAACACATCCTGTGTCCTGCAGCGATGCAGGTCATAATGTGTTGCTGGTCACCAACCTCAACGGAACACAACTCTGAGTATTCCAGCAGTGCAGGTCATAACGTGCTGCTGGTAAACACCTTGGGCCCTCCAGCGGTACAGGTCAGGTGTTGGTGGTCACCACCTCACCACAATCCTGAGTCCTGAAGCGGTGCAGGTCAAAATTGTTGCTGGTTATCATTCAACACAACACAACCCTGGGTCCTCCTGCTGTGTTAGTCATAAAGTTTTGCTGGTCATCATTCAACACAACACAACCCTGGGTAGTCCTGCAGTGCAGGGAATAATGTGTTGCTGGTCACCACCTCAGCACAACCATGAGTCCTACGGGGGCTCAGTTCATAATGTGTTGCTGATCATCACCTCAATACAATAAAACCCTGGGTCCTACAGCGGTGCAAGTTATAATGTGTTGCAGTCACCACCTCAACACAACCCTGGGTCCTCCAGCATGCTGGTCATTATATGTTGCTGTTCACCAACACAACATAACCCTACGTCCTCTTGTTTGCGGGTGACTATATGTTGCTGATCAACAACCTCACCACAACATAACACTGGGTCCTTAAGTGGTGCATGTTATAATGTGTTGCTAGTCACCACTTCAACAGAACATACCCATCAATGGGTCCTCCAGCGTGTGGGTTATTATATGTTGCTGGTCACCAACCTTAACAAAACACAACCCCTGGGTCTTCCAGCGATGCATGCCATAATGTGTAGCAGGTCACTAACTTCAACACAACACAACTCTGGTTCTTCCAGCGTACGGGTCATTATATGTTTCTGGTGACCACCTCAACACAACCCTGTGTCCTCCAGCGAGATAGGTGATAATGTGATGGTCACCAACTTTAGCACAATGCAACTCTGCGTCATCCAACCTGAGGCTCATTGTATGTTACTGGTGACCACCACAACACAACCCTGTGTTCTCTGCCGGTGCAGGTCAAAATGTGTTGTTGGTCACCACTTCGACACAGTATACCCAACCCTTGGTCCTCCAGGGTGAGTGTTATTATATGTTCATGGTAACCACCTCAGCATGACCCTGGGTCCTCCAGCAATTGAAAATCATAAAGTGTTGCTGGTCACCAACCTCAACACAACACAACCCTGTTTCCTCCAGCGATGCAGGTCATAATCTGTTGCTGGTCACCAACCTCAACACAACACCGCCCTGGGTCCTCCAGCGGTGCAGGTCTGTAAGGTTGAGTTGATAGGAAGGAGATCAGGTCTTCTTCGTTTGTGGTACTCAGTGAAGATCAGGCGGCATTTGTAGATTTATTACAAAAATGTGTACGTCCATCTGTAGTACTCTGGGCTATAGTCTTATGACACACTACGACACACTCTAGTGAACAGTGTGACGATGCTGGTCAGTGTGTCCCCTCAGGTCACACTGGCAGGGGTTATATTGGAGTTCGTCAACACCCGTTCAACAACGTGTTCAAATAACAGATCAGCTCTTACGTGTTCAAACATCTTGATTAACAGTAGCCCGTGGGAACAGTGAGCCCGTGGCAACATGCATTTAACTACTTGTAACTCAAAGTAAGATGATAATAATAAATAGCTAATGAAAAATCATTTGGTGTCTATATTGGTGTCTCGCTACATTAAGAAGCAACTTGGATTCCTTGTTAACATATCCCAGCGAGACCATCCCCAGGTTTGAGCATGATCTGAGCAGACAGCAAAACTTTGGTCCCGTGCATTAAAAAGTTCTCCTCCACTAACAAATGTGCTGCTTGCAGGGTGTACTCATCTCAATTTGACAGTGGGTCTACCACCATTAACATGGTGAAATAGCTAATCCCATTTAAATCCTAACTTGCAGTAATGTCCAAGAAGTCAAATAGTTCTCGTATTATTGCTTACACACTAAGCTAATGTATGACCATAGAATATTGACAAAAGTACAGTAATTTTTAGATCTGTAGTATTGATAACAGCTTGTGAAACTGTCAGTAGGAAATGTACCACTACATATCAAATGCTGACAGTGTTTAGAGGGTAGCTCTTTTGAACCTTTTCATTAAAACTTTTCAATTAGCAAAAAAATGACATACTATATGTGATGTTCAAACTCACTTTGCCAGCAAACTTCAGTTATCATTCCTCGCAACCAAATTATTTTGCATGCCTATTATCCAGAATTTCAAGAAGAATAAACTGAAACTGAACTAATAAGTGTGCGTGAGTCTTACATTTTGCTCGGCCACAACCTGGCTCAAGCTCCTGCCAGCCATGATAAGTTATGGCTAGACATGAAATAACACTGAATATAAGAGTGCAAAAAAAATAAGTAAATTATAGTTATTTACAAGAGTTATTCTTATATCATCTAGTATGCTTGAAAAGAGGGATAACATACTTTACAATCATTAAAGCAGTCATAAATTCACACATGTAAGGAAAGCAAAAATATATATATAGATATTATGCAGGGTGTAAAAGAAATCAGCATACAAATGAAATGATAAAAATTAAAAATTCAAACAATTTATTGAATGCATATTATTCTGGAGTCAAAGTTCTCCTTAAATAAGGAAGTGCTGCTGTAGCTACCTTCTGAATATCCAATGTGGGTGTAGGGAGTTTTATATTAGACACTCTATGTCGTAGACGACAATATAAGATAAATACTATGAATAGCAATATGATGAATGTAATAGACAATGAAATAATTGAAATTCCAGAAATGTGAGAAGTGTACTTAAAAGGTACAAAAGCCAGAACATCTATTGGAGAATCTAGATCGTCCTGAACCTGAGGTGGAAGATGTTGGATCTTTACTTCATTGATGATTGATAAGTTGATGTTTTGGGGGATTTGTTCTATACTTGGGATAGTTCTATCAATTTGTCCCAAATAATAATCATGAGTGCCGAACAATTTGAAACTGGATCTGATAAGGGTACATTGTTGTCCTAACTGAATGTGTCCCAGAAACAAATAAGATTTGGGATGATTAAGTGGGCAATGAATAACAACATTTTGTGGGTCTGGGAAAAAACAATAAGTGATAATGATCCATACTTTCAATCCAAGGTACATTAACAGCAATTTTTTTAAAGGAACAAGAATGAAGAACATTTTGTTGATGCCCACAACGCAGTTGGTACTCACATGAATTTGTTTGTAAATTATGAAAAACCAAGTAAGTTGTCAAGCAATGGTTTATGGCACAATGCTAAATCATGCAAGGAGGGATGTGCAATCAACGAGGAATTAGTATTATATAATAGAAAGTTCATGTTATCAGCAAGGATGATAGTCTTTTGCAGCTCTTTTGTATAATCAAAAGGGAATGATATTACGTTCACAAGGCTGTAAGTATTGGAGTCAGTGAATGGTATGTGGATAATGACCGCTTCGAGGATCACGTCCACCGTTAGTAAGGAGTAAAAACCGGCCACGTGATGCAGAGGGAGAGCTGGGATGCAACCGAATTTCGTCATCGCTTCTTTAATAATACGTGTGAGTTCCGAGAAGGGAAGAAACGATGGTGTGACTACTTGGTTTACCAGATTATTAACATCTTCCAATAAGTCAGTGAAATAATGTGCATAATAAGTGATTTGGGTCTATAAACTATCAACATATGTGGAAATAGTCACTATAGCATATATGGTATTAACAGACTTTGACAGTAGTTCTACCTGTTGCGTCAAGTTATCAACATTTAACATTGTCATTCAAATATTTAGAATGTTGTTTTAAGATCTTAGCTTCAGCATTAATATACCTGTTGTTAAGAAGTTTTTGAAATTGTAAGGATCTATTCTGATTCCTAACTGAATTAAGTTCTTCCTGTGTAGCAGTACAAAACAAATATGATTGGAGGGACCCTACGAAATTAAGCAGACCTCTTTTGCTTCTCCTCTGCTTATTAGTGTTCATCCTGGCATTAGTATTTACTGGAGATTCAATGTCTTGTATTATGTCATACAGAATCACACAGGTACTATTCAGTTTCCAGGTCCACTGTTGTAACAAAGTTGGAGGAGGAGCAACACTAGAGTTTCTGATGGACGCACTGGTATAAAACTTGAGTAGGGTTGACCGTAAGCGAAGTACGGCCTCCATTAGTTTCACTGAATTATCGTAAGTGTAGGGTAGACATTCCAGGCCCAACTTAACTGAGACTGTGTCCCTCACGAGGCGGGGAGTCGTGAGAAGGGCGCCTGGTACTGCCATGGTGTCATATATATGAAGACACCATAAGGACATGGCAGGGAAGAACCTGTAAAATGATAAACTAAGGAACTCCTTAAAGGTAAGGTCTTAATGAATATTGATATGGTGTTGATGTGAGGGTAGTCGGTTCTGGTGTGGGGAAGTGGTAGAAGGTGGTTGGGTGACATTTTTGGAGTTTGAAGAATACTGTCTGGTGTGGGACCGGAATGATCATGTTCAGAATACTGTAAAACTTTCGAGTGTTCCTCATGTTCTTCACGAATGTCACCTGTGTTTAGATGTCGAACCCTAAAATTATGTCCCTTTAAATGAGCTAAGACTCTATAGGGACCAGAAAATTTTGGGTCAAGTTTAGGATCCTCACTTCTAGAGTTAAATTCCTGCACCATTACCAAGAGTCCGGAGCTACGTACCTTTGATGGATTTGCGGATTTATTAGCCTGATCCGTGAAAGTTGTAGAGGATTCACCTAGATTTTCCTTGATCCTTTGATGAATCAATTGAGTCGTGCGATATTTTTCTGCAACAATTGATTTCTGGACCGCTGGACGTGAAGGAGGGGACGCTATTATGTCATATGGCAACACTTTATCAAAACCGTGTAAGGCATGGAAGGGTGTGTCTCCAGTTGACTTTTAACTCATCCCATTCATCATAATCAAAATTAATATTAGTGCAAAGACAATGGAGGATTTTACGGTTCAACCTTTCTGCCAAGCTATTCGAGGCTGGGTGATGTGCCATGATATTACATTTACTTATGCTATGCAATTGACAGAGTTCTTCTAATGGTGAGTTATAAAATTCCCCTCCATTATCTGTGACTAAAATCTTCGGCGCATTATGTCTGTCTAAGATATGTTTTTTGAACGCCTTAGCGACCGTGGCTGCGTCTTTATTTTAAACTGGGACTAATTCGCAATATCTTGTGAAGTCATCAGTAATTACTAAAATGTATCTGTAGCCTGCCATGGACCTAGGAAAACCTCCTAATATGTCCATATGAACTCTTTCCCATGGGTATGAAGGTAAAGGATATTTCAACACAGTCTGCGGGGTAGTGGGACTTCCCTTGTGTGTGTTACAGGTTTGGCACCTCCAAATATGATCTGTAATGTTTTTCTGCATCTTGGCCAAAAATACCTCAAACGAGTTTGCTTATAGCATCTATCTGCACCTGGGTGTGCGGCCTGGGTTGAATCATGTGGTAACTTCAAGAAATCCTGTACTAATGCTGTTGGAATTATTGTTTGTTTAACAACACGGGCGAGCACTCCTAATTCCGCGTCCCTGCACAAGACTCCCTCACTGTGCTAAATACAATTCTCTGACTGGAACAACTGTCTTAGCATCCAAGGAAGATCTTATACCCTCTAGGAATTCTATGTCAGGACCCCAGATTGGGTCATCCCGTTGATGCTGTCTCAACCTGTCTATATCAAAATCTACGGGGCTATTATCTACAGTGACTACACCCACTCTGCGGGAAAGCGCGTCTGCAACTACATTGGATGAGCCCGAACCAAAACGAAAATCTGGGTCAAATGTTTGTGTAGTTAAAAACCACCTCTGAAACTTTCCTTGTAGGATCTTGTCCTTGAAGAACAGAGCTCTGTGATCTGTATAAACTGTAATAGGGTAACCATGTGTATATTCTTTAAAATGTTTGAGTGCCCAAACAACTGCAAGGTCTTCTAACTCAGTTACTGAGTATTTCGATTCCGTCTTTGAGCATGAACAGGCTCGCATAGGCTATGG
Organism: Panulirus ornatus; assembly: GCF_036320965.1. NCBI lineage: Eukaryota > Metazoa > Arthropoda > Malacostraca > Decapoda > Palinuridae > Panulirus > Panulirus ornatus. The sequence continues at coordinate 19,755,680 of NC_092238.1, forward strand.
ACCCTTATTTGACTCCTGCAGCTCCAAGACCCTATTTACAAGCATCTATTTGCAAAATGAAGGGTTTTTCAAAGTTGGGGAATCGAAGGATGGGCACCTCGATCAAGGGTTGCTTGAGGAAGTTAAACGCATTGTCTTGCGCTGTAGACCACTGGAATGTAACTCCCTGTTTCAAAAGTGAAGTGAGTTGGTGTGCGATCTTCGCGAAATTAGCGATAAATCTTCGATAATATCCTGCTAAACCAAGTAGGGATTTGACTTTGTCTGTTGTGGAAGGGACTGGCCATTCTACAATTGTTTTTACCTTATCTGCATCAGGTTGAATACCGTTTTCATCAACGGTGTGACCTAAGTAATTAATTCTTGTTTGTAGAAAGGAACATTTGGATAACTTTACTTTTAGGTTTGCATCCTTAAGTCGTAGGAATACTCTCTCAAGACTTCTGAAATGAGAAGCAATGTTTGGAGACATGACAATTATATCATCAAGATAAACCAATACTTCTTTGCCCAACATGTGACGAGAAATGCTAGTCATTAGCCTTGAGAAGGTGATTAGTGAGGAATGAAGACCGAAGGGCATGATGCATATGAACTGCCAATGACCATCTGGCGTACTGAACACAGTCAGGGGGCGGCTTTCCTCTGACAACGGAATCTGCCAAAATCCTCTCAGTAAATCCAAAGTTGAAAATACCTTATTGTTACCGAGGCTATGAAGAAGCTCTGATACCACTGGTAATAGGACTCGATCTTTCAACGTGACCTTGTTCAGTTTTCTAAAATCTATAACTGGTCTAAATGTTCCGTCCTTTTTCGGAACGATCAGAAGTGGTGAATTCCATGGTGATCGTGATTCTTCTATAACCTTGTCTTTCAACATGTCTTGAACAAGTTTGTTTGCTATGTCTCTGTGCGCGTGTGTGGCAATCGATAGGCTGAGATGTAAATGGGACTTGTGTGTTTTTCTCTAAGTTAATAATGTGAACATCCAAATGAGTTCTACCGAGTGGTTCTCCTGATAAGGCAATAGTAGACCTATACTGGTTAAGTAAGTCTGTTAACTGGTCAACATGTTTGGTTAATCCTACCTTGGATATCATGTCAGGGGTGATGGTGGGGAGCTGACTCAAGCCGTGCACTGCTGAGTCAGTGGTAGGAGGAGTAGGTGGTGGTGGGTTACTGGAATGTGAGACTAGACGGATGTTAAACTCATGCAACTCCTCGTCTTGATTTCCGGACTTCAAAACGGAGAATTCCACAAGCTTGGCCCCTCTACGGAGACGGACAGGAATGGATCCCGTGTTGGCGATGTATATGGTGGTCTCATGGATAGAGGCGTCCATCGATAGTCTTTTAACAGTTAGTGAGGAATTCAGCAACTACTCTTAGTGCGAGATCACCCTGACTTTATCTGAGTCCATGATCAGTCATCCACGTTCGAGAAAGTGAGAGAGGAACCTTCGTTAATGTGTCACTATGCAGTCATGTTTGTTTTCAGTTTACCAGGGCAATGATGAGTAGAAAAGTAAAAAGGATGAGTATTGTCTACCGTGAAGCAGGGCGTGGGAGCACATGTATTAATGACTCTGGCTTAGTGAGGACTGTTCTCCAACAATGGCAACAAACAACACTTTTATGATAAATAGGACAGATCTTATATTGTGCCATAGAGTGGCGTCCTAGTAACAAGTTAGCAGGAAAATTTAAGCCACGAACAATGTAAAGGGTTATGGTAATGACCGAGTCGCCTATCCGAATGTTCATTACAATAGTGCCCCTTACGTCGAGATTTTCATTTCAGGTACTTTGAAGGGATGGGTAAAAGTCCGAGCACTGAACGTTGAGTGCGCATTAATGGTTGAATAATTCATAATGAATGACATCTGCCTCCGCGCCGCTGTCTAGGAAGATTGTGATTGGCTTATCCTGGAAAGAACCCACTAAATCGAAACTTGTAATGTGAGAAAATGGCGAAGAACGAAAATGTCTTAAGAGTTCCTTATGTGATGGAGTCTTGTCATGAGCGAGAGATTGTCATTGTTGATAATGACATGATGAACCTGTGTTAGGTGACGTCTGTCTAGCTAATGCTCGACATTCCGCTGAAGTGTGTCTAGCGTTGCTATGATATGAACACCTGCTTGGTGGTGTTGGGCGCGAGCGGGTGAAGGTCAGCCTGATGTCTGACTGGAGGAAATCATGACTAGGTCGGCAGAATTGTGACGACCGAGGCTGTGATGACATGGGTCGTTGACTGCGTTTGTTGTTCTGGTCGAGGCTCACGTGAGAATGAGTCCCATGTGTAAGGACACACATTCGCTTTATGTCCTGGTTGGCAACACCGGAAGCACGTAGCTTTATGTGAGTGTTTGTCATCACTGAATCACTTTATTTGACCGTGAGATGAATGATTGTGTTGATCACTAGAATGTTTCGTCACACTTTGGGATGCCGACACCATCCCAGTGTCTTGGTGTTGGGATAACACCTTTCTTTTGAGTGTGATTCATCTGTAGTACTCTGGGCTATAGTCTTATGACACACTACGACACACTCTAGTGAACAGTGTGACGATGCTGGCCAGTGTGTCCCCTCAGGTCACACTGGCAGGGGTTATATTGGAGTTAGTCAACGCCCATTCAACAACGTGTTCAAATAACAGATCAGCTCTTACGTGTTCAAACATCTTGACTAACAGTGGCCCGTGGGAACAGTGAGCCCGTGGCAACATGCATCTAACTATATGTAACTCAAAGTAAGATGATAATAATAAATAGCTAATGAAAAATCAATGATAAGTGTGCGTGAGTCTTACAGGTCATATGTTGCTGGTCACCAACCTCAACACAACACAACTCAGGGTCCATCAGCGGTGTAGGTCATGATTTGTTGCTGGTCACCACTCAACACAACATACCAAACCCTGGTTCCTCCAGTTGGCGGGTCATTACATGTTGCTGGTCAACAACCTCACACAACCCTGAGTCTTCCAGTGGTGCTGGTCATAATGTGTTGCTGGGTATCACTTCAACACAAACCTATGTCCTCCAGCGTGCGGGACATTATATGTTGCTGATCACCACCTCAGCACAACTCTTGGTCCTTCACCGGTGCAGGTCATAATGTGTTGCTTGTCACCACCTCAACACAACCCTTGGGCCTACTGCGTGCGGGACGTTGTATGTTGCTGCTCAACACTTCAACACAACCCTGGGTCCTACAGCGGTGATGTCTTGTTGGTGGTCACCATATCAACACAATTCCAGGTCCCCCAGTGGTGCAGGTCAAAATGTGTTGCTGGTCACCACCTTAACACACCCCTTGGTCCTCCAATGTCCAGGTCATTATATGCTGCTGGTCACTAAACAAAACACAACATAACCCTGGGTCTCTCAGCGTGCGGGTCATTATATGTTGCTGGTCAACAACCTCAACACAACATAACCCTAAGTCCTTCAACGATGCACGTCATAATGTGTTGCTCGTCACCACCCTATAATCAATACAACTCTGGGTCCATGAGCATTGCAGGTCGTAATGTGTTCCTGGTCACCACCTCAACACAACATACACGATCCTGGGTTTTCGAGCGGCACAGGTCATGATATATTGCTGGTCATCAACCTCAACACAACACAACTCTGGGTTCACCAGCAGTGTAGGTCATAATGTGTTGCTGGTCACCACCTCAACACAATACATCCCTGGGTCCTCCATGTACGGGTCATAATATGTTTCTGGTGAAAACCTCAACACAATCGTGGGTCCTCCAGCGAAGCACGTCAAAATATGTTGCTGGTGTTACAGTTATCTCCTCTCATTCAGTTATCAATAATATGTTCAGTTTTCTAGGGTATATTTCATTCTTTTGAAGAATCCTATTATCATATGATACAGTGTGAAATTTTGTTTATTAGAGTGTAAATAGATTGATTGTAGATATTTTTTTACTATTATTACAAATTATGGAAGAACGAGGAATATGTAAGAGACAAAATAGAATAATAGGAAGTACTTCTATACAAGAATAGAAAAGTGTTGGAACAATTACTTTCTATTACAATGCTGTTGGGTAAATGTATGATATAATCTGTACACATCAGAGTAATTCCAAAACCTTATATTATAAATTGAGGCCAGTATATTTGCCTAAGATTGTTTAAGTTACATAGAGTAGAGGGAATTTTTGTGATATGAGTAATTTGTATTTCTATGTTCAGAGAGAGTTCATGTTTGCGTTTGATGTGAATGTTTTTTTTATAACTTTTTCATCCCTTTGTTTGGTATCTGAAAAATATGGGAACAAGAGAGTATCATTAAATTTTAGGGAGAATAGAAAGATGTTTTGGAAGGAGGTAAATAAAGTGCGTAAGACAAGGGAACAAATGGGAACTTCAATGAAGGGGGCTAATGGGTAGGTGATAACAAGTAGTGATGTGAAAAGGAGATGGAGTGAGTATTTTGGAGGTTTGTGAATGTGTTTGATGATAGAGTGGTAGATATAGGGTGTTTTGGTCGAGGTGTTGTGCAAAGTGAGAGGGTTAGGGAAAATGATTTGGTAAATAGAGAAGAGGTAGTAAAAGCTTTACGGAAGATAAAAGCCGTCAAGGCAGCAGGTTTGGATGGTATTGCAGTGGAATTTATTAAAAAAGGGGGTGACTGTATTGTTGACTGGTTGGTAATGCTATTTAATGTATGTATGATTCATGGTGAGGTGCCTGAGGATTGGCGGAATGCTTGCATAGTGCCATTATACAAAGGCAAAGGGGATGAGAGTGAGTGCTCATATTACAGAGGTATAAGTTTGTTGAGTATTCCTGGTAAATTATATGGGAGGGTATTGATTGAGAGGGTGAAGGCATGTACAGAGCATCAGATTGGGGAAGAGCAGTGTGGTTTCAGAAGTGGTAGAGGATGTGTGGATCAGGTGCTTGGTTTGAAGAATGTATGTGAGAAATACTTAGAAAAGCAAATAGATTTGTATGTAGCATTTATGGATCTGGAGAAGGCATATGATAGAGTTGATAGAGATGCTCTGTGGAAGGTATTAAAAATATATTGTGTGGGAGGCAAGTTGTTAGAAGCAGTGAAAAGTGTTTATCAAGGATGTAAGGCATGTGTACGTGTAGGAAGAGAGGAAATTGATTGGTTCTCAGTGAATGTAGTTGCTAGGGAGGTGAATGCAAGAGTTTTGGAAAGAGGGGCAAGTATGCAGTCTGTTGTGGATGAGAGAGCATGGAAAGTGAGTCAGTTGTTGTTCGCTGATGATACAACGCTGGTGGCTGATTCATGTGAGAAACTGCAGAAGCTGGTGACTGAGTTTGGTAAAGTGTGTGAAAGAAGAAAGTTAAGAATAAATGTGAATAAGAGCAAGGTTTATTAGGTACAGCAGGGTTGAGGGTCAAGTCAATTGGGAGGTAAGTTTGAATGGAGAAAAACTGGAGGAAGTAAAGTGCTTTAGATATCTGAGAGTGGATCTGGTAGAGGATGGAACCATGGAAGCGGAAGTGAATCATAGGGTGGGGGAGGGGGCGAAAATTCTGGGAGCTTTGAAGAATGTCGAAAACATTATCTCGGAAAGCAAAAATGGGTATGTTTGAAGGAATAGTGGTTCCAACAATGTTGTATGTTTGCGAGGCGTGGGCTATGGTTAGAGTTGTGCGTAGGAGGGTGGATGTGCTGGAAATGAGATGTTTGAGGACAATATGTGGTGTGAGGTGGTTTGATCGAGTAAGTAATGTAAGGGTAAGATAAATGTGTGGAAATAAAAAGAGTGTGGTTGAGAGAGCAGAAGAGGGTGTTTTGAAATGGTTTGGTTACATGGAGAGTTTGAGTGAGGAAAGATTGACTAAAAGGATATATGTGTCAGAAGTGGAGGGAACGAGGAGAAGTGGGAGACCAAATTGGAGATGGAAATATGGAGTGAAAAAGATTTAGAGTGATCGGGGCCTGAACATGCAGGAGGGTGAAAGACGTGCAAGGAAAAGAGTGAATTGGAACGATGTGGTGTACCGGGGTCGACGTGCTGTGAATGGATTGAACCAGCGCATGTGAAGCGTCTGGGGTAAACCATGGAAAGTTTTGTGGGGCTCAGATGTGGAAAGGGAGCTGTGGTTTCGGTGCATTATTACATGACAGCTAGAGACTGAGTGTGAACGAATGTGGCCTTTGTTGTCTTCTCCTAGCGCTACCTCGCACACATGAGGGGGAACGGGGTTGTTATTCCATGTGTGGCGAAGTGGCGATGGGAATGAATAAAGGCAGACAGTATGAATTATGTACATGTGTATATAAGTATATGTCTGTGTGTGTATATATATGTGTACATTGAGATGTATAGGTATGTATATTTGCGTGTGTGGACGTGTATGTATACACATGTGTATGTGGGTGGGTTGGGCCATTTCTTTCGTCTGTTTCCTTGCGCTACCTCGCTAACGCGGGAGACAGCGACAAAGTAAAATAAAAAAAAAAGAGAAATATGTGTGGGGTTTGGGGCCCTGGTGTTGTCTTACGGCCCGGCCCAGCCACTCACAAGTTGTCCACTGAGACCCCACTCCTCCCACTCCTCTCACCCACTCCTGTCTGACACGTGCTCAGCGCTTGAAGGAGCATCATCCGCTGAGAAGGGAATAAGTAAGAGGGATCCACACTAACACGAGCCGGTGAAGTCCTGATGACAGAACAGCCACTCTCTCTTTAATAATAATGAAAGTGATGATAATAATAATAATAATAATAATAATAATAATGATAATTACATTTTTCATATGTATATATATGTATGTGTGTGTGTGTGTATATGTGCGTATGTATGTATATGTGTGTGTATGTGTATATGTATATATATATGTATATTATCCCTGGGGATAGGGGTGAAAGAATACTTCCCACGTATTCCTCGCGTGTCGTAGAAAGCGACTAGAGGGGACGGGAGCGGGGGGCCAGAAATCCTCCCCTCCTTGTATTAACTTTCTAAAATGGGAAACAGAAGAAGGAGTCACGCGGGGAGTGCTCATCCTCCTCGAAGGCTCAGAGTGGGGTACCTAAATGTGTGTGGATGTAACCAAGATGTGAAAAAAGTAGAGATAGGTAGTATGTTTGAGGAAAGGAACCTGGATGTTTTGGCTCTGAGTGAAACGAAGCTCAAGGGTAAAGGGGAAGAGTGGTTTGGGAATGTCTGGGGAGTAAAGTCAGGGGTTAGTGAGAGGACAAGAGCAAGGGAAGGAGTAGCAATACTCCTGAAACAGGAGTTGTGGGAGTATGTGATAGAGTGTAAGAAAGTAAATTCTCGATTAATATGGGTAAAACTGAAAGTTGATGGAGAGAGGTGGGTGATTATTGGTGCATATGCACCTGGGCATGAGAAGAAAGATCAAGAGAGGCAAGTGTTTTGGGAGCAGCTGAATGAGTGTGTTAGTGGTTTTGATGCACGAGACCGGGTTATAGTGATGGGTGATTTGAATGCAAAGGTGAGTAATGTGGCAGTTGAGGGAATAATTGGTATACATGGGGTGTTCAGTGTTGTAAATGGAAATGGTGAAGAGCTTGTAGATTTATGTGCTGAAAAAGGACTGATGATTGGGAATACCTGGTTTAAAAAGCGAGATATACATAAGTATACTTATGTAAGTATGAGAGATGGCCAGAGAGCGTTATTGGATTACGTGTTAATTGACAGGCGTGCGAAAGAGAGACTTTTGGATGTTAATGTGCTGAGAGGTGCAACTGGAGGGATGTCTGATCATTATCTTGTGGAGGATAAGGTGAAGATTTGTATGGGTTTTCAGAAAAGAAAAGTGAATATTGGGGTGAAGAGGGTGTTGAGAGTAAGTGAGCTTGGGAAGGAGACGTGTGTGAGGAAGTACCAGGAGAGACTGAGTACAGAATGGAAAAAGGTGAGAACAATGGAAGCAAGGGGAGTGGGGGAGGAATGGGATGTATTTAGGGAATCAGTGATGGATTGCGCAAAACATGCTTGTGGCATGAGAAGAGTGGGAGGTGGGTTGATTAGAAAGGGTAGTGAGTGGTGGGATGAAGAAGTAAGATTATTAGTGAAAGAGAAGAGAGAGGCATTTGGACGATTTTTGCAGGGAAAAAATGAAATTTAGTGGGAGATGTATAAATGAAAGAGACAGGAGGTCAAGAGAAAGGTGCAAGAGGTGAAAGAAAGGGCAAATGAGAGTTGGGGTGAGAGAGTATCATTAAATTTTAGGGAGAATAAAAAGATGTTCTGGAAGGAGGTAAATAAAGTGCGTAAGACAAGGGAGCAAATGGGAACTTCAGTGAAGGGCGCAAATGGGGAGGTGATAACAAGTAATGGTGATGTGAGAAGGAGATGGAGTGAGTATTTTGAAGGTTTGTTGAATCTGTTTGATGATAGAGTGGCAGATATAGGGTGTTTTGGTCGAGGTGGTGTGCAAAATGAGAGGGTTAGGGAAGATGATTTGGTAAACAGAGAAGAGGTAGTAAAAGCTTTGCGGAAGATGAAAGCCGGCAAGGCAGCAGGTTTGGATGGTATTGCAGTGGAATTTATTAAAAAATGGGGTGGCTGTATTGTTGACTGGTTGGTAAGGTTATTTAATGTATGTATGACTCATGGTGAGGTGCCTGAGGATTGGCGGAATGCGTGCATAGTGCCATTGTACAAAGGCAAAGGGGATAAGAGTGAGTGCTCAAATTACAGAGGTATAAGTTTGTTGAGTATTCCTGGTAAATTATATGGGAGGATATTGATTGAGAGGGTGAAGGCATGTACAGAGCATAAGACTGGGGAAGAGCAGTGTGGTTTCAGAAGTGGTAGAGGATGTGTGGATCAGGTGTTTGCTTTGAAGAATGTATGTGAGAAATACTTAGAAAAGCAAATGGATTTCTATGTAGCATTTATGGATCTGGAGAAGGCATATGATAGAGTTGATAGAGATGCTCTGTGGAAGGTATTAAGAATATATGGTGTGGGAGGCAAGATGTTAGAAGCAGTGAAAAGTTTTTATCAAGGATGTAAGGCATGTGTACGTGTAGGAAGAGAGGAAATTGATTGGTTCTCAGTGAATGTAGTTTTGCGGCAGGGGTGTGTGATGTGTCCATGGTTGTTTAATTTGTTTATGGATGGGGTTGTTAGGGAGGTAAATGCAAGAGTTTTGGAAAGAGGGGCAAGTATGAAGTCTGTTGGGGATGAGAGAGCTTGGGAAGTGAGTCAGTTGTTGTTCGCTGATGATACAGCGCTGGTGGCTGATTCATGTGAGAAACTGCAGAAGCTGGTGACTGAGTTTGGTAAAGTGTGTGAAAGAAGAAAGTTAAGAGTAAATGTGAATAAGAGCAAGGTTATTAGGTACAGTAGGGTTGAGGGTCAAGTCAATTGGGAGGTGAGTTTAAATGGAGAAAAACTGGAGGAAGTGAAGTGTTTTAGATATCTGGGATTGGATCTGGCAGCGGATGGAACCATGGAAGCGGCAGTGGATCATAGGGTGGGGGAGGGGGCGAAAATTCTGGGAGCCTTGAAGAATGTGTGGAAGTCGAGAACATTATCTCGGAAAGCAAAAATGGGTATGTTTGAAGGAATAGTGGTTCCAACAATGTTGTATGGTTGCGAGACGTGGGCTATGGATAGAGTTGTGCGCAGGAGGATGGATGTGCTGGAAATGAGATGTTTGAGGACAATATGTGGTGTGAGGTGGTTTGATCGAGTAAGTAACGTAAGGGTAAGAGAGATGTGTGGAAATAAAAAGAGCGTGGTTGAGAGAGCAGAAGAGGGTGTTTTGAAATGGTTCGTGCACATGGAGAGAATGAGTGAGGAAAGATTGACCAAGAGAATATATGTGTCGGAGGTGGAGGGAACGAGGAGAAGAGGGAGACCAAATTGGAGGTGGAAAGATGGAGTGAAAAAGATTTTGTGTAATCGGGGCCTGAACATGCAGGAGGGTGAAAGGAGGGCAAGGAATAGAGTGAATTTGAGCGATGTGGTATACCGGGGTTGACGTGCTGTCAGTGGATTGAATCAAGGCATGTGAGGCGTCTGGGTTAAACCATGGAAAGCTGTGTAGGTATGTATATTTCCACAGAGCATCTCTATCAACTCTATCATATGCCTTCTCCAGATCCATAAATGTTACATACAAATCCATTTGCTTTTCTAAGTATTTCTCACATACATTCTTCAAAGCAAACACCTGATCCACACATCCTCTACCACTTCTGAAACCACACTGCTCTTCCCCAATCTGATGCTCTGTACATGCCTTCACCCTCTCAATCAATACCCTCCCATATAATTTACCAGGAATACTCAAAAAACTTATACCTCTGTAATTTTAGCACTTACTCTTATCCCCTTTGCCTTTGTACAATGGCACTATGCACGCATTCCGCCAATCCTCAGCCACCTCACCATGAGTCATACATACATTAAATATATATATATATATATATATATATATATATATATATATATATATATATATATATATATATATATATATATATATATATATATATATATATATATATATATATATACATATATATATATATATATACATATATATATATATGTATATATATATATATATATATATATATATATATATATATATATATATATATATATATATATATATATATATATATATATATATATATATATATATATATATATATATATATATATATATATATATATATATATATATATATATATATATATATATATATATATATATATATATATATATATATTTTTTTTTTTTTTTTATACTTTGTCGCTGTCTCCCGCGTTTGCGAGGTAGCGCAAGGAAACAGACGAAAGAAATGGCCCAACCCCCCCCTTACACATGTATATACATACGTCCACACACGCAAATATACATACCTACACAGCTTTCCATGGTTTACCCCAGACGCTTCACATGCCTTCATTCAATCCACTGACAGCACGTCAACCCCGGTATACCACATCGCTCCAATTCACTCTATTCCTTGCCCTCCTTTCACCCTCCTGCATGTTCAGGCGCCGATCACACAAAATCTTTTTCACTCCATCTTTCCACCTCCAATTTGGTCTCCCTCTTCTCCTTGCTCCCTCCACCTCCGACACATATATCCTCTTGGTCAATCTTTCCTCACTCATCCTCTCCATGTGCCCAAACCACTTCAAAACACCCTCTTCTGCTCTCTCAACCACGCTCTTTTTATTTCCACACATCTCTCTTACCCTTACGTTACTCACTCGATCAAACCACCTCACACCACACATTGTCCTCAAACATCTCATTTCCAGCACATCCATCCTCCTGCGCACAACTCTATCCATAGCCCACGCCTCGCAACCATACAACATTGTTGGAACCACTATTCCTTCAAACATACCCATTTTTGCTTTCCGAGATAATGTTCTCGACTTCCACACATTCTTCAAGGCCCCCAGAATTTTCGCCCCCTCCCCCACCCTATGATCCACTTCCGCTTCCATGGTTCCATCCGCTGCCAGATCCACTCCCAGATATCTAAAACACTTCACTTCCTCCAGTTTTTCTCCAATCAAACTCACCTCCCAATTGACTTGACCCTCAACCCTACTGTACCTAATAACCTTGCTCTTATTCACATTTACTCTTAACTTTCTTCTTCCACACACTTTACCAAACTCAGTCACCAGCTTCTGCCGTTTCTCACATGAATCAGCCACCAGCGCTGTATCATCAGCGAACAACAACTGACTCACTCTCTCATCCCCAACAGACTTCATACTTGCCCCTCTTTGCAAAACTCTTGCATTTACCTCCCTAACAACCCCATCCATAAACAAATTAAACAACCATGGAGACATCACACACCCCTGCCGCAAACCTACATTCACTGAGAACCAATCACTTTCCTCTCTTCCTACACGTACACATGCCTTACATTCTCGATAAAAACTTTTCACTGCTTCTAACAACTTTCCTCCCACACCATATATTCTTAATACCTTCCACAGAGCATCTCTATCAACTCTATCATATGCCTTCTCCAGATCCATAAATGCTACATACAAATCCATTTGCTTTTCTAAGTATTTCTCACATACATTCTTCAAAGCAAACACCTGATCCACACATCCTCTACCACTTCTGAAACCACACTGCTCTTCCCCAATCTGATGCTCTGTACATGCCTTCACCCTCTCAATCAATACCCTCCCATATAATTTACCAGGAATACTCAACAAACTTATACCTCTGTAATTTGAGCACTCACTCTTATCCCCTTTGCCTTTGTACAATGGCACTATGCACGCATTCCGCCAATCCTCAGGCACCTCACCATGAGTCATACATACATTAAATAACCTTACCAACCAGTCAACAATACAGTCACCCCCTTTTTTAATAAATTCCACTGCAATACCATCCAAACCTGCTGCCTTGCCGGCTTTCATCTCCGCAAAGCTTTCACTACCTCTTCTCTGTTTACCAAATCATTTTCCCTAACCCTCTCACTTTGCACACCACCTCGACCAAAACACCCTATATCTGCCACTCTATCATCAAACACATTCAACAAACCTTCAAAATACTCACTCCATCTCCTTCTCACATCACCACTACTTGTTATCACCTCCCCACTTGCGCCCTTCACTGAAGTTCCCATTTGCTCCCTTGTCTTACGCACTTTATTTACCTCCTTCCAGAACATCTTTTTATTCTCCCTAAAATTTAATGATACTCTCTCACCCCAACTTTCATTTGCCCTTTTTTTCACCTCTTGCACCTTTCTCTTGACCTCCTGTCTCTTTCTTTTATACATCTCCCACTCAATTGCATTTTTTCCATGCAAAAATCGTCCAAATGCCTCTCTCTTCTCTTTCACTAATACTCTTACTTCTTCATCCCACCACTCACTACCCTTTCGAATCAACCCACCTCCCACTCTTCTCATGCCACAAGCATCTTTTGCGCAATCCATCGCTGATTCCCTAAATACATCCCATTCCTCCCCCATATATATATATTCTGAGGACAGAATGGAAAAAGGTGAGAACAATGGAAGTAAGGGGAGTGGGGGAGGAATGGGATGTATTTAGGGAATCAGTGATGGATTGCGCAAAAGATGCTTGTGGCATGAGAAGAGTGGGAGGTGGGTTGATTAGAATGGGTAGTGAGTGGTGGGATGAAGAAGTAAGAGTATTAGTGAAAGAGAAGAGAGAGGCATTTGGACGATTTTTGCAGGGAAAAAATGCAATTGAGTGGGAGATGTATAAAAGAAAGAGACAGGAGGTCAAGAGAAAGGTGCAAGAGGTGAAAAAAAGGGCAATTGAGAGTTGGGGTGAGAGAGTATCATTAAATTTTAGGGATAATAAAAAGATGTTCTGGAATGAGGTAAATAAAGTGCGTAAGACAAGGGAGCAAATGGGAACTTCGGTGAAGGGCGCAAGTGGGGAGGTGATAACAAGTAGTGGTGATGTGAGAAGGAGATGGAGTGAGTATTTTGAAGGTTTGTTGAATGTGTTTGATGATAGAGTGGCAGATATAGGGTGTTTTGGTCGAGGTGGTGTGCAAAGTGAGAGGGTTAGGGAAAATGATTTGGTAAACAGAGAAGAAGTAGTGAAAGCTTTGCGGGAGATGAAAGCCGGCAAGGCAGCAGGTTTGGATGGTATTGCAGTGGAATTTATTAAAAAAGGGGGTGACTGTATTGTTGACTGGTTGGTAAGGTTATTTAATGTATGTATGACTCATGGTGAGGTGCCTGAGGATTGGCGGAATGCGTGCATAGTGCCATTGTACAAAGGCAAAGGGGATAAGAGTGAGTGCTCAAATTACAGAGGTATAAGTTTGTTGAGTATTCCTGGTAAATTATATGGGAGAGTATTGATTGAGAGGGTGAAGGCATGTACAGAGCATCAGATTGGGGAAGAGCAGTGTGGTTTCAGAAGTGGTAGAGGATGTGTGGATCAGGTGTTTGCTTTGAAGAATGTATGTGAGAAATACTTAGAAAAGCAAATGGATTTGTATGTAGCATTTATGGATCTGGAGAAGGCATATGATAGAGTTGATAGAGATGCTCTGTGGAAGGTATTAAGAATATATGGTGTGGGAGGAAAGTTGTTAGAAGCAGTGAAAAGTTTTTATCGAGGATGTAAGGCATGTGTACGTGTAGGAAGAGAGGAAAGTGATTGGTTCTCAGTGAATGTAGGTTTGCGGCAGGGGTGTGTGATGTCTCCATGGTTGTTTAATTTGTTTATGGATGGGGTTGTTAGGGAGGTAAATGCAAGAGTTTTGGAAAGAGGGGCAAGTATGAAGTCTGTTGGGGATGAGAGAGCTTGGGAAGTGAGTCAGTTGTTGTTCGCTGATGATACAGCGCTGGTGGCTGATTCATATGGGAAACTGCAGAAGCTTGTGACTGAGTTTGGAAAAGTGTGTGGAAGAAGAAAGTTAAGAGTAAATGTGAATAAGAGCAAGGTTATTAGGTACAGTAGGGTTGAGGGTCAAGTCAATTGGGAGGTGAGTTTGAATGGAGAAAAACTGGAGGAAGTGAAGTGTTTTAGATATCTGGCAGTGGATCTGGCAGCGGATGGAACCATGGAAGCGGAAGTGGATCATTGGGTGGGGGAGGGGGCGAAAATCCTGGGGGCCTTGAAGAATGTGTGGAAGTCGAGAACATTATCTCGGAAAGCAAAAATGGGTATGTTTGAAGGAATAGTGGTTCCAACAATGTTGTATGGTTGCGAGGCGTGGGCTATAGATAGAGTTGTGCGCAGGAGGATGGATGTGCTGGAAATGAGATGTTTGAGGACAATGTGTGGTGTGAGGTGGTTTGATCGAGTGAGTAACGTATGGGTAAGAAAGATGTGTGGAAATAAAAAGAGCGTGGTTGAGAGAGCAGAAGAGGTTGTTTTGAAGTGGTTTGGGCACATGGAGAGGATGAGTGAGGAAAGATTGACCAAGAGGATATATGTGTCGGAGGTGGAGGGAACGAGGAGAAGAGGGAGACCAAATTGGAGGTGGAAAGATGGAGTGAAAAATATTTTGTGTGATCGGGGCCTGAACATGCAGGAGGGTGAAAGGAGGGCAAGGAATAGAGTGAATTGGAGCGATGTGGTATACCGGGGTTGACGTGCTGTCACTGGATTGAAGCAGGGCATGTGAAGCGTCTGGGGTAAACCATGGAAAGCTATGTAGGTATGTATATTTGCGTGTGTGGACATGTGTATGTACATGGGTATGGGGGGGGTTGGGCCATTTCTTTCGTCTGTTTCCTTGCGCTACCTCGCAAACGCGGGAGACAGCAACAAAGTATAAAAAAAAGAAAAAAAAAAAATATATATATATATATATATATATATATATATATATATATATATATATATATATATATATATATTCTTTTTTTATTTATTTATTTATTCTGCTTTGTCGCTGCCTCCCGCGTTAGCGAGGTAACGCTAGGAAACAGACGAAAGAATAGGCCAACCCGCCCATATACACATATATATACATACACGTCCACACACGCAAATATACATACCTATACATCTCAGTGTAAACATATATATACGCACACAGACATATACATATATACACATGCACATAATTCATACTGTCTGCCTTTATTTGTTCCCATCGCCGCCTCGCCACACATGGAATAACAACCCCCTCCCCCCTCATGTGTGCGAGGTAGCGCTAGGAGAAGACAACAAAGGCCCCATTCGTTCACACTCAGTCTCTAGCTGTCATTTAATAATGCACCGAAACCACAGCTCCCTTTCCACATCCAGGCCCCACAGAACTTTCCATGGTTTACCCCAGACGCTTCACATGCCCTGGTTCAATCCATTGACAGCAAGTCGACCCCGGTATACCACATCGTTCCAATTCACTCTATTCCTTGCACGCCTTTCACCCTCCTGCATGTTCAGGCCCCGATCACTCAAAATCTTTTTCACTCCATCTTTCCACCTCCAATTTGGTCTCCCACTTCTCCTCGTTCCCTCCACCTCTGACACATATATCCTCTTGGTCAATCTTTCCTCACTCATTCTCTCTATGTGATCACACCATTTCAAAACACCCTCTTCTGCTCTCTCAACCACACTCTTTTTATTTCAATATATCTCTCTTACCCTTCCATTACTTACTCGATCAAACCACCTCACACCACATGTTGTCCTCAAGTATCTCATTTCCAGCACATCCACCTTCCTACGCACAATTCTATCCATAGCCCACGCCTCGCAACCGTACAACATTGTTGGAACCACTATTCCTTCAAACATATCCATTTTTGCTTTCCGAGATAATGTTCTCGACTTCCAAACATTCTTCAAAGCTCCCAGAAATTTCGCCCCCTCCCCCACCCTATGATTCACTTCCGCTTCCATGGTTCCATCCGCTGCCAGATCCACTCCCAGATATCTAAAACACTTTACTTCATCCAGTTTTTCTCCATTCAAATTTACCTCCCAATTGAGTTGACCCTCAACCCTACTGTACCTAATACCCTTAGTCTTATTCACATTTACACTTAATTTTCTTCTTTCACACACTTTACCAAACTCAGTCACCAGCTTCTGCAGTTTCTCACATGAATCATCCACCAGCGCTGTATCATCAGCGAACAACTGACTCATTTCCCAAGCTCTCTCATCCACAACAGACTGCTTACTTGCCCCTCTTTCAAAAACTCTTGCATTCACCTCCCTAACAACCCAATCCATAAACAAACTAAACAACCATGGAGACATTACACACCCCTGCCGCAAACCTACATTCACTGAGAACCAATCACTTTCCTCTCTTCCTACACGCACACATGCCTTACATCCTCGAGAAAAACTTTCACTGCTTCTAACAACTTGCCTCCCACACCATATATTCTTAAAACCTTCCACAGACCATCTCTATCAACTCTATCATATGCCTTCTCCAGATTCATAAATATTACATACAAATCCATTTGTTTTTCTAAGTATTTCTCACATACATTCTTCAAAGCAAACACCTGATCCACACATCCTCTACCACTTCTGAAACCACACTGCTCTTCCCCAATCTGATGCTCTGTTCATGCCTTCACCCTCTCAATCAATACCCTCCCATAAAATTTACCAGGAATACTCAACAAACTTATACCTCTGTAATTTGAGCACTCACTCTTATCCCCTTTGCCTTTGTACAACGGCACTATGCACGCACTCCGCCAATCCTCAGGCACCTCACCATGAATCATACATGCATTAAATTACCTTACCAACCAGTCAACAATACAGTCACCCCCTTTTTTAATAAATTCCACTGCAATAACATCCAAACTTGCTGCCTTGCCGGCTTTCATCTTCCGTAAAGTTTTATATATATAT
Organism: Panulirus ornatus; assembly: GCF_036320965.1. Lineage (NCBI taxonomy): Eukaryota > Metazoa > Arthropoda > Malacostraca > Decapoda > Palinuridae > Panulirus > Panulirus ornatus. The sequence continues at coordinate 19,773,015 of NC_092238.1, forward strand.
ATATATATATATATATATATATATATATATATATTTTTTTGCCGCTGTCTCCCGCGTTTGCGAGGTAGCGCAAGGAAACAGACGAAAGAAATGGCCCAACCCACCCCCATACACATGTATATACATACGTCCATACACGCAAAATATACATACCTACACAGCTTTCAATGGTTTACCCCAGACGCTTCACATGCCCCGATTCAATCCACTGACAGCACGTCAACCCCGGTATACTACATCGCTCCAATTCACTCTCTTCCTTGCCCTCCTTTCACCCTCCTGTATGTTCAGGCCCCGTTCACACAAAATCTTTTTCACTCCATCTTTCCACCTCCAATTTGGCCTCCCTCTATTCCTCGTTCCCTCCACCTCCGACACATATATCCTCTTGGTCAATCTTTCCTCACTCATTCTCTCCATGTGCCCAAACCATTTCAAAACACCCTCTTCTGCTCTCTCAACCACGCTCTTTTTATTTCCACACATCTCTTTTACCCTTACGTTACTTACTCGATCAAACCACCTCATACCACACATTGTCCTCAAACATCTCATTTCCAGCACATCCATCCTCCTGCGCACAACTCTATCCATAGCCCACGCCTCGCAACCATACAACATTGTTGGAACCACTATTCCTTCAAACATACTCATTTTTGCTTTCCTCGATAATGTTCTCGACTTCCACACATTCTTCAAGGCTCCCAGAATTTTCGCCCCCTCCCCCACCCTATGATCCACTTCCGCTTCCATGGTTCCATCCGCTGCCAGATCCACTCCCAGATATCTAAAACACTTCACTTCCTCCAGTTTTTCTCCATTCAAACTCACCTCCCAATTGACTTGACCCTCAACCCTCAACATACCTTGCTCTTATTCACATTTACTCTTAACTTTTTTCTTTCACACACTTTACCAAACTCAGTCACCAGCTTCTGCAGTTTCTCACATGAATCAGCCACCAGCGCTGTATCATCAGCGAACAACAACTGACTCACTTTACAAGCTCTCTCATCCACAACAGACTTCATACTTGCCCCTCTTTCGAAAACTCTTGCATTCACCTCCCTAACAACCCCATCCATAAACAAATTAAACAACCATGGAGACATCACACACCCCTGCCGCAAACCTACATTCACTGAGAACCAATCACTTTCCTCTCTTCCTACACGTACACATGCCTTACATCCTCGATAAAAACTTTTCACTGCTTCGGACAACTTGCCTCCCACACCATATATTCTTAATACCTTCCACAGAGCATCTCTATCAACTCTATCATATGCCTTCTCCAGATCCATAAATGCTACATATAAATTCATTTGCTTTTCTAAGTATTTCTCACATACATTCTTCAAAGCAAACACCTGATCAACACTTCCTCTACCACTTCTGAAACCACACTGCTCTTCCCCAATCAGATGCTCTGTACATTCTTTCACCCTCTCAATCAATACCCTCCCATATAATTTACCAGGAATACTTAACAAACTTATACCTCTGTAATTTGAGCACTCACTCTTATCCCCTTTGCCTTTGTACAATGGCACTATGCACGCATTCCGCCAATCCTCAGGCACCTCACCGTGAGTCATACATACATTAAATAACCTTACCAACCAGTCAACAATACAGTCATCCCCTTTTTTAATAAATTCCACTGCAATACCATCCAAACCTGCTGCCTTGCCGGCTTTCATCTTCCGCAAAGCTTTTACTACCTCTTCTCTGTTTACCAAATCATTTTCCCTAACCCTCTCACTTTGCACACCACCTCGACCAAAACACCCTATATCTGCCACTCTATCATCAAACACATTCAACAAACCTTCAAAATACTCACTCCATCTCCTTCTCACATCACCACTACTTGTTATCACCTCCCCATTTGCGGCCTCCACTGAAGTTCCCATTTGCTCCCTTGTCTTACGCACTTTATTTACCTCCTTCCAGAACATCTTTTTATTCTCCCTAAAATTTAATGATACTCTCTCACCCCAACTCTCATTTGCCCTTTTTTTCACCTCTTGCACCTTTCTCTTGACCTCCTGTCTCTTTCTTTTATACGTCTCCCACTCAACTTCATTTTTTCCCTGCAAAAATCGTCCAAATGCCTCTCTCTTCTCTTTCACTGTTACTCTTTCTTCTTCATCCCACCACTCACTACCCTTTCGAATCAACCCACCTCCCACTCTTCTCATGCCACAAGCATCTTTTGCGCAATCCATCACTGATTCCCTAAATACATCCCATTCCTCCCCCACTCCCCTTACTTCCATTTTTCTCACCTTTTTCCATTCTGTACTCAGTCTCTCCTGGTACTTCCTCACACAAGTCTCCTTCCCAAGCTCACTTACTCTCACTACTCTCTTCACCCCGATATTTTCTCTTCTTTTCTGAAATATCTACAAATCTTCACCTTCGCCTCCACAAGATAATGATCAGACATCCCTCCAGTTGTACCTCTCAGCACATTAATATCCAAAAGTCTCTCTTTCGCGCGCCTTTCAATTAACACGTAATCCAATAACGCTCTCTGGCCATCTCTCCTACTTACATATGTATACTTACGTATATCTCTCTTTTAAAACCAAGTATTCCCAATTACTTGTCCTTTTCCAGCACATAAATCTGCAAACTCTTCACCATTTCCATTTAAACACTGAACACCCTATGTAAACCAATTATTCCCTCAACTTCCACATTACTCACCTTTGCATTCAAATCACCCATCACTGTAACCCGGTCTCGTGCATCAAGGCTACTAACACACTCACTCAGCTGCTCCCAAAACACTTGCCTCTCATGATCTTTCTTCTCATGCCCAGGTGCATATGCACCAACAATCACCCATCTCTCTCCATTCACTTTCAGTTTTGCCCATATCAGTACACACTTTACTTTCTTACACTCTATCACATACTCCCACAACTCCTATTTCAGGAGTAGTGCTACTCCTTCCCTTGCTCTTCTCTCACTAACCCTTGACTTTACTCCCAAGATATTCCCAAACCACTCTTCCCCTTTACCACTGAGCTTCGTTTCATTCAGAGCCAAAACATCCAGGTTCCTTTCCTCAAACATACTACATATCTCTCCTTTTTTCTCACCTTGGTTATACCCACACACATCCAGACACCCAAATCTGAGCCTTCGAGGAGGATGAGCACTCCCCGCATGACTCCTTCTTCTGTTTCCCCGTTTAGAAAGTTTACAATGTTGTTTTGAAGAGAGTGGTTAGAGTAAGTGAGCTTGGGAAGGAGACTTGTGTGAGGAAGTACTAGGAGAGATTGAATACAGAATGGGGACATAAGGGGATTGAGGGAGGAATGGGATGTATTTAGGGAAGCAGTGATGGCTTGTGCAAAAGATGCCTGTGGCAGGAGAAGCGTGGGAGGTCGGCGGATTAGAAAGTGTTGTGAGTTGCGGGATGAAGTAAAACTATCATTGAAAGGTAAGAGAGAGGCATTTGGACGATTTCTGCCGGGAAATAATGCAAATGACTGAGAGATCTTTTAAACAAAGAGGCAGGAGGTCAAGAGAAAGGGGCAAGAGGCGAAAAAGAGGGCAAATGAGAGTTGGGGTGAAAGAGTAGCATTAAATTTTAGGGAAAAATAAAAAGATATTTTGGAGGGAGGTAAATGAAATGTGTAAGACAAGGGAACAAATGGGAACATCAGTGAAGGGGGCTGATGGGGAGGTGATAACAAGTAGTGGTGATGTGAGAAGGAGTTGGAGTGAGTATTTTGAAGGTTTGTTGAATGTGTTTGATGATAGAGTTGCAGATATAGGGTGTTTTAGTCAAGGTGGTGTGCAAAGTGAGAGGGTTAGGGAGAATGACTTGGTAAACAGAATGAGGTAGTAAAAAGCTTTCCGGAAGATGAAAGCCCGCACGGCAGTGGGTTTGGATGGTATTGCAGTGGAATTTATTAAAAAAGGGATGACTGTATTGTTGACTGGTTGGTAATGGTTATTTGATATATGTATGACTCATGATGAGTTGCCTGAGGACTGGCGGAATGCTTGCATAGTGCCATTGTACAAAGGCAAAAGGGATAAGAGTGAGTACTCAAATTACATAGGTATAAGTTTGTTGAGTATTCCTGGGAGGTTATACGGGAGGGTATTGATTGAGAAGGTGAAGGCATGTACTGAGCATCAGACTGGGAAGAGCAGTGTGGTTTCCAAAGTGGGAGAGGATGTTTGGATCATGAGTCTGCTTTGAAAATTGTATGTGAGAAATACTTAGAAAAGCAAATGGATTTTTATGTAGCATTTACGGATCTGGAGAAGGCATTTGATAGAGATGCTGTGCGGAAGGTATTAAGAATGTATGGTGTGGGACGTAAGTTGTTAGAAGCAGTAAAAAGTTTTAATCAAGGATGTAAGGCATGTGTACGAGTAGGAAGAGAAGAAAGTGATTGGTTCTCAGTGAATGTTGGTTTACGGCAGGGGTGCGTTATGTTTCCATGGTTGTTGAATTTGTTTATGGATGTGTTTGTTAGGGAGGTGAAGGCAAGAGGTTTGGAAAGAGGGGCAATTATGCAGTCTGCTGTGTACGAGAGAGCTTGGGAAGAGAGTCAGTTGTAGTTCGCTGATGAGACAGCGCTGGTGGCTGATTCGGGTGAGAAACTGCAGAAGTGGATGACTGAGTTTCGTAAAGTGTGTGAAAGAAGAAAGCTGAGAGTAAATGTGAATTAGAGCAAGGTTATTAGGTAGAGTAGGGTTGAGGGACAAGTCAATTGGGAAGTAAGTTTGAATGGAGAAAACTGGAGGAAGAGAAGTGTTTTAGATATCTGGGAGTGGATTGTGCAGCGGATGGAACCATGGAAGCGGAAGTGAGTCATAGGGTGGGGGAGGGTGCGAAAGTTATGGGAGCGTTGAAAAATGTGTGGATGTCGAGATCGTTATCTTGGAAATCAAAAATGGGTATGTTTGAAGGAATAATGGTTCCAACAATGTTATATGGTTTCGAGGCGTGGGCTAATGATAGAGTTGTACGGAGGAGAGTGGATGATTTGGAAATGAGATGCTTGAGCACAATATGTGGTGTGAGGTGGTTTGATCGAGTAAGTGATGAAAGGGTAAGAGAGACGTGTGGTAATAAAAAGTGTGTGGTTGAGAGAGCAGAAGAGGATGTTTTGAAATACTTTGGTCACATGTAGAGAACGAGTGAGGAAAGATTGACAAAGAGGATTTATGTGTCAAGTGGAGGGAACGAGGAGAAGTGGGAGACCAAATTGGAGGTGGAAAGATGGAGTGAGAAAGTTTTTGAGTGATGGGCCTGAACATGCAGGAGGGTGAAAGGCGTGCAAGGAATAGAGTAAATTGGAACGATGTTGTGTACCAGGGTCAACGTGCTTTCAGTGGATTGAACCAGGGCATATTAAGCGTGCGGGATAAACCATGCAAAGTTTTGTGTGGCCTGGATGTGGAAAGGGAGGTGTGGTTTCGGTGCATTATACATGACAGGTAGAGACTGAGTGTGAACGAATGTGGCCTTTGTTGTCTTTTCCTAGCTCTACCTTGCGCACATGAGGGGGAGGGGGTTTCGTTTCATGTGTGGCGGGGTGGCGACGGGAATGAATAATGGCAGACAGTGGGAATTATGTTCATATGTATATATGTATATGTCTATGTGTGTATATATTTGTATACGTATAGGTATGTATATGTGCGTGTGTGGACGCGTATGTAGGTGGGTTGGCCCATCCTTTCGTCTGTTTCCTTGTGCTACCTCGCTAACGCGGGAGACAGCGACAGAGTATGATAAGTATGAATATAAATGAACATATATATATATATATATAGCGCTTAGAAACGCGTGTCTTCTTAGAGCATACAAACCTCCAACAGCCAGAATCGAACCTGGGACCCCGGTGCAAGAGGCGGGATCTTAACCGCTAGGCTAATAGGAAATAGCTATTTGAATACTATGTACTCGAATACCCTTCATCTTACGTTCGTGAGCAACAGGGTCTGCACCTACAGCTATCTATCTGGTATGTCTGATATAATCGTGAAATCATAAAGGAATGATAATTCAAGGAAAGTCGGATCTTATTTTTAGAAACCTTCAGGCAATATACTAAGTCCGTGCATAATGTAAAGAAAATTAAACTCCCTTTTTCAGAGAGAAAGTTGAGTACTTCTTGACTTAATATTTCACATGCTTACTCATTTAGAGATAAAGTATAATCACCAGAGTGTATTACTTCGGGGAAGATGATATCTGACACAAGGTCAATATTTCTCCCAACAGGATATGATGCACTTTTTATCAAATCAAAGTTACTAGAGTAACGTGACCTTCACATAGAGTGACAGCAGGAATGGTCAAGGGAAGTCACTGTCTATGTAATGGTTATTCCATTCATGCCTATGTACTGACTAGCGCCCCCCCCCCCCCCCCCATTACCTGTGTAGAGGATGGCCCACTTCTCTTTGCATACTCACAAGCACATCCTCACCTGTGTTGGCCCTTTTATCTATGTATCCTGACCACCCGGGTATGGGGAGGCAAACCACTTCTGTGTATTAGTTTGCGACTAGGTTTGCCCACTCTCTATTTATCCGAGTTGTCACCAAATCTACAGAAGATCGTGCTCCCTGATATCACAATGGTACTCCGTTTCCTTCCTACACCTGCTATTACCATATCTTATGCGGCAATCATACTTGAATTTCGCGGTTATACTGATCTTATTATGAAAGGGTAAGGGAAATATGTGGTAATAAAAAGTGTCGTTGATAGAACAGAAGATGGCGTGTTCAGATGGTTTCGACACTTGGAGAGAATAAGTGAGGAAAGATTGACAAAAAGGATATGTGTCAGAGGTGGAGGGAAAAAGGAGATACGGGAAACCAAATTGGAGGTGGAAGGATGGAGTGAATAAGATTTTAAGCGAACGGGTCCTGAACATGCAGGAGGGTGAAAGGCGTGCAAGGAAAGAGTGAATTAGAACGATATGGCATACCAGGATCGACGTGCTGTCAATGGATTGAACCAGGCCCTGTGAAGCGTCCTGGATGTAGAAAGGGAGCTGTGGTTTCGGTGCATGACACTTGACAGCTAGAGAATTTTGTGTGAACAAATGTGGCCTATATTGTCTTTTCCTCACACTAAATCGCTGAAGGAGAGAGAGAGAGAGAGAGAGAGAGAGAGAGAGAGAGAGAGAGAGAGAGAGAGAGAGAGAGAGAGAGAGAGAGAGAGAGAGAGAGAGATTCTATTTAATGTGTAGCAGGGAGACAAAGGGAATGGATAATGTGACACCGCAACATGCCAAGTATTGGCTGCTCTAGCTAGTGGTGTAGACACACAACCAGCCAGCTCTCCATGTTGTTTTGTACTTCATGTCCAAGATGTCTCCTGCTATACCTCCAAGATATCTCAGGCTGTATTTCCAGGTTGTCTTCTGTTACACTTCCAGTTTATCCTTTGCTGTAACTCCAGGTTATTTATTGCTTTACTCCTACAACATCATCTCTCGTACCTCCAGGTTATCTTCTGCTGTACATCCAGGTTTTCTTCTGCTGTACCTCAAAGGTGTTTTCTGATATTCCTCCATGTTCTCTCATTTACCGTAACTCCTGCTTTTCTTCTGCTGTACTCCAGGTCGTCTACTCTGCACATTCTCATTGTCTTCTCTAGCACCTACAGGTTGTCTCAATGTACCTCTAAATCATCTTCTGATGTTCCTCCAGCTTTTTATATTGTATCTATTTACCTCCAGTGTCTCTTCTGCTGTATCTTCAGGCTGATTTCTGCTGTGAAGTCATGTTTTATTCTTAATTTTTAGGTTGTCATCTACTGCACTTCCTGCTCGTCGATTATTGTATCTCCAGTTGTCTTCTGATATACTTCCAGGTTGTCCTCTGGTATATATTCTGTCTGCATCCAGTCCGTTTACTGCTGTACTTAAAGGTCGTCATTTGCTGTACCTTATTTTTCTAATTTACCTCCAGATTATTCTATGATCTACCCCTAGATTCTCTTCTGCTATTCTGTTAGGCTGTATTCTGCTGCGCCTCGAAGTAGTTTTCTGCTATGCACTTGGGTCCTACACCTAGGTCGTTGTCCTGCTGTGCCTCCTGGTTATCCCCTGCTGTACCTTCAGGTTCACTTTTACAGCACCATTAAGGCGTGCTCTATTGTACTGGTACACCTTGCGTGACCATTATCAACATGACGTCATCTAATCCAACGCGTCAAGGTCAGACTCCTCTGTAAATGGGCCACGATACCGCTGCTCCGTCCACACGTTTGCCAGTGTTAACATCTGTGGGGGCCCATAGGAATAAGTTCAACCCAACTATAGTAATCAACAGGAAAAATTGATAACATTTATTGGTAAGTTTAAAAAACTATCCATTATATAGAACAGAACTCGAGACACTTGGCATCAGGTTTATACTTGTCAACAATGACCCAGCCAAACTACCCCCTCGATGGTCAAACTGCTGATCATGACATAGTTACCTGGCCCTGCCCACCACCAGGACCAGGTGAAGCGAGACGGAGGTCATGTACAGTGCAGTAAAGCTTGTGTGTGATGTGATACGTTACATATATACTGTGTTCATATCACAGAAAAATATAATGTGACTCATTTACAATAAAAACCTTAAATGGAGAGAATACAGAGATACCGGTGACGCTTTTTGTGATATGAAAGTATATCTTTGGAAAAAACCAAATGAATAATTTGTATTTGTGAACTGACTTGATTGTGCTAGAAAATGGTCAGAGTGATGTGTACTTTGGAGACAGCAGCTGCCCCAGAGCCTGTACTCACTTGTTACTCGTCTACCAAACATTGAATAATAACTCATGATCTGAATCACTGGAAAAATCTGAAAAGTGAGAACACAAGGAAACAGCCTGATTACATATAACTGATGAACAATAAGGTCATGAATTTGTATGAGTGAAGGTAGAGTGCATGAATATAGAGCACCCAAAAATATATACACTGGGTGAATATAGTGTGACCACTTGGAAATATATTATCTGGGTGAATATAATGTGACCACTTGGAAATATATAGACTGAGTGAATGTAGTGTGATCACTTGGAAATATATACTCTGGGTGAATATAGTGTGACCACTTGGAAATATATACACTGAGTGAATATAGTGTGATCACTTGGAAATATATACTCTGGGTGAATATAGTGTGACCACTTGGAAATATATACACTGAGTGAATATAGTGTGATCACTTGGAAATATATACTCTGGGTCAATATAGTGTGACCACTTGGAAATATATACACTGAGTGAATATAGTGTGATCACTTGGAAATATATACTTTAGGTCAATATAGTGTGATCACATGGAAATATATACTCTGGGTCAATATAGTGTGATCACTTGGAAATATATACTCTAGGTCAATATAGTGTGATCACATGGAAATATATACTCTGGGTCAATATAGTGTGATCACTTGGAAATATGGCAGAAGTGATGAATTTCGTGAAAGTCTCGTCAGTCGTGACTGATGGCTGTCACAACCCTAAACCTGCAGGACGGTGGAAGGTAACATAATTATTTATCTATCAACTTGTTTGGTACACTCGAGCATAAAATGATGATAGCATTTTCTGTTTGTCATTCTTAATCAAAATGCTTGACTCTTGTAACCTGTAGATCGTATCGTGTGATAGTAGTAATGATTACATGGCTTTAAATATGACAACGACGCATGGAAAGAGTTACCATAATCAGTGGATTTAACGTTTTTACTTATGACTTCCATGAAGCAGCTTCTGCATACTATTATACTAGTTCATAATTCACAAATTGGGAGATCTTTTCCTCGTTATAATTTCTAGTTTAGAAATATATGAGAGTTAAAACTATATATCAGTAGCAAAATTACACAAAGAATCGAGTGACATATGTAAATTTAGAAAGTTTAAAACCGCATCTTTATCTTACCTTTAAAATACTTTATAAAGCATTCGTAACCTAGTGGAATTTCCACTTTGGTTATTCGCACTTGGCATGCTGTCTCATCTGCGTTTGAACTTCCCTTTTGGATCCTGAGTGTCAGCAGACATTCAGCAGACCTTCATTACCAATCGAGATCCGAGGTGGCCTCTCGACTCTACCACAGTGAACCTTATGTGTTGAGGAAATAATGATATCAGGCCTGTTGAGATGGTATATGGTGGGCAGTGTGAGTACAGCAAGAGAAACAAGTGATGTGTAGAAACAAGCAGGTAAGAATGATTAGATAAATGAAATAAACATGATAAATTCCAAGACTGTGACAGATCGCGAAATTATAAGGCGGACGTGGTCAGGGGAAGACAAACTTTACAGAATTCTTTATTGAAACAAAGTCCATAACGGTAGGCAGTCGTCACGTGACCTGGGCACAGAGAACCGTGAGTTTAGCAGCGCAGCCTTTAAAGTGTTGTCTAGCTAAACAACCGGCTCTTGCTCACTTCAAAATGTTTCTTCGTTAATATGTTTTCTGGAGAACTAACAATGAAAAAATACTTACGTGAGGAACACATCATCTTTTCGCTAATTCAAGTGATAAACTTTTATCTGCATTATTTCATGCAAGATTCCTCTTGTAACTTATTCAATTTAACTAAAGTCATTCTTTGCGTGGTTTTGTTAACTGGCTGTGTAGCCTCAAGTATTAATCCTCTCAGCAATCCTGTGTAATTTCATATGTTAACCCTGTATGTAATTGTATGTACTAATCCTCTCTGTAATCCCAGAGTGAGCTTCAAATCCCCTTGGTCTTGTCCTCTGTACTGTGTAAATCAGAACAACTTCAGAGATTTTCACATTACATTCATTTCGTACATCAAAAGTGTCTGGCCTTTGTCCTAACAACTCTATGAGGCAACACTCTAGGTTCCTCATACCCAAAACTAAAAATGTTGAGTTTGGAAGCTCACCATTATGAGCTGTGGTGAGTGTGATTACAGCTTTTTTTATGGAAGTTAGTTTTAAGTCTATTTTGTGCTGTCATCAACCTTGTATGTATGTACTTTGTCTTTGCTCTGTAATATGTACACACACACACACACACACACACACACACACACACACACACACACACACACACACACACACACACATACACACAGACACACACACACACACACACACACACACACACACACACACACACATACACACACGAGTTCAAATGGAGAAGAAATATAATTTTTCTCTATAATGTACTTGGTCAAAATAACAGGAAAATTGTTTTGTGGAATGACATAAATACAGCCTGGCGAATAATATGCAGTCGTAACAAGTTTCTCTGAGAAAATCATACATTTATTGTTGGTTTAACTGATGGATTAATGCCAGCGCAGAAAATGTTCCATCGTTGGGAGGTTGGGAGAGCGGAGTGACCAGATAGGGAAGATGAGGTGGTCAGCTGAGAGGGTAGAGTAGGGAGGTTGGGACACTGCGGTGACCAGATACATAAGATAGGGCCACTCAAAGTTTTCAATTCCTTCGCACTTTAGGTCAGGAGACTTTAATGTTACTGTTATGCGATTCAGTCTTGAAGCCAGGGCGATCAACAACTTCAGTGTTATTCTGTTTCTAGAGCCGTCAGATGCAGAGTTTCCCTGGTACATAAAGGGAGGATCTTTAAACCAGGTGACCACCTCGCACCTGTAGCCGTCAAAGGTCGGATATCGGTCTGTGAATATACTGTCCCACTTACTGTAATGCTGTTTATTCCACTCACCAAGGAACTTTGGAGTGCTTGATGAGAAGGGCTGGACAGTATATACACCCATTGTATGAGGCCTCCCATGTACCTCATCAGATAGTTCCGTGATTAATGCCAGCTTCTGGATATATATATATATAATATATATATATATATATATATATATATATATATATATATATATATATATATATATATATATATATATATATATATATATATATATATATATATATATATATATATATATATATTAAGGTATTAAGAATATTTGGTGTGGGAGGAAAGTTGTTAGAAGCAGTGAAAAGTTTTTATCGAGGATGTAAGGCATGTGTACGTGTAGGAAGAGAGGAAAGTGATTGGTTCTCAGTGAATGTAGGTTTGCGGCAGGGGTGTGTGATGTCTCCATGGTTGTTTAATTTGTTTATGGATGGGGTTGTTAGGGAGGTAAATGCAAGAGTTTTGGAAAGAGGGGCAAGTATGAAGTCTGCTGGGGATGAGAGAGCTTGCGAAGTGAGTCAGTTGTTGTTCGCTGATGATACAGCGCTGGTGGCTGATTCATGTGAGAAACTGCAGAAGCTGGTGACTGAGTTTGGTAAAGTGTGTGGAAGAAGAAAGTTAAGAGTAAATGTGAATAAGAGCAAGGTTATTAGGTACAGTAGGGTTGAGGGTCAAGTCAATTGGGAGGTGAGTTTGAATGGAGAAAAACTGGAGGAAGTGAAGTGTTTTAGATATCTGGGAGTGGATCTGGCAGCGGATGGAACCATGGAAGCGGAAGTGGATCATAGGGTGGGGGAGGGGGCGAAAATTCTGGAGGCCTTGAAGAATGTGTGGAAGTCGAGAACATTATCTCGGAAAGCAAAAATGGGTATGTTTGAAGGAATAATGGTTCCAACAATGTTGTATGGTTGCGAGGCGTGGGCTATGCATAGAGTTGTGCGCAGGAGGATGGATGTGCTGGAAATGAGATGTTTGAGGACAATGTGTGGTGTGAGGTGGTTTGATCGAGTGAGTAACGTAAGGGTAAGAGAGATGTGTGGAAATAAAAAGAGCGTGGTTGAGAGAGCAGAAGAGGGTGTTTTGAAGTGGTTTGGGCCCATGGAGAGGATGAGTGAGGAAAGATTGACCAAGAGGATATATGTGTCGGAGGTGGAGGGAACAAGGAGAAGAGGGAGACGAAATTGGAGGTGGAAGGATGGAGTGAAAAAGATTTTGTGTGATCGGGGCCTGAACATGCAGGAGGGTGAAAGGAGGGCAAGGAATAGAGTGAATTGGAGCGATGTGGTATACCGCGGTTGACGTGCTGTCAGTGGATTGAATCAAGGCATGTGAAGCGTCTGGGGTAAACCATAGAAAGCTGTGTAGGTATGTATATTTGCGTGTGTGGACGTATGTATATACATGTGTATGGGAGGGGGGTTGGGCCATTTCTTTCGTCTGTTTCCTTGCGCTACCTCGCAAACGCGGGAGACAGCGACAAAGTATAATAAATAATAATATATATATATATATATATATATATATATATATATATATATATATATATATATATATATATATATATATATATATATATATATATATATATATATGTATATACATATATATATATATATATATAAATATATATATACATATTCCTCGCGTGTCGTAGAAAGCGCCTAGAGGGGACGGGAGCGGGGGCCCAGAAATCCTCCCCTCCTTGTATTAACTTTCTAAAATGGGAAACAGAAGAAGGAGTCACGCGGGGAGTGCTCATCCTCCTCGAAGGCTCAGAGTGGAAAGGAACCGGGATGTTTTGGCTCTGAGTGAAACGAAGCTCAAGGGTAAAGGGGAAGAGTGGTTTGGGAATGTCTGGGGAGTAAAGTCAGGGGTTAGTGAAAGGACAAGAACAAGGGAAGGAGTAGCAATACTCCTGAAACAGGAGTTGTGAGAGTATGTGATAGAATGTAAGAAAGTAAATTTTCGATTAATATGGGTAAAACTGAAAGTTGATGGAGAGAGGTGGGTGATTATTGGTGCATATGCACCTGGGCATGAGAAGAAAGATCATGAGAGGCAAGTCTTTTGGGAGCAGCTGAATGAGTGTGTTAGTGGTTTTGATGCACGAGACCGGGTTATAGTGATGGGTGATTTGAATGCAAAGGTGAGTAATGTGGCAGTTGAGGGAATAATTGGTATACATGGGGTGTTCAGCGTTGTAAATGTAAATGGTGAAGAGCTTGTAGATTTATGTGCTGAAAAAGGACTGATGATTGGGAATACCTGGTTTAAAAAGCGAGATATACATAAGTATACTTATGTAAGTAGGAGAGATGGCCAGAGAGCGTTATTGGATTACGTGTTAATTGATAGGCGTGCGAAAGAGAGACTTTTGGATGTTAATGTGCTGAGAGGTGCAACTGGAGGGATGTCTGATCATTATCTTGTGGAGGCTAAGGTGAAGATTTGTATGGGTTTTCAGAAAAGAAGAGTGAATGTTGGGGTGAAGAGGGTGGTGAGAGTAAGTGAGCTTGGGAAGGAGACCTGTGTGAGGAAGTACTAGGAGAGACTGAGTACAGAATGGAAAAAGGTGAGAACAATGGAAGTAAGGGGAGTGGGGGAGGAATGGGATGTATTTAGGGAATCAGTGATGGATTGCGCAAAAGATGCTTGTGGCATGAGAAGCGTGGGAGGTGGGTTCATTAGAAAGGGTAGTGAGTGGTGGGATGAAGAAGTAAGAGTATTAGTGAAAGAGAAGAGAGAGGCATTTGGACGATTTTTGCAGGGACAAAATGAAATTGAGTGGGAGATGTATAAAAGAAAGAGACAGGAGGTCAAGAGAAAGGTGCAAGAGGTGAAAAAAGGGTAAATTAGAGTTGGGGTGAGAGAGTATCATTAAATTTTAGGGAGAATAAAAAGATGTTCTGGAAGGAGGTAAATAAAGTGCGTAAGACAAGGGAGCAAATGGGAACTTCAGTGAAGGGCGCAAATGGGGAGGTGATAACAAGTAGTGGTGATGTGAGAAGGAGATGGAGTGAGTATTTTGAAGGTTTGTTGAATGTGTTTGATGATAGAGTGGCAGATATAAGGTGTTTTGGTCGAGGTGGTGTGCAAAGTGAGAGGGTTAGGGAAAATGATTTGGTAAACAGAGAAGAGGTAGTAAAAGCTTTGCGGAAGATGAAAGCCAGCAAGGCAGCAGGTTTGGATGGTATTGCAGTGGAATTTATTAAAAAAGGGGGTGACTTTATTGTTGACTGGTTGGTAAGGTTATTTAATGTATGTATGACTCATGGTGAGGTGCCTGAGGATTGGCGGAATGCGTGTATAGTGCCATTGTACAAAGGCAAAGGGGATAAGAGTGAGTGCTCAAATTACAGAGGTATAAGTTTGTTGAGTATTCCTGGTAAATTATATGGGAGGATATTGATTGAGAGAGTGAAGGCATGTACAGAGCATCAGATTGGGGAAGAGCAGTGTGGTTTCAGAAGTGGTAGAGGATGTGTGGATCAGGCGTTTGCTTTGAAGAATGTATGTGAGAATTTCTTAGAAAAGCAAATGGATTTGTATGTAGCATTTATGGATCTGGAGAAGGCATATGATAGAGTTGATAGAGATGCTCTGTGGAAGGTATTAAGAATATATGGTGTGGGAGGCAAGTTGTTAGAAGCAGTGAAAAGTTTTTATCGAGGATGTAAGGCATGTGTACGTGTAGGAAGAGAAGAAAGTGATTGGTTCTCAGTGAATGTAGGTTTGCGGCAGGGGTGTGTGATGTCTCCATGGTTGTTTAATTTGTTTATGGATGGGGTTGTTAGGGAGGTGAATGCAAGAGTTTGGAAAGAGGGGCAAGTATGAAGTCTGTTGGGGATGAGAGAGCTTGGGAAGTGAGTCAGTTGTTGTTCGCTGATGATACAGCGCTGGTGGCTGATTCATGTGAGAAACTGCAGAAGCTGGTGACTGAGTTTGGTAAAGTGTGTGAAAGAAGAAAGTTAAGAGTAAATGTGAATAAGAGCAAGGTTATTAGGTACAGTAGGGTTGAGGGTCAAGTCAATTGGGAGGTGAGTTTGAATGGAGAAAAACTGGAGGAAGTGAAGTGTTTTAGATATCTGGGAGTGGATCTGGCAGCGGATGGAACCATGGAAGCGGAAGTGGATCATAGGGTGGGGGAGGGGGCGAAAATTCTGGGAGCCTTGAAGAATGTGTGGAAGTCGAGAACAGTATCTTGGAAAGCAAAAATGGGTATGTTTGAAGTAATAGTGGTTCCAACAATGTTGTATGGTTGCGAGGCGTGGGCTGTGGATAGAGTTGTGCGCAGGAGGATGGATGTGCTGGAAATGAGATGTTTGAGGACAATGTGTGGTGTGAGGTGGTTTGATCGAGTAAGTAACGTAAGTGTAAGAGAGATGTGTGGAAATAAAGAGAGCGTGGTTGAGAGAGCAGAAGAGGGTGTTTTGAAATGGTTCGGGCACATGGAGAGAATGAGTGAGGAAAGACTGACCAAGAGAATATATGTGTCGGAGGTGGAGGGAACGAGGAGAAGAGGGAGACCAAATTGGAGGTGGAAAGATGGAGTGAAAAAGATTTTGTGTGATCGGGGCCTGAGCATGCAGGAGGGTGAAAGGAGGGCAAGGAATAGAGTGAATTGGAGCGATGTGGTATACCGGGGTTGACGTGCTGTCAGTGGATTGAATCAAGGCATGTGAAGCGTCTGGGGTAAACCATGGAAAGCTGTGTAGGTATGTATATTTGCGTGTGTGGACGTATGTATATACATGTGTGTGGGGGTGGGTTGGGCCATTTCTTTCGTCTGTTTCCTTGCGCTACCTCGCAAACGCGGGAGACAGCGACAAAGCATAAAAAAAAAAAAAAAATAGTGGTAGTAATTCTTAAACACAGTCAGATGAAGGTCAATGGTCATCTCTAAAATATACTTATAAACCTGAAAACATAATAAAACATATGGCACGTAGACTGAATTATTGTTGGAAAACTATCTCAATAAATATCATCCAGATCTTTGTGATGAATGTTAAATATTGCAAGTGTAATAAGAGATTTTAACTATGTATAATGTTTCTTGTACATTAGCATATTACTGTGAAGATGTGCTGAATAGGAAGCAAGATAAAGTTCAGTAATTTCAAGAGAATCAGTCTGTCCTGGTTGTCTTAGTCTTTTGATTCTTAGCATTTGGTGAAGTAAAGCATTTATATCATATGTTTTGATTTAATGAAAGTATTTTCCTTATTTTCAGTAATTTAAGAATATTCCTATGGTACACATGAATTGATGAATATGAATGTGTATATATGTATATGTGCTTGTGTGTGTATGTGTGTATATATATATATATATATATATATATATATATATATATATATATATATATATATATATATATATATATATATATATATATATATATATATATATATATATATATATATATATATATATCTCTGGGAGTGCATCTGGCAGCGGATGGAACCATGGAAGCGGAAGTGGATCATAGGATGTGGGAGGGGGCGAGAATTCTGGGAGCCTTGAAGAATGTGTGGAAGTCGAGAGCATTATCTCGGAAAGCAAAAATGGGTATATTTGAAGGAATAGTGGTTCCAACAATGTTGTGTGGTTGCGAGGCGTGGGCTATGGATAGAGTGGTGCGCAGGAGGATGGATGTGCTGGAAATGAGATGTTTGAGGACAATGTGTGGTGTGAGGTGGTTTGATCGAGTAAGTAACGTAAGGGTAAGAGAGATGTGTGGAAAAAAAAGAGCGTGGTTGAGAGAGCAGAAGAGGTTGTTTTGAAATGGTTTGGGCACATGGAGAGAATGAGTGATGAAAGATTGACCAAGAGGATATATGTGTCGGAGGTGGAGGGAACGAGGAGAAGAGGGAAACCAAATTGGAGGTGGAAGGATGGAGTGAAAAAGATTTTGTGTGATCGGGGCCTGAACATGCAGGAGGGTGAAAGGAGGGCAAGGAATAGAGTGAATTGGAGCGATGTGGTATACCGGGGTTGACGTGCTGTCAGTGGATTGAATCAGGGCATGTGAAGCGTCTGTGGTAAACCATGGAAAGATGTGTAGGTATGTATATTTGCGTGTGTGGACGTATGTACGGGGGTGGGTTGGGCCATTTCTTTCGTCTGTGTCCTTGCGCTACCTCACAAACGCGGGAGACAGCGACAAAGCAAAAAAAAAAAAAAAAGAAATATATATATATATATATATATATATATATATATATATATATATATATATATATATATATATATATATATATATATATATATATATATATATATATATATATATATATATATATATATATATATATATATATATATATATATATATATATATATATATATATATATATATATATATATATATATATATATATATATATATATATATATATATATATATATATATTCTTTCTTTCAAACTATTCGCCATTTCCCGCATTAGCGAGGTAGCGTTAAGAACAGAGGACTGGGCCTTTGAGGGAATACCCTCACCTGGCCCAATTCTCTGTTCCTTCTTTTGGAAAATTGAATAAAAGAAAAAAAGAAAACAGAGAGGGGAGGATTTCCAGCCCCCCGCTCCCTCCCCTTTTAGTCGCCTTCTATGACACGACTGGGAAGTATTCTTAATCCCCTATCCCCAGGGATAATATATATATATATATATATATATATATATATATATATATATATATATATATATATATATATATATATATATATATATATATATATATATATATATATATATATATATATATATATATATATATATATATATGATATTATCCATGGGGATAGGGGACAAAGAATACTTTACACGCGTTCCTCACATGTCGTAGAAGGCGACTAGAGAGGACGGAAGCGGGGGGCCAGAAATCCTCCCCTCCTTGTATTTCAACTTTCTAAAATGGGAAACAAAAGAAGGAGTCACGCGGGGAGTGCTCATCCTCCTCGAAGGCTCAGATTGGAGTGTCTAAATGTGTGTGGATGTAACCAAGATGTTAAAAGGAGAGATAGGTAGTATGTTTGAGGAAAGGAACCTGGTTGTTTTGGCTCTTAGTGAAACGAAGCTCAAGGGTAAAGGGGAGGAGTGGTTTGGGAATGTCTTGGGAGTAAAGTCAGGGGTTAGTGAGAGGACAAGAGCAAGAAGAAAGATCATGAGAGGCAAGTGTTTTGGAAGCAGCTGAATGAGTGTGTTAGTGGTTTTGATGAACAAGACCGGGTTATAGTGATGGGTGATTTGAATGCAAAGGTGAGTAATGTGGCAGTTGAGGGAATAATTAGTATACATGGAGTGTTCAGTGTTGTAAATGGAAATGGTGAAAAACTTGTAGATTTATGTGCTGAATAAGGGCTGGAGATTGGGAATACCTGGTTTAAGAAGCGAGATACCCATAAGTATACGTATGTAAGTAGGAGAGACGGCCAGAGAGCGTTATTGGATTACGTGTTAATTGATAGGTGCGCGAAAGAGAAACTTTTGGATGTTAATGTGCTGAGAGGTGCAACTGGAGGGATGTCTGATCATTATCTTGCGGAGGCGAAGGTGAAGATTTGTAGGGGTTTTCAGAAAAGAAGAGAGAATGTTGGTGTGAAGAGGGTGGTGAGAGAAAGGGAGCTTGGGAAGGAGACTTGTGGGAGGAAGTACCAGGAGAGACTGAATACAGAATGGAAAAAGGTGAGAAAAAAGGAGGTAAGTGGGGAGGAATGGGAAATATTTAGAGAAGCAGTGATGGCTTGCGCAAAAGATGCTTGTGGCATAAGAAACGCGGGAGGTGGGTTGATTAGAATGGGTAGTGAGTGGTGGGATGAAGAAGTAAGACTATTAATGAAAGAGAAGAAAGAGGCATATGGACGATTATTGTAGGGAAAAAATGCAAATGAGTGGGAGTTGTATAAAAGAAAGAGGCAGGAGATCAAGAGAAAGGTGCAAGAGGTGAAAAAGAGAGCAAAAGAGAGTTGGGGTGAGAGAGAATAATTAGATTTTAAGGCAAATAAAAAGCTGTTTTGGAAGGAGGTAAATAAAGTGCGTGGGACAAGAGAGCAAATGGGAATTTCAGTGAAGGGGGCTAATGGGCAGGTGATAACAAGTAGTGGTGATGTGAGAAGGAGATGGAGTGAGTATTTTGAAGGATTATTGAATGTGTTTGATGATAGAGTGGCAGATATAGGGTGTTTTCGTCGAGGTGGTGTGCAAAGTGAGAGGGTTAGGGAAAATGATTTGATAAACAGAGAAGCTTTGCGGAAGATGAAAGCCGGTAAGGCAGCAGGTTTGGATGGTATTGCAGTGGAATTTATTATAAAAGGGGATGACTGTATTGTTGACTGGTTGGTAAGGTTATTTAATGTATGTATGACTCATGGTGAGGTGCCTGAGGATTGGCGGAATGCGTGCATAGTGCCATTGTACAAAGGCAAAGGGGATAAGAGTGAGTGCTCAAATTACAGAGGTATAAGTCTGTTGAGTATTCCTAGTAAATTATATGGGAGGGTATTGATTGAGAGGGTGAAGGCATGTACAGAGCATCAGATTGGGGAAGAGCAGTGTGGTTTCAGAAGTGGTAGAGGATGTGTGGATCAGGATGTGAGAAATACTTAGAAAAACAAATGGATTTGTATGTAGCATTTATGGATCTGGAGAAGGTATATGATAGAGATGATAGAGATGCTCTGTGGAAGGTTTTAAGAATATACGGTGTGCGTGGGAAGATTGTTAGAAGCAGTGAAAAGTTTTTATCGAGGATGTAAGGCATGTGTACGTGTAGGAAGAGAGGAAAGTGATTGGTTCTCAGTGAATGTAGGTATGAGTCAGGGGTGTGTGATATCTCCATGGCTTTTTAATTTGTTTATGGATGGGGTTGTTAGGGAGGTGAATGCACGAGTTTTGGAAAGAGGGGCAAGTATGCAGTCTGTTGTGGATGAGAGAGCTTGGGAAGTGAGCCAGTTGTTGTTCGCTGATGATACAGCGCTGGTGGCTGATTCATGTAAGAAACTGCAGAAGCTGGTGACGGAGTTTGGTAAAGTGTGGGAAGAAGAAAGTCAAGAGTAAATGTGAATAAGAGCAAGGTTATTAGGTACAGTAGGGTTGAGGGTCAAGTCAATTGGGAGGTGAGTTTGAATGGAGAAAAACTGGAGGAAGTGAAGTGTTTTAGATATCTTGGAGTGGATCTGGCAGCGGATGGAACCATGGAAGCGGAAGTGAATCATAGGGTAGGGGAGGGGGCGAAAATTCTGGGAGCCTTGAAGAATGTGTGGAACTCGAGAACATTATCTCGGAAAGTAAAAATGGGTATGTTTGAAGGAATAGTGGTTCCAACAATGTTGTATGGTTGCGAGGCGTGGGCTATGGATAGAGTTGTGCGCAGGAAGGTGGATGTGTTAGAATGTGTTTAAGGACAATATGTGGATTGAGGTGGTTTGATCGAATAAGTAATGTAAAGGTGAGAGAGATGTGTGGAAATAAAAAGTTAGTGGTTGAGAGAGCCGAAGAGGGTGTTTTGAAATGGTTTGGTCACATGGAGAGAATGAGTGAGGAAAGATTGATCAAGAGGATATATGTGTCGGAGGTGGAGGGAACGAGAAGAGGGAGACCAAATTGGAGGTGGAAAGATGGAGTGAAAAAGATTCTGAGTGATCGGTACCTGAACATGCAGGAGGGTGAAAGGCGTGCAAGGAATAGAGTGAATTGTAACGATGTATTATACCCGGGTCGAGGTGCTGTCAATGGATTGAACCAGGGCATGTGAAGCGTCTGGGGTAAACCATGGAAAGTGTGTGGGGCCTGGATGTGGAAAGGGAGCTGTAGAGTAAACATTCCTAAGGTTTGCTATCATTTCCTTTCTTCCCGGATCTGTCGTCTTACTGTACCTTACTTTGCCACATAGGTTTGCTTGTGTTTCCTTTCTTCTCCGACATCTTGTCTTCCCGTAGCTTACATCGGATACGGCTTTGATTCCGTTTCCTTACATACAAGAAATGTCCTCTAACTGCAACTTACATTATCCTCAGATTTCCTTGTGTTTCCTTACTTTCCCGACCTGTCTTCTGACTATACCTTGCATTCTCCCCGGGTTACTCCGTGTTTCTTTTGTTCTAAGACCTGTCGTCTAAATCAACCATACATTCTCCTAAGGTTAACTTGTTTTCCATTATTTCGTGGTCTGTTGTCTTTCTGTACCTTAGAATTTGGTTGTTTTTTCTTACTTCCTGGATATTTCGTCGTACTGTACCTTACGTTCTCACAGAGGTTTACTTGTGTTTCCTTACTTCCCCGACCTGTCGCCTTACTGTACCTTACATTCTCCACAGGTTTCCTTGTGTTTCCGTATTTCGACGAAGTGTCGTTTTGCTCTGGCTTACATTCTCCCTAAGTTTGCATGCGTTCATCTAAATTCCCGACCTATCGTCTTACTGGACCTTACGTTCTCCCCTGGTTTTCTTGTGTTTTCTTACTTTTCTTATATGTCCTGTTACTATAACTTGCTTTACTTTTCCGCCTATCATCTTCCTCTACCTTATATTTATTTCCCCGACCTCTCATCTTACTGTACCCTACTTTCTCCCCAAGTTTGCTTGTGTCCCCTTCCTACCCGGTCCTGTCCCTCCCTGTACATTCTCCACAGGTTTGCTTCTGTTTCTTTACTTTCGTGACCTGTCACCTTACATTATCTTATGTTCTCTCCAGGTTTTGTTTCCATATTTCTTCAGAATGTCGTCTTCCTGTATCTTACATTCTTCCCAGGTTTATTTGCGTTTCTTTACTTCCCCGACCTGTCTTCTTACTCCATCTTCCATTCTAACAGAGGTTTGTTATGTTTCCTTACTTTCCCAACCTGTCGTATTACCATACCTTACATTCTCCAAAAGATTGCCCGTGTTTTCTTACATCCTTCTGTGTCGCCTTACTGTACCTTACATTCTCAACAGGTTTTCCCGTGTTTCTTTATTTCCCCGACTTGTGGTCTTACTGTACCTTATATTCTTCCCAGGTTTCCTTGTGCTTTTTTATTTCACCAATGTGTCGGGTTCCTGTAGCTTACTTTCTCCACGGGTTTCCTTGCGTTTCCTTGCCCGAATTGCTGTCTCACTGCACTTTACCTTCTCACAAAGATTGCTTGTGTTCCCTTACTTCCCCGAGCTGTCGTCAAACTGTACTTTTCATTTTCCCCAGGTTGAGTTTTGTTACCCTATTTCCAAAACCTCTCATCTCACTGGAAATTACATTCAACCTAGATTTCCTTTTTGTTTCAGTATTTCCCAAACCTGTCCTATTGATGTACTTGATATTTTCCTCCAGTTTGCTTCCGTTCCATTGTTTCCTTTGTATGTCTTCTTACTGTATTTTACAGGCTCCCGAGGTCTGTTTCTTTACATAGCCTACCTGTCGTTTTACTGTATATTATATTCTTCACAGGTTTTCTTCTGTTCCTTTATATTTTCGTCTTATCGTCTCACTGTTAAGTAAACTTTCCCAAGGTTTGTTATTGCTTCCATTTTCCCTGATCTGTCGTCTTACTTTATCTTACTTTGCCACATAGGTTTACTTGTGTTTGGCCATACATTCTCCTAAGGCTTACTTGTGTTTGGCCATACATTCTCCTAAGGTTTACTTGTGTCTTATTATTTCATGACCTATTGTCTTACCGTACCTTATCATCTCCCCAGGTTAAGTTGCTTTTCCTAACTTTCCGGATATTTCATCTTACTATACCTTAAGTTCTCACAGAGGTTTACTTGTTTCCTTGCTTCCCCGAACTGTCGTCTTACTGTACCTTACATTCTCTCCAGATTTACTAGTGTTTCCGCATTTCGTCGAAGTGTCGTTTTACTCTGGCTTATATTCTTCCAAGGTTTGCTTGCGTTTACTTAAGTCCCGACCAGTCTTCTTACTACACCTTATGTTCTCCCAAGTTTTTCTTGTGTTTTCTTACTCTCCCTACCGGTCGTGTTACTATAACTTACTTTACTTTCCCGCCCTGTCGTCTTCCTCTACCTTACATTCTACACAGATTTTCTATGGTTCATTCACTTCCACGACTTCTCGTCTTACTATACCTTACATTCTCTCCAGGTTTACTTGCGTTTCCGTATCTCGTCGAAATATCGTCTTCCTGTAGTTTACATTCTCCCCAGGTTTGCTTGCGTTTCTTTACTTCCTCGACCTGTCTTCTTACTTCATCTTACATTCTCGCAGGGGTTTCTTGTGTTTCCTTACTTTCCCAACCTTTCGTGTTACCTTACATTCTCCGAAATTTTTCCCTTCTTTCCTTACTTCCTCAATGTGTCGTCTTACTCTACCTTACATTCTCCCTAGGTTGGCCCGTATTTCATTAATTCCCCGACGTGTCGTCTTACTGTACATGAAATTCTCCTCAGGTTTCTTTGTGTTTTCATATTTCATCGATGTGTCGCGTTCCTGTAGCTTACTTTCTCCGCGGGCTTCCATGCGTTTCCTTGTCCGAATTGTCGTCTTACTGCAGTTTACATTCTCACACAGGATTGCTTGTGTTCCCTTACTTCTCCGACCTGTAGTCATACTGTACCTTACATTCTTCCCATGTTTACTTTTGTTACAATATTTCCACAACCTTTGATCTTACTGGAAATTACATTCTCTCCAGATTTGCTTTTGTTTCATTATTTCCCTCTCCTGTCCTTTTGTTATACCTGATATTTTCCTCCAGTTTGCCTCCGTTCTCTTGCTTCCCTAATATGTCTTCTTCCTGTATCTTACAGGCTCTCGAGATCTTTTTGCGTTTCTTTACATCCACGACCTGTCCTCTAACTGTATATTATATTCTCGACAGGTTTTCTTACTTACAAGAAATGTCTTCTTGCTGTAAATTACATTATCCCATGATTTCCTTGTGCTTCCTTACTTTTCCGACCTTTCTTCAGACTATATCTTGCATTCTTCCCGGGTAACCCCGTGTTTCCTAACTTCCCAGACCTGTCGTCTTATTGGATCATACATTCTCCTAAGTTTTACTTGTGTTTTATCATTTCGTGATCTCTTGTCTTACTGTACCTTAGAATCTCCCCAGGTTTGGTTGCGTTTTCTTACTTCCCGGATATTTCGTCTTACTATACCTTACGTTCTCACATAGGTTTACTTGGGTTTCATAACTTTCCCGACCTGTCATCTTACTGTACCTTGCATTCTCTCCAGGTTTACTTGTGTATACGTATTTCGTCGAAGTGTCGTTCTATTCTGGTTTATATTCATCCAAGGTTTGCTTGCGTTTACTTAAGTCCCCGGCCAGTCTTCTTACTGCACCTTACGTTCTCCCAAGGTTTTCTTGTGTTTTCTTCCTCTCCCTACCGGTCGTGTTACTATACCTTACTTTACTTTCCCGCTCTGTCGTCTTCCTCTACTTTACATTCTACACAGGTATTCTATGGTTCATTCAATTACACTACCTCTCATCTTCCTGTACCTTACATTCTCGCCAGGTTTGTTTGTGTTCCCTTACTACCCTTTCCTGTTGCTTCCTGCCCTTTACATTCTCCACAGGTTTGCTTATGTTTGTTTACTTCCACGACTCGTCGTCCTACTATACCTTACATTCTTCCCAGGTTTACTTGTGTTTTCGTATCTCCTCGAAATATCGTCTTCCTGTAGTTTACATTCTCCCCAAGTTTGCTTCCGTTTCTTAACTTCCCCGACCTGTCTTCTTACTCAATCTTACATTCCTTACTTTCACAACCTATCGTGTCAATATAGCTACATTCTCCAAAAGTCTTCCCGTGGTTCCTTACTTCCTCAATGTGTCGTCGTACTGTTCCTTACATGTTCCCTAGGTTGGCTCATATTTCATTAATTCCCCGACGTGTCGTCTTACTGTACCTTACATTCTCCTCAGCTTTCCTTGTATTTTCTTATTTCATCGAAATGTCGTGTTCCTGTAGCTTACTTTCTCTGCGGGTTTCCTTGCGTTTCCTTGTCCAAATTGTCGTCTTACTGCATTTTACCTTCTCACACAGGATTGCTTCTGCTCCCTTACTTCCCCGACATGTCGTCATACTGTACTTTACATTCTCCCCAGATTTACTTTTGTTTCCCTCTTTGCACAACCTCTCGTCTTACTGGAAATTACATTCTTCCCAGACTCCTTCTGTTTCATTATTTCCCCAACTTGTCCTGTTGTTGTCCCTGATATTTTATTCCAGTTTGCTTCCTTCCCTTGCTTCCCTGATGTATCTTCTTCCTGTATCTTATAGTCTCCAGAGATCTTCTTGTGTTTCTTTATATCCCCCACCTGTCGTCTAACTGTATCTTATATTCTCCACAGGTTTTCTTCTGCTTCTTTACATTTTCGGCCCTGGCGTTTTACTGTGAATTTCCCAAGATTTGCTATTGTTTCCTTTCTTCCCCTATTTGTCGTCTTAGTGTACTTACTTTGCCACATAGGTTTGCTTGAGTTTCCTTTCTTCTCCGACATGTCGTCTTCCCGTAGCTTACATTGTATCTAGCTTTGCTTCCATTTCCTTAGTTACAAGAAATGTTGTCTTCCTGTTGCTAACATTATCCTCAGATTTCCTTGTGTTCCCTTACTTTTGCGACCTGTCTTCTGAGTATACCTAGTATTCTCCTCGGGTTACTCCTGTTCCCTTACATTCCCATACATTCTCCTAAGGTTTACGTGTGTTTTATCATTTCGTGTTCTATTGTCTTACTGTACCTTAGAATCTCCCCAGAATTTTTTTTTTTTTTTTTTGCTTCCCTGATATTTCGTCTTACTATACCTTATGTTCTCACAGAGGTTTACTTGTGTTCCCTTACATCCCCAACCTGTCGTCTTACTATACCTTACATTCTTTCCAGGTTTACTTGTGTTTCCGTATCGTTGAAATATCGTCTTCCTGTAGTTTACATTCTTCCCAGGTCTGCTTCCGTTTCTTTACTTCCCGGCCTGTCTTCCTACTCCATTCTCGCACGGGTTTCTTGTGTTTTCTTACTTTCCCAACCAGTCGTGTTAATATACCTTACATTCTCAAAAAATTTTACCGTTTCCTTACTTCCTCAATGTGTCATCTTACTGTGCCTTACATTATCCCTAGGTTGGCCCGTATTTCATTAATTCCCCGACGTGTCGTCTTACTGTACCTTACATTCTCCCCAGCTTTCCTCGTGTTTTCTTATTTCATCGAAGTGTCGTGTTCCTGTAGCTTACTTTCTCCGCTGGTTTCCTTGCTTTTCATTGTCCGAATTGTCGTCTTTCTGCACTTTACATTCTCACACAGGATTGCTTGTGTTCCCTTACTTCCCGGATATGTCGTCACACTGAACTTTTCAGTCTCCCTAGGATTACTTTTGTTTTTCTATTTCAAAAACCTCTCGTCTTACTGAAAGTTATATTCTCTCCCGATTTGTTTCTGTTTTATTGTTTGTCCGACCTGTCCCCATGTTGTACCTGATATTTTCCTCCAGTTTGCTTCCATTCCCTTGCTTCCCTTATATATCTTCTTACTGTATCTTACAGGCTCACGTGATCTTCTTGTGTTTCTTTACATCCCCCACCTGTCGTCTAACTGTATCTTATATTCTCTAGAGGTTTTCTTCTATTTCTTTCCATTTTTGGCCTGTTGTCTTACTGTAAAGTAAACTTTCCCAAGGTTTGCTATTGTTTCCTTTCTTCCCTGATCTGTCGTCTTAGTTTACTTACTTTGCCACATAAGTTTGCTTGTGTTTCCTTTTATCTCCGACATTTCGTCTTTCCGTAGCTTACATTGGATGCGGCTTTGCTTCCGTTTCCATACTTACAAGAAACGTCCTCTTACTGTAACTTACATTATCTTCAGATTTCCTTGTGTTTCCTTACTTTTGCGACCTGTCTTATGACTATACCTTGCATTTTCCCCGGGTTACCCCGTGTTTCCCTACTTCCAAGACAAGTCGTCTAAATGGACCATGCATTTTCATAAGGTTTACTTGTGTTTTATTGTTTCGTGATCCGTTGTCTTACTGTATCTTAGAATCTCCCCAGGTTTGGTTGCTTTTTCTTGCTTCCCGGATATTTTGTCGTACCATACCTTACGTTCTCACAGAGGTTTACTTGTGTTTCCTTACTTCCCCGACCTGTCGTCTTACTGCATCTTATATTCTCCCCAGGTTTCCTTGTCTTTCCGTATTTGGTCGAAGTGTCGTTCTACTCCTCCTTATATTCTCCCAAGGTTTGCTTGCGTTTACTTCAATTCCCGACCCGTCTTCTTACTGCACCTGACGTTCTCCCAAGGTTTTCAAGGTTTTCTTCTTACTCTCCGTACCTGCCTTGTTACTATTTCTTTTTTCACTTTCCCACCTTGTCGTCTTCCTCTGCCTTACTTTCTACACAGGTATTCTATGGTTCATTCACTTCCACGACCTCTCATCTTACTGTATCTTACATTCTCGCCAGGTTTGCTTGTGTTCCCTTACTACCCTCTCCTGTCGCTTTCTGAACTTTACATTCTCCAAAGGTTTGCTTCTGTTTCTTTACTCCCACTACTTGTCGTCATACTATACCTTACATTCTCTCAAGGTTTACTTGTATTTCCGTATTTTATCGAAACATCGTCTTACATTCTCACAGGTGTTTCTTGTGTTTCCTTACTTTCCCACCCTGTAGTGGCAATATACCTTACAATCTCCAAAAATTTTCCCGTTTTCTTTACTTCCTCAATGTGTCGTCTTACTGTGCCTTATATTCTTCCTTGGTTAACCCATATTTCATTAATTCCCCGACGTGTCGTCTTACTGTGCCTTACATTCTCCACAGCTTTCCTCGTGTTTTCTTATGTCATCGAAGTGTCGTGTTCCTGTATCTTCCTTTCTCTGCGGGTTTCATTGCGTTCCCTTGTCCGAATTGCTGTCTTACTGCACTTTACATTCTTTCACAGGATTGCTTGTGTTCCCTTACTTCCCAGACATGTCTTCATACTGTACTTTACATTTTCCATAGGTTTACTTTTGTTTCCCTATTTCCACAATCTCTCGTCTTACTGGAAATTACATTTTCCCCAGATTTGCTTCTGTTTCATCATTTCCCCATACTGTCCTTTTGTTGCACCTGATATTTTCTTCCAGTTTGCTTCCATTCCCTTCTTCCATTATATGTCTCCTTGCTGTATCTTATAGGCTCCCGAGATCTTCTTGTGTTTCTTTACATTCCCCACCTGTTGTCTAACTGTATCTTATATTTTCCACAGGTTTTCTTCTGTTTCTTTACATTTCCGGCCTGTCGTCTTACTGTAAAGTAAACTTTCCCAAGGTTTGCTATTGTTTCTTTTCTTCCCGGATCTGTCGTCTTACTCTATCTTACTTTGCCACATAGGTGTACTTGTGTGTCCTTCCTTCTCCGACGTCTTGTCTTCCCGTAGCTTACATTGGATCCAGCTTTGCTTCCTTTTCCTTACAAGAAATGTTGCCTTACTGTAACGTACATTATCCTCAGATTTCCTTGTGTTTCCTTACTTTCCTGATCTGTCTTCTGACTATACCTTGCATTTCCCCGGGTTACTCCGTGTTTCCTTACTTCCAAGTCCTGTCGTGATAATTGACCATACATTCTCCCAAGGTCTATTGGTGCTTTATTATTCCTGATCTGTTTTCTTGCTGCAACTTAGAATCTCCCCAGGTTTGGTTGCTTTTTCTTACTTCCCTGATATTTCGTCTTACTATACCTTATGTTCTCACAGAGGTTTACTTTTGTTTCCTTATTTCTTCGGTCTGTTGTCTTACTGTATTCTACATTCTCCCCAGGTTTCCTTGTGTTTCCGTATTTCGTCGGAGTGTCGTTGTACTCCGGCTTATATTCTCCCAAGGTTTTCTTGCGTTTATTTAAGTGCCCGACCTGTCTTTTTACTGCACGTTACGTTCTCTCAAGGTTTTCTTGTGTTTCTTACTTTTCCTACCTGTCCTATCACCATACTTTACTTTATTTTTTCTGACCTGTCGTCTTCCTCCACCTTACTTTCTACACAGGTATTCTATAGTTCATTCACTTCCCCGACCTCTCATCTTACTGTACCTTACATTCTCCCCAGGTTTGCTTATGTTCCCCCACTACCCTTTCCTGTCGTTTCCTGTACTCTACATTGTCCACAGTTTTGCTTCTGTTTCTTTACTTCCAAAACTTGTCGTCTTACTATACCTAACATTATCTCCTGGTTTACTTGTGTTTCCATATTTCATTGAAATATCGTCTTCCTGTAGTTTACATTCTCCCCAGGTTTGCTTGCGTTTCTTTACTTCCCCGACCTGTCTTCTTACTCCATCTTACATTCTCGCAATGGTTTCTTGTGTTTCCTCACTTTTCGGAACTGTCGTTGCAATACATCTTACATTCTCCAAATATTTTCCCATGTTTACTAGCTTCCTCAATGTATCATGTTACTGTACCTTACATTCTCCCCAGGTTGGCCCATATTTCATTAATTCCCCGACGTGTCGTCTTACTGTACCTTGCATTCTCCCCAGCTTTCCTTGTGTTTTCTTATTCTAACGGTGTCGCGCTCCTGTAACTAAATTTCACCGCGGGTTTCCTTGCGTTTCCTTGTCCGAATTGTCGTCTTACTGCACTTTACATTCTGACACAGGATTGCTTGTGTTCCCTTACTTCCCCGAGCTGTCGTCATACTGTACTTTACATTCTCCCCAGGTTTACTTTTGTTTCCCTATTTACACAACCTCTCGTCTTATTGGAAATTATATTCTCCCCAGATTCGCATCTGTTTCATTATTTCCCTAGCCTGTACTCTTGTTGTACCTGATATTTTCTTCCAGTTTGCTTCCGTTCCCTTGCTTCCCTGATATGTTTTCTTCCTGTATCTTACAGGCTCCCGAGATCTTCTGTTTCTTGACATACCCTACCTGTCGTCTAACTGTATCTTATATTCTCCACAGGTTTTCTTCTGTGTCTTTACATTTTCGGCCTGTCTTCTTACTATGAATTAATCTTTCCCAAGGTTTGCTATTGTTTCCTTTCTTCCCCTGTTTGTCGTCTTAGTGTGCTTACTTTGCCATATAGGTTTGCTTGTGTTTCCTTTCTTCCTTGATATCTCGTCTTCCCGTAGCTTACATTAGATCTAGCTTTGCTGCCGTTTTTTTTACAAGAATTATCGTCTTCCTGTATCTTACATTATCCTCAGATTTCCTTGTATTTCCTTAATTTCCCGACCTCTCTTCTGACTATATCCTACATTCTATCGTGGTTACCCCGTGTTTCCTTACTTCCAAGACCTGTCGTCTAAATGGAACATACATTCTCCTAAGGTTTACTTATGCTTTCTTATTTCGTGATCTGTTATCTTACTGTACCTTAGAATCTCCCCAGGTCTGGTTGCTTTTTCTTACTTCCCGGATATTTTGTCGTACTATACCTTACGTTCTCACAGAGGTTTACTTGTGTTTCCTTACTTCCCCGACCTGTCGTCTTACTGTACCTTACATTCTCCCCAGGTTTCCTTGTCTTTCCGTATTTCCTCGAAGTGTCGTTTTACTCCTCCTTATATTCTCCTAAGGTTTCCTTGCGTTTACTTAAGTCCCCGACCTGTCTTTTTACTGCGTCTTACGTTCTCCCAAGATTTTCTTGTGTTTTCTTACTCTCCCTACCTGTCTTGATACTATACCTTACTTTTTTTCCCCACCCTGTCGTCTTCCAATACCTTACATTCTACACAGATATTCTATGGTTCATTCACCTTACATTCTCGCCAGGTTTGCTTGTGTTCCCTTAATACCCTTTCCTGTCGCTTCCTGTACCTTACATTCTCCTCAGGTTTGCTTCTGTTTCTTTACTTCTGCGACTTATCGTCTTACTGTACCTTACATTCTCTCAAGGTTTACTTGTGTTTTCGTATTTCGTCGAAATATCGTCGTACACTCTCGCAGGGGTTTCTTGTGTTTCCTTACTTTCCCAACCTGTCGTGGCTATATACTTTACTTGCTCAATGTCTCGTCTCACCGTACCTTACATTCTTCCAAGGTTGGACCATATTTCATTAATTCCCCGATATGTCGTCTTACTGTACCTTACATTCTCCCCAACTTTCCTTGGATTCTAAATTTCATCGAAGTTTCGTGTTCCTGCAACTTACTTTCTCCGCAGGTTTCCTTACGTCTCCTTGTCCGAATTGTTATCTTACTGCTCTTTACCTTCTCACACAGGACTGCTTGTGTTCCCTTACTTCCCCGACATGTCTTCATACTTTACTTTACGTTCTCCCCAGGTTTACTTTTGTTTACCTATTTCCACAACCTCTCGTCTTACTGGAAATCCCATTCTCCCTAGATTCCCTTCTCTTTATTATTTCCCCATACTGTCCTCTTGTTGTACCTGATATTTTCTTCCACTTTGCTTCCATTCCCTTCTTCCATTATATGTCTTCTTGCTGTGTCTTACATGCTTCTGAGATATTCTTGTGTTTCTTTACATCCCCCACCTTTTCGTTTAACTGCATCTTATATTCTCCACAAGTTTTATTGTGTTTCTTTACATTTTCGGCCTGTCGTCTTACTGTAAAGTAAACTTTCCAAGGTTTTCTATTGTTTCATTTCTTTCCCGATCAATCGTCTAAGCGTACCTTACTT
The DNA here is from genome assembly GCF_036320965.1 of Panulirus ornatus. Taxonomy (NCBI): domain Eukaryota; kingdom Metazoa; phylum Arthropoda; class Malacostraca; order Decapoda; family Palinuridae; genus Panulirus; species Panulirus ornatus. Next base: position 19,805,315 of record NC_092238.1, read on the forward strand.
TGCCACATAGGTGTACTTGTGTCTTTTCTTCTCCGACATGTCGTTTTCCCGTAGTTTGCACTGGATCCAGCTTTGCTTCCGTTTCCTTACTTATAAGAAATGTCGCCTTACTGTAACTTACATTATCCTCAAATTTTCTTGTTTTCTTACTTTCTACCTGTTTTCTGACTTAACTTTGCTTTTTCCCCAGGTTACCCCTTGTTTCCTTACTAAGACCTGTCGTCTTAATTGACCATACATTCTCCTAAGGTTTACTTGTGTTTTATCATTTCGTGATCTGTTGTCCTACTGTACCTTAGAATCTCCCAAGGTTTGGTTGCCTTTTCTTACTTCCCTGATATTTCGTCTTACTATACCTTAAGTTCTCACAGAGATTTACTTGTGTTTCCTTACTTCCCATATTTGTTGTCTTACTGTACTTTACATTCTCCACAGATTCCCTTGTGTTTCCGTATTTTGTCGAAGTGTCGTTTTACTCCGGGTTGTATTCTCCCAAGGTTTTCTTGCGTTTACTTAAGTCCCCGACCTGTCTTCTTACAGCACCTTACGCTTTCTCAAAGTTTTCTTGTGTTTTCTTATTTTTCCTACCTTCCCTGTTATTATACTTTACTTTCCCACCCTCTTGTCTTCCTCTACCTTACATTCCACACAGGTATTCCATAGTTCATTCAGTTCCCCGACCTTTTATCTTATTGTGCCTTACACTCTCCTCAGGTTTGCTTGTGTTCCCTTACTACCCTTTCCTGTCGCTTCTTGTACTTTACATTTTCCACAGGTTTGCATCTGTTACTTTATTTCCGCGACTTGTCGTCTTACTATACCTTACATTCTCTCCAGGTTTACTTGTGTTTCCATATTTCGTTGAAATATCGTCTTTCTGTAGTTTACATTTTCCTCAGGTTTGCCTCCGTTCTTTACTTCTCCGACCTGTCTTCCTTCTCCATCTTACATTCTCGCAGGATTTTCTTGCTTTTCCTTATTTTCCCAACCTAATGTGACAATATACCTTACATTATCCAAAAATTTTCCTGTGTTTCCTTACTTCCTCAATGTGTCGTTTACTGTATTTTACATTCTCCCTAGGTTGGCCAATATCTTATTGATTCCCCGACGTGTCGTCTTACTGTACCTTACATTCTCCCCAGCTTTCCTTGTATTTCCTTATTTCATCGAAATGTCGTGTTCCTGTAGCTTACTTTCTCCGCGAGTTTCCTTGCGTTTCCTTGTCCGAATTGTCGTCTTACTACACTTTACCTTTTCACACAGGATTTCTTGTGTTCCCTTACTTCCCCAACCTGTTGTCATACTTTACTTTGCATTCTCCCCAGGTTTACTTTTGTTTCCCTCTTTCCACAACCTCTAGTCTTACTGAAAATTACATTCTTCCCAGATTTCCTCCAGTTTCAATATTTCCCCAAAATGTCCTGTTGTTGTACCAGATATTTTCTTCCAGTTGCTTCCATTCCCTTGCTTCCCTGATGTGTCTTCTTACTGTATCTTACAGGCTCCCGAGATCTTCTTGTGTTTCTTTACATCCCTCACCTGTCGTCTAACTGTATCTTATATTCTCCACAGGTTTATTGTTTCTTTACATTTTGGGCCTGTCATTTTACTGTAAACTTTCCCAAGGTTTGCTATTGTTTCCTTTCTTCCCCAATCTGTCGTCTTAGTGTACTTACTTTGCCTCATAGGTTTGGTTGTCTTTCCCTTCTTCTCCGACATGTCCTCCCGTAGCTTACATCGGATCCAGCTTTACTTCCTTTTCCTTACTTACAAGAAATGTTCTCTTACTGCAACTTACATTATCCTCAGATTTTCTTGTGCTTCCTTACTTTTCCGACCTGTCTTCTGAGTATACCTTGCATTCTCCCCAGGTTACCCCGTGTTTGCTATGTTCCAAGACCTGTCGTCTTAATGGACCATACATTCTCCTAAGGTTTACTTATGATTCATTATTTCGTGATCTGTTGTTTACTGTACCTTAGAATCTCCCCAGGTTTGGTTGTTTTTTCTTACTTCCCTGACATTTCGTCTCACAATATCTTACGTTCTCACACAGGTTTACTTGTGTTTCCTTACTTCCCCAACCTTTCGTCTTACTATACCTTACATTCTCTCCAGGTTTACTTGTGTTTCCGTATTTCGTCGAAATATCGTCTTCCTGTAGTTTACATTCTCCCCAGGTGTGCTTGCGTTTCTTTACTTCCCGGCCTGTCTTCTTACTCCATCTTACATTCTCGCAGAGATTTCTTGTGTTTCCTTACTTTCCCAGCCTGTTGTGTGAATATGCCTTATATTCTCCTAAAATTTTCCTTTGTTTCCTTACTTCCTCAATGTGTCGTCTTACTGTGCCTTACATTTTCCTCAAGTTTGCTTCTGTTTCCCTGCTTCCCTGGTATGTCTTCTTACTGTATCTTACAGGTTCTCGAGATCTTGTTGTGTTTCTTTATATCCCCGACCTGTCGTCTAACTGTATCTTATGTTCTTCACAGGTTTTCTTCTTTTTTTTTTTTTTTTTTGCATTTTCGGCCTGTCATCTTAATGTATACTTTCCCAAGGTTTGCTTTTGTTTCCTTTCTTCCCCAATCTGTCGTCTTAGTGTACTTACTTTGCCGCGTAGGTTTGCTTGTGTTTCCCTTCTTCTCCGACATGTCCTCCCGTAGCTTACATCGGATCCAGCTTTACTTCCTTTTCCTTACTTACAAGAAATGTTCTCTTACTGCAACTTACATTATCCTCAGATTTCCTTGTGTTTCCCTACTTTCCAGACCTGTCTTTTGACTATACCTTGTATTCTTCCCAGGTTACCCCGTGTTTCCTATGTTCCAAGACCTGTCGTCTTAATTGACCATACATTCTCCTAAGGTTTACTTGTATTCCATTAATCCTGATCTGTTGTCACAGTACCATAGAATCTCCGCTGGTTGCTTTTTCTTATTTCCCCGATATTTCGTCTTACTATACCTTACGTCCTCACAGAGGTTTACGTGTGCTTTCTTACATCCTCGACCTGTCGTCTTACTGTATATATATTCTCCCCTGGTGTCCTTGTGTCTCCGTATTTCGTCGAAGTGTCGCTCTACTCCGCCTTATATTCTTAAGTCCCTGACCTGTCTTATTACTGCACCTTACGTTCTCCCAATTTCTTCTTAAGCTTTCTTACTCTCCCTACCTTTCGTGTTACTATACTTTACATTCCCACCCTGCTGTCTTCCTCTACCTTACATTCTACACAGGTATAGCATGGTGCATTTACTTCCCCGACCTCTCATCTTACTGTACCTTTCTTTCTCCCCAAGTTTGCTTGTGTTCCCTTACTACACGGTCCTGTCGCTTCCTGTACTTTACATTCTCCACAGGTTTGCTTCTGTTTCTTTACTTTCGCGACCTGTCGCCTTACTATATCTTAAGTTCTCTCCAGGTTTGCTTCTGTTTCCATATTTCGTCGAAGTGTCGTCTTCCTGTAGCTTACATTCTCCCCTGGTTTCCTTGCGTTTCTTTACTTCCCCGACCTGTCTTCTTGCTCCATCTTCCATTCTAGCAGAAGTTTCTAATGTTTCCTTACTTTCCCAACCTGTCGTGTTACCTTACCTTACATTCTCCAAAGGTTTTCCCGTGTTTTCTTACCTTCTCGCTGTGTTGTCTTACTGTACCATACATTCTCAACAGGTTTGCCAGTATTTCATTATTTCCCCGACTTGTGGTCTTACTGTACCTTAAATTCTCCCCAGCTTTCATTGTGTTATTTCATCGATGTGTCGTGTTCCTGTAGCATACTTTCTCCGCGGGATTCCTTGCGTTTCATCGTCAGAATTGTCGTCTTACTGCACTTTACCTTCTCACACAGGATTGCTTGTGTTCCCTTACTTCCCCGACCTGTCGTTATACTGTATCCTACATTCTCCTCAGGTTTACTTTTGTTTACCTATTCCCACAACCTCTCGTCTTACTGGAAATTACACTTTCCACAGATTTGCTTCTGTTTCATTATTTCCCTAACCTGTCCTCTTGTTATACCTGATATTTTCCTAGAGGTTTGCTTCTATACCTTTGCTTCCCTGATATGTCTTCTTACTGTATCTTAAAGCCTCCCGAGATCTTGTGTTTCTCTACATCCTCGACATGTCGTCTAACTGTATTTTGTATTCTCCACAGGTTTTCTTCTGTTTCTTTATATTTTCGGCTTGTCGTTTCACAGTAAAGTAAACTTTCCCAAGGTTTGCTATTGTTTCCTTTCTTCCCGGATCTGTCGTCTTACTGTACCTTACTTTGCCACATAGGTTTGCTTGTGTTTCCTTTCTTCTCCAACATCTTGTCTTCCCGTAGCTTACATTGGATGCGGCTTTGCTTCCGTTTTCTTACTTACAAGAAATGTCCTCTAACTGTAACTTACATTATCCTCAGATTTCCTTGTGTTTCCTTACTTTCCCGACCTATCTTCTGACTATACCTTGCATTCTTCCTGGGTTACCTCGTGCTTCCTTACTTCCAAGACCTGTCGTCTTTGTTGACCATACATTCTCCTGAGGTTTACTTGGGTTTTATTATTTCGTGGTCTGTTGTCTTACTCTACGTGATCTGTTGTCTTACTCTACCTTAGAATCTCCTTAGGTTTGGTTACTTTTTTCTCACAGAAGTTTACTTGTGTGTCTTTACTTCCCCGACCTTTCGTCTTGCTGTACCTTACCCAGGTTTCCTTGTGTTTCCGCATTTCGTGGAAGTGTCGATTTACTCCGGCTTATATTCTCCCAAGGTTTGCTTGCGTTTACTTAAGTCCCCGACCAGTTTTCTTACGACACCTTACGTTCTCCCAAGGTTTTCTTGTGTTTTCTTACTTTCCCAACAAGTCGTGTTACTATACCTTACTTTACTTTCCTGACCAGTCGTGTTACTATACCTTTCTTTACTTTCCCACCCTTTCGTCTTCCTCTACCTTACATTTTCCACAGGTTTGCTAAGGTTCACTTACTTCCCTGACCTGTCATCTCACTATAATTCATATTCTCCCCAGGTTTGCTCATGTTTCATTACTACCTGGTCCTGTCGCTTCCTGTCCTTTCAATTCTACACAGGTTTTTCTTCTGTCTCTTTACTTCCCTGACCTGTCGTCTTACTGTACCTTACATTATCCCCAGGTTTGCTCGTGTTCCCTTATACCCCGACCTATCGTCTTACTGTACCTTACATTCTCCCTAGGTTTGCTTGTGCTCCGTATTCTGTCGAAGTGTCGTCTTCCTGTAGTCTATATTTTCCCCAAGATTTCTTATGTTTCCTAATTTTCCCTACTTGTCTTGCTATACCATACATTCTTCCCAGATTTTCCCGTATCCTTACTTTCCCGATTTGTCGTATTACTATACCTTCTATTCTACAAAAGTTTGCTTGTGTTTCCTTTTCTATCCCGACCTGTCGTCTTACTGCACTTTACATTCTCCATAGGTTTCTTTGTATTTCCTTAGTTCCTTAGTTACTACATCTTACAATCTCCCTAGATTTTCTTGTGTTTCCTTACTTTCTCGATTAGTCTTCTGACTGTACCTTACATTCTCCCCAGGTTTCCTGGTGTGTCCTTACTTCCACGAGCTATCTTCTTACGGGACCATACATTCTTCTCAGGCTTCCTAGAGTTTCATTGATTTCCCTTCTGTTGTCTTTCTGTACCCTAGATTCTCCCCAAGTTTCCCTTTGGTTCCTTACTTTCCGGACCATTCCTCTTACTACACCTTACATTCTCGCAGAGATTTGCTTGTGTTCCCATACTTCCCCGACCTGTCTTCATACTGTACTTTACATTCTCCCCAGGTTTACTTTTGTTTCCTTACTTCCACGATCTGTCGTCTTACTGGAAATTACATTCTACCCAGATTTGCTTCAGTTTCATTATTCATCCAATCTGTCCTCTTGTTGTACCCGATATCTTCCTCCAGTTTGCTTCCGTTCCCTTGCTTCCCTGATATATCTTCTTACTGTATCTTACAGGCTCCCAAGATCTTGTGTTTCCTTACTTCCCCGGCCTGGCGTCTTGCTGTAACTTATATTCTCCACAGGTTTTCTTCTGTTTCCTTACTTTCTCGGCCTGTCGTCTGACTGTAAGGTACACTTTCCCAAGGTTTACTATTGTTTCCTATCTACCCCGATCTGTCGTCTTACTGTACCTTACTTCTTACTTTACTTACCTTACTTCTCCGACATGTCGCTTTACTCTACCTTACATTATGCCACGGTTTGCTTGTGTTCTCTTAGTAACGCGACCTGTGGGCTTATCATACATTCATTCTTCCCAGATTCACTTGTGTTTCCTCATCTCCCCGGCATGTGGCCTTACTTCCCCGATATCTCATCTTATTGTACCCTATATTCTCCCCAGGTTTGCTTGTGTTCCCTTACTACGCTTTTCTGTCGCTTCCTATACTTTACATCCTCCTCAGGTTTGCTTCTTTTTCTTTACTTCCGCGACCTGTTGTCTTACTATACCTTACATTATCTCCAGGTTTACTTGTGTTTCCGTATTTCGTAGAAATGTCTTCTTCCTGTAATTAAATTCTCCCCAGGTTTGCTTGGTTCACTTTACCTCCCCTACCTGCCTTCTTACTCCATCTTACATTCTCACAGAGGTTTCTTATGTTTACTTACTTTCCTAACATGCGTTACCATACCTATATTCTCCTAAAGTTTGCCCGTGTTTTCTTACTTCGTCGCTGTGTCGTCTTACTGTACCTTACATTCTAAAGAGGTTTGCCAGTGGTTCATTATTTTCCCGACTTGTCATCTTACTGTGCCTTACATTCTCCCCAGCTTTCCTTGTGTTTTCTTGTTTCATCGAAGTGTTATGTTCCTGTAGCTTATTTTCTTCCCTGGTATCCTTGTGTTTCCTTGTCCGAATTGTCGTCTTACTGCACCTTACATTCTCCAACGGTTTTCTTGTGTTTCCTTATTTTCCCTACCTGTCTTCTTACTATACCACATGTACTCCCCAGGATTACCCGTGTTTCCTTTCTTCCTGGACCATTCATCATACTGTAACTACATTCTCACAGTTTCCTTGTGTTTCCTTACTTCTCCGACCTCTCGCCGTACTGCACCATACACTCTCACACAAGATTTGTTTGCGTTTCCTTACTTCCCTGGTTTCCTTTTGTTTCCGTTATTCACCCCAGGTTTGCTTGCGTTTACTTAATTCCGACCAGTCGTCTTACTGCACCTTACGTTCTCCCAAAATTTCCTTTTGTTCTCTTACTTTTCCTCCCTGTTGTGTTGCTATTCCTTACTTTACTTCGGTGCCCTGTCGTCTTCCTCTACCTTACATTCTCCATAGAATTGCTAAGGTTCACTTACCTTCCTGATCTGTCATCTTAGTGTAAATTTTATTGTCTCCAGGTTTGCTTGTGTTTCCTTACTACCCGGTCCTGTCGCTTCATGTACTTTCAATTCTAAACAGGTTTGCTTCTATTTCTCTACCTTCCCGACCTGCTTCTTACTTCACCTTACGTTCTTCCCGGATTTTCTTATGATTACCTACTTTCTCGACCTGCCTCGTTACCATACCTTACATTCTCCAAATGTATGCCCGTGTTTCCATGTTTCCTCTCTGTTTCGTCTAACCATAACTTACATTCTTCCCGTGTTTGTCTATGTTTCCTTACTTCTCCAACATGTCGTCGTACTGTACCTTACATTCTTCCCAGCTTTGATTGTGTTTTTCTATTTCATCGAAGTGTCGTGTTCCTGTAGCCTACATTCTACCCGGGTTTACTTGCGTTCCCTTATTTGTCCGAACTGTCGTCTTACTGCACCTAACATTCTCCACAGGTTTTCTTGTGTTTCCTTACTTTCCCGCCCTGTCTTATTGCTACTTCTCACATTCTCCCCATGCTTGCCCGAGTTTGCCTACTTGTTCGGCGTTTCGTCTTACTGGACCATACATTCTCCCCAGGTTTGCCTGTGCTTCATTATTTCCCCGATCTGTTGCCTCAGCCCACCTTAGATTCTCCCCAGGTTTGCTTGCGTTTCCTTTCTTACCGAACCATTCGTCTTAATCTACCTTACATACTCACACAGGTTTGCTTGTGTTTCCTTAGTTCTCCGACCTATCGTTATACTTTACAATACATTCCCACGCAGTTTAACTTGTGTTTCCTTACTTTCCCGACCATTCGTCTTACTATACTTTACATTCTCCATAGGTTTACTTTTGGTCCCTTACTTCCACGACCTGTCGTTTTACTGGAAATTATAGTCTTCAATAATTTGCTTCAGTTTCACGATTTTCCAAAACCTATCCTCTTGCTGTACTTTATATATTCTCCCGGTTTGCTTACGTTCCCTTAGTTCCCCGCTATGCTGTCTTACTGTACCTCACATTCTCCCCAGATCTTCTTGTGTTTACTTACTTCCCCTACCCGTCGTCTTACTGTACTTTACATTCTCCCCAGATCTTCTTGTGTTTTTTACTTCCCCGACCTGTCGTCTTAATGTACGGTGCATTTTCTTTAGGTTTGCTATCCTTCCCTACCTACCCCAATCTCTTGTCTTACTGTACCTTACTTTCTCACATATGTTTGCTAGTGTTTCCTTCCTTCTCCGAAATATCGTTTTACTGTATCTTACATTCTCTCTTTTTTCGTGTGTTCCTTTAGTATCTTACCTTCTCTCGAGGTTGACTTGTATTTCCTTATTTCCTCAACCTGTCGTCTCACTGCAATGTACATTTTTCCCAGATTTGCTTATGTTTCATTAGTTCCCCGACCAATCATCTTAATGTACCTTACATTCTCCACAAGATTGTTGGTTTCCCTACTTCCCCAATCGGTTGTCTTACTGCACCTTACATTCTCCTCACATTCTTCCCAGCTTTGCTTGTGTTGTTTTAGTACCTAGACCTCGTCACTTACTGTACCTTACATTTTCCCCAGGTTTACTTGTTTCCGTACTTCACTAGGCTGTGGTCTTACTGGAACTTATATTTTCCCGAGGTTTGCTGCTGTTTCATTATTTCCCCAACATGTCGTCTTCCTTTAGTTTACATTCAATCCGGATTTGCTAGCATTTTCTTACTTAAACGACATTTGTCAGTGCAACCTACATTATCCCTAAACTTGGTTTTGTTTACTTGTTTCCATGACCTGTCGATTTACTGTACCCTACACTTCTCCCAGGTTTCTTTGTGTTTCCCTACGTACCCGACCAGCCGTCTTATTGTATCTTACATTCTGAACAGAGTTTGCCTGTGTTTCCTTACTCCCCGGCCCTGTCATCTCACTGTACCTTACATTCTCCCTAGGTTTCTCTGTGTTCCCTTATTACTCCGACCCGTCGTCTTACTATAACTTACACTCGTGATATGTTTTCTTGTGTTTCCTTACTTTCCCAACCTGTCGCCTGACTGCACATTATATTCTCTCAAGGTTTTCTTGCGTTTCCTTTTTTTCCTTCCCTATCTTCTTGCAATATCATACATTCTCTCCAGGTTTGTCCGTGTTTCCTAACTTCCCCGACTCGTCTTACTGAATCTTACATTCTCCCTAGGATTGCTTGCGTTTCCTTAATTTCGGGACCTGTTATCTTATTGTACCTTATATTCTCCACTGTCGTCTTACAGTACCTTACATTCTCCAAAGGTGTTTGCTTGTGTTTCCGTATTTTTTTGAAGTGTCGTTTTACTGCAGCATATATTCTCCCCAGGTTTGCTTGCGTTTTCTGAATTCCTCGACCTGTCGTCTTACTGCACCTTATGTTCTCCCAAGTATTTCTTGATTTTTCTTACTTCCGTGACCTGTCTTGTTACTATACATTACTTTATTTTCCCTCCCTGTCGTCTTCCGCTACTTTACTTTCTCCACAGGTATGCTATGGTTCATTTACTTCCCGAACTCTCGTCTTACTGTACCTTACATTCTCCCCAGATTTGCTTGTGTTGCCTTACTTCCCCGACCTTCTATGTTACTGAACTCTACATTCTCTCCGGATCTGCTTGTGTTTCCCTCCTTCTCAGATCTTTTGTCTCACTATTCCTTACATTCTTTCCAGGTTTACTTGTGTTTCCTTTCTTCCCCGATCTGTCGTCTTCCTGGAACTTATATTCTCCCAATATTTGTTTTTTTTTCATTACTTCCCAGACATGTCTTCTTGCTGTACCTTACATTCACCCAGTTTTGTTTGCGTTTCTCTAATCCCGCGACCTGTCGTCTTACAGTACCTTAAATTTTCCCCAGGTCCTCTTGTGTTTCCTTACTTCCCTGATCTATCGTCTTACTGTGCGTTACATTTTACACTGGTTTGCCTATGTTTCCTTACTTCCATGACCTATCGTTTTACTGGACCTTCCATTTCCTACAGGTTTCCTTACTTACCCGACCTGTCGTCTTACTGTACCTTACATTCTCCAAAAGTTTGCTTGTGTTTTCGAATTGTTTTCTCCACAGACTAGCTTGTGTTTTCTTACTTCCTCAATATGTATCACTCCACCTTACATTCTCCCATGGATTCCTTGTGTTCCCTTACTAACCCGACCTATCGTGATACTATTCCTTACATCGGCCTAAAGTTTCTTTTTGTTTTCTTACTTCCCCAGCCTGTCGTATTAAAGGACGTAACATTGTCCCTGGGTTTGCTTATTTTTCATTTTTCCCCTACTTGTCGTCTTCCTGTACCTAACATTCTCCCCAGGTACCTTACTTCCCTGACCTGTCGTCTTACTGAACCTTATATTTTCCATATGTTTGACTGTATTTTATTATTTCTTCGGCCTGTCGTTTCCTTGTACATTACATTCTCCCCAGATTTGCTTCTTTTTCTTACTTCCCCGACCTGTCGTGTTCTCAAATCTTTAATTCTCTTTAGATTTTCTTATATTGCTTTGTTTCCTCTTAGTCTAACTTACATTCTCAGATTTGCGTATTTTCTCTTACTTCCTCGATATTTCTTTTTACTGTACCATACACTCTCCCACGATATGCCTGTGTTTTCTTATTTCCCCGACCTGTCGTTTTATTATACCTTACATTCACTCCAGGTTTGCCTGTGTTTCCCTACTTCTACGAACTGTCGTTTTACTGGAGCTTATATTTTTCCCCAGGTTTGCTAGTGTTTCCTTACTTCCATGACCTGCCATCTTACTTTACTTTACAATCTCCACAAGTTTTCTTGTGTTTCCTTAAGTTTCCAACCTGTCTTCTGACTATATCTTACATTCTTACTAGGTTTGCCCGTGTTTTCCTACTTGCAAGACCTCTCGATTTACTGGAACATACATTCTCCTCAGGTATCCTTACGTTTCTTTACTTCCCTACCTGTCTTCTTACTCCATCTTACAATCTCGCAGGGTTTTCTAATATTTCTCTACTTTCCCAACCTGTCGTGTTACCATACCTTCCATTCTTCAAAAGTTTGCCCGTATTTTCTTAATTCCTCGCTGTGTTGTCTTTCTTTACCTTACACACTCCCCAGGTTTGCTTATGTTTCGTTACTTCCCCGACATGTAGCTATACTATTACATACATTCTCACACAGATTTGTTTGTGTTTCCTTTCTTCCCAGGTTTCCTTTTGTTTTCGTATTTCGTCGAAGTATCATTTTACGGCGGCACATATTCACCCCAGGTTTGCTTGCTTTTACTTAGTTCCTCGACCTGTTGTCTTACTGCACTTTACGTTTTCCCAAGGTTTTCTTTACTTTCCTAACCTGTTGCGTTACCTAACTTTACTTCCCGCTCTATCGTCCTCTTCTACCTTACATTCTACACAGGCTTTCTACGGTTCACTTACTTTCTTCACCAGTCATCTTACTGTAAATTATACTCTCCCCAGGTTTGCTTGCGTTTCCTTACTACCCGGTCATGTTGCTTCCTGTACTTTACATTCTCCACAGATTTGCTTCTGTTTCTTTACTTCTCCGACCTCTCGTCTTATCGTACCTTGCATTCTCCACAGGTTAGTTTGTGTTTCTTCTATGTCTTATATTTTCAATAGGTTTGCTTGTGTATCCTTATTTCATCGAAATGTCATCTTACTTTATCTTACGTTCTCCTCAGGTTTGCTTGTGTTCCGTATTCCGTCGAAGTGTCGTCCTCCTGTAGCTTAGATTTCCCCAGGCTTGCCTGCGTTTCCTTACTTTCCCGACCTGTCTTCTTATTCCACCTTACATTCTCGCCGGGTTTTCTTATGTTTCCCTGCTTTCCCGACTTGACGTATTACCATATCTTACATTCTCCAAAGCTTTGCCCATGTTTCCATACTTTCTAGCTGTGTCGTCTACTGTACCTTACATTCTTCCCACGTTTGCCTATGTTTCCTTACTTCTATGACCTGTCGTTTTACTGTATCTTATATTTTCCACGGCTTTGCTAGTGTTTTCTTATTTCATCGAAATATCATGTTCCTGTAGATTACATTTTCCCCGGGTTTCCTTGCCTTTTCTTACTTGTCCGACCTGTCGTCTTACTGCGCCTAAGATTCTCCACAGGTTTTCTTGTGTTTCCCTTTTTTTCCCGTACCTTTTTTTTTTTTTTAACACATAGGTTTGTCGCCTTACTGGATTTCATTTTCTCATTAGGTTTGCTTGCGTTTCCTTACTTCCGGGACCTGTTGTCTTACTATACCTTATATTCTCCCTAGGTTGGTTTGAGTTTCTTTACTTTCCCGACTTCTTGTCTTACTGTAATTTACATTCTCCACAGGTTAGTTTGTCTTTCCTGAATCCCAACCTGTCGTCTTCTGTACCGACCTGTCGTCTTACTGCACCTTACATTTTTCTCAGGTTTTCTTGTTTCATTACTTTCCCGACCTGTCTTCTGATTACATCTTACATTCTCCCTATGTTTGCCCTTGTTTTCCTACTTCCACGGCCTGTCGTCTTATTGAGCCATACATTCTCCCAGGTTTGCCAGTGTTTCATTATTTCCCCGATCTGTTGTCTTTCTGTACCTATTCTCAGCAGGTTTACTCGCGTTTCCTTACTTACCGAGCCATTCGTCTTACTGTACCACACATTCCCACACAGGTTTGCTTCTGTTTCCTTATTTCCCCGACCTTTCTTCTTATTGTAACTTACATTATCCCAAGGTTTGCTTGGGTTCCCTGACTGCCCCAACCTGTCGTCTTGCTGTAACTTACATTTTCCTCAGGTATGCTTGTCTTTCCGTATTTCGTCGAAATATCGTCTTCCTGTAGCTTACATTCTTCCCAGGTTTGCTTCCGTTTCTTTACCTCTCCGACCTGTCTTCTTACTCCATCTTACATTCTCGCCGGGTTTTCTTGTTTCCCTACTTTCCCGACCCGTCGTGTTAACATACCTTACATTCTCCCCAGGTGTGCCCGTGTTTCCTTAATTTCCCGACCTGTCGTGTTAACATACCTTACATTCTCCCCAGGTGTGCCCGTGTTTCCTTAATTTCCCCGACCTGTCGTCTTACTTTACCTTACATTTTCCCAAGCTTTTCTTGTGTTTTCTTATTTCATCGAAATGTGTTCCTCAGGTTTCCCTCCGTTTCCATACTTCCCCGACCTGTCGTCTAACTGCACCTTACATTCTCCCCAGGTTTTCATGAGTTTCCTTATCTTCCCTACCTGTCTTCTTCCTATACCATACATTCTCCCCAAGTTTTCCCGTATCCTTACTTCCCCGAATTTTCGTCTTACTGGATCCTATATCCTGTCAAGGTTTCCTTGCGTTTCCTAACTTCCGGGTCCTGTTATCTTACTCTAAAGGTTTTTCTGAGTTTCATTACTTTCCTGACCTATCGCCTAACACTATCTTCCATTTTACGAAAGTTTGCTTGTGGTCCCTTACTACCCCGACCTTTCGTCTTAATGTACCTTACATTCTCCATAGGTTTGTTTGTAATTCCTTAGTTCTCCGACCTGTCGTCTTACGTCTTATAATCTCCCAAGGTTTTCTTGTGTTTCCTTACTTTCTCGATCCGTCTTCTGACTGCATCTTACATTCTCCCCAGGTGTCCTGGTGCGTCCTTACTTCCACGACCTTTCATCTTGCTGGACCATACATTCTCTTCAGACTTCCTTGAGTTTCATTATTTCTTCGATCTGTTGTCTTATTGCACATTAGATTCTCCCCAAGTATCCTAGTGGTTCCTTACTTCCCGGATCATTCGTCTTACTTTACTTTACATTCTCACACAGGATTGCATGTGTTTCCTTACTTCCCTGGTTCACTTACTATGGTTCACTTACTTTCTTCATCTGTCATCTTATTGTAAATCATATTCTCCCCAGGTTTGCTCGTGTTTCCTTACTACCCGGGCTTGTCGCTTCCTGTACTTTCAATTGTACAGATGTTTCTTTCTTTCTCTTTACTTCCCCGCCCTGTAGTCTTACTGTACCTTAAATTTTCCCAGGTTTGCCAGTGTTTCGCATTGCGTCGAAGTGTCGCTTTCCTGTAGCATACATTTTCCCCAGGTTTCCTCGCGTTTCCTTACTTCCCTAACCTATTTTCTTAGTCCACCTTACATTCTTGCTTAGTTTTGATATGTTTCCCTACTTTTCCGACCTGTCGTGTTACGATACCTTATATTCTCCAAAGATTTGCTCATGTTTCCATACTTTCTCGCTGTGTAGTCTTACTGTATCTTATATTCTTCCCACGTTTACGACTGTTTCCTTACTTCTCCGACATGCCATCTTACTGTATCTTATATTCTCCTCAGGTTTGTTTATGTTTTCTATTTCATCGAAATATCGTGTTCCTACAGCTTACATTCTTCTCAGGTTTCCTTGCGTTTCCTTACTTGTCCAACCTGTCGCCTTGCTGCACCTTACATTCTCCCTAGGTTTTATTGTGTTTCCTCCTCCACCTCCCTCCCCACCCCTTCCTCTACCTTCTTAATATACCATACATTCTCCCCAGGTTTGGCCGTGTTTCTTTACTTCCTCGACTTGTGGCTTTACCGGATCTTATATCCTTCTTAGATTTGCTTGCGTTTCCTTACTCCCGGGACTTGTTGTTTTTCTGTACCTTCTATTCTCCACGGGTTGTCTTGCGTTTCCTTAGTTTCCCGACCTGTCGTCTTACTTTAACTCTCGTTCCCCACAGGTTAGTTTGTGCTTCCTTAATTCCTGACCTGTCGTCTTCTGTACCTTACATTTTCAACGGGTTTGCTTTTGTATCCTTATTTCATCGAAGTGTCATCTTACTGTACCTTCCATTCTTCCCGGGTTGGCTTGCGTTTTCATACTTCAACCTGTCATCTTACTGCAATTTACATTTTCCTCAGTTTTTCTTGTTCTCCTTACTTTCCCGACCTGTCTTCTGACTACATTTTACATTTTCCCCATGTTTGCCCTTGTTTTCCTATTTCCAAGCCCTGTCGTGGAACACATTCTCTCAAGGTTTACCTGTGTTTCATTATTTCCCCGAGTGTCTTTCTGTACCTCAAATTCTCTCCAGGTTTGCTTGTGTTTCCTTACATCCCCGACCTGTTGCCATACAGTACAATACATTCCCACACAGGTTTGCTTCTGTTTCCTTACTTCCCCGACCTTTCGCCTTATTGTACCTTACATTCTCCCCAGGTTTGTTTGTGTTCACTTACTACTCAAACCTGTCGTCTTACTGTACCTTACATTCTCCTTGGGTTTGCTTGTGTTTCCGTATTTCGTCGAAGTGTCGTCTTCCTGTAGCTTACATTCTTCCCAGGTTTGCTTGCATTTCTTTACTTCCTCGACCTGTCTAATTACTCCATCTTACATTCTCGCAGGGTTTTCTTATGTTTCCCTACTCTGTCACCTTGTCGTATTACCATACCTAACATTCTCCAAAGGTTTACCCGTGTTTCCTTACATCCCCGACCTGTTGTCTTACTGTACCTTACATTCTCCCCAGCTTTCCTGATGTTTTCTTATTTCATCGAAGTGTCGTGTTCCTATAGCTTAAATTCTCCCCGGTTTTCCTGGTGTTTTCTTACTTTTCCCGGACCTGTCATTTTGACTACATCTTACATTCTCCCATGCTTTTTCCCGTGTTTCCTACTTTTCCGGCCTGTCGTCTTATTGGCCATACATTCTCCAGGTTTGCCAGTGTTTCATTATTTCCCGATCTGTTGTCTTTCTGTACCTATTCTCAGCAGGTTTACTCGCGTTTCCTTACTTACCGGCCATTCGTCTTACTGTACCATACATTCCCACACAGGTTTGCTTCTGTTTCCTTATTTCCCCGACCTTTCGTCTTATTGAACTTACATTATCCCAGGTTTGCTTGGGTTCCCTGACTGCCCCAACCTGTCGTCTT
Organism: Panulirus ornatus; assembly: GCF_036320965.1. Taxonomy (NCBI): domain Eukaryota; kingdom Metazoa; phylum Arthropoda; class Malacostraca; order Decapoda; family Palinuridae; genus Panulirus; species Panulirus ornatus. The sequence goes on from NC_092238.1 coordinate 19,821,554, forward strand.
GCTGTAACTTACATTTTCCTCAGGTATGCTTGTCTTTCCGTTTTCGTCGAAATATCGTCTTCCTGTAGCTTACATTCTTCCCAGGTTTGCTTCCGTTTCTTTACCTCTCCGAACTGTCTTCTTACTCCATCTTACATTCTCGCCGGGTTTTCTTGTTTTTCCCCACTTTCCGACCCGTCGTGTTAACATACCTTACATTCTCCCCAGGTGTGCCCGTGTTTCCTTAATTTCCCGACCTGTCGTGTTAACATACCTTACATTCTCCCCAGGTGTGCCCGTGTTTCCTTAATTTCCCCGACCTGTCGTCTTACTTTACCTTACATTTTCCCAAGCTTTTCTTGTGTTTTCTTATTTCATCGAAATGTGTTCCTCAGGTTTCCCTCCGTTTCCATACTTCCCCGACCTGTCGTCTAACTGCACCTTACATTCTCCCCAGGTTTTCATGAGTTTCCTTATCTTCCCTACCTGTCTTCTTCCTATACCATACATTCTCCCCAAGTTTTCCCGTATCCTTACTTCCCCGAATTTTCGTCTTACTGGATCCTATATCCTGTCAAGGTTTCCTTGCGTTTCCTAACTTCCGGGTCCTGTTATCTTACTCTAAAGGTTTTTCTGAGTTTCATTACTTTCCTGACCTATCGCCTAACACTATCTTCCATTTTACGAAAGTTTGCTTGTGGTCCCTTACTACCCCGACATTTCGTCTTAATGTACCTTACATTCTCCATAGGTTTGTTTGTAATTCCTTAGTTCTCCGACATGTCGTCTTACGTCTTATAATCTCCCAAGGTTTTCTTGTGTTTCCTTACTTTCTCGATCCGTCTTCTGACTGCATCTTACATTCTCCCCAGGTGTCCTGGTGCGTCCTTACTTCCACGACCTTTCATCTTGCTGGACCATACATTCTCTTCAGACTTCCTTGAGTTTCATTATTTCTTCGATCTGTTGTCTTATTGCACATTAGATTCTCCCCAAGTATCCTAGTGGTTCCTTACTTCCCGGATCATTCGTCTTACTTTACTTTACATTCTCACACAGGATTGCATGTGTTTCCTTACTTCCCTGGTTCACTTACTATGGTTCACTTACTTTCTTCATCTGTCATCTTATTGTAAATCATATTCTCCCCAGGTTTGCTCGTGTTTCCTTACTACCCGGGCTTGTCGCTTCCTGTACTTTCAATTGTACAGATGTTTCTTTCTTTCTCTTTACTTCCCCGCCCTGTAGTCTTACTGTACCTTAAATTTTCCCAGGTTTGCCAGTGTTTTCGCATTGCGTCGAAGTGTCGCTTTCCTGTAGCATACATTTTCCCCAGGTTTCCTCGCGTTTCCTTACTTCCCTAACCTATTTTCTTAGTCCACCTTACATTCTTGCTTAGTTTTGATATGTTTCCCTACTTTTCCGACCTGTCGTGTTACGATACCTTATATTCTCCAAAGATTTGCTCATGTTTCCATACTTTCTCGCTGTGTAGTCTTACTGTATCTTATATTCTTCCCACGTTTACGACTGTTTCCTTACTTCTCCGACATGCCATCTTACTGTATCTTATATTCTCCTCAGGTTTGTTTATGTTTTCTATTTCATCGAAATATCGTGTTCCTACAGCTTACATTCTTCTCAGGTTTCCTTGCGTTTCCTTACTTGTCCAACCTGTCGCCTTGCTGCACCTTACATTCTCCCTAGGTTTTATTGTGTTTCCTCCTCCACCTCCCTCCCCACCCCTTCCTCTACCTTCTTAATATACCATACATTCTCCCCAGGTTTGGCCGTGTTTCTTTACTTCCTCGACTTGTGGCTTTACCGGATCTTATATCCTTCTTAGATTTGCTTGCGTTTCCTTACTCCCGGGACTTGTTGTTTTTCTGTACCTTCTATTCTCCACGGGTTGTCTTGCGTTTCCTTAGTTTCCCGACCTGTCGTCTTACTTTAACTCTCGTTCCCCACAGGTTAGTTTGTGCTTCCTTAATTCCTGACCTGTCGTCTTCTGTACCTTACATTTTCAACGGGTTTGCTTTTGTATCCTTATTTCATCGAAGTGTCATCTTACTGTACCTTGCATTCTTCCCGGGTTGGCTTGCGTTTTCATACTTCAACCTGTCATCTTACTGCAATTTACATTTTCCTCAGTTTTTCTTGTTCTCCTTACTTTCCCGACCTGTCTTCTGACTACATTTTACATTTTCCCCATGTTTGCCCTTGTTTTCCTATTTCCAAGCCCTGTCGTGGAACACATTCTCTCAAGGTTTACCTGTGTTTCATTATTTCCCCGAGTGTCTTTCTGTACCTCAAATTCTCTCCAGGTTTGCTTGTGTTTCCTTACATCCCCGACCTGTTGCCATACAGTACAATACATTCCCACACAGGTTTGCTTCTGCTTCCTTACTTCCCCGACCTTTCGCCTTATTGTACCTTACATTCTCCCCAGGTTTGTTTGTGTTCACTTACTACTCAAACCTGTCGTCTTACTGTACCTTACATTCTCCTTGGGTTTGCTTGTGTTTCCGTATTTCGTCGAAGTGTCGTCTTCCTGTAGCTTACATTCTTCCCAGGTTTGCTTGCATTTCTTTACTTCCTCGACCTGTCTAATTACTCCATCTTACATTCTCGCAGGGTTTTCTTATGTTTCCCTACTCTCTCACCTTGTCGTATTACCATACCTAACATTCTCCAAAGGTTTACCCGTGTTTCCTTACATCCCCGACCTGTTGTCTTACTGTACCTTACATTCTCCCCAGCTTTCCTGATGTTTTCTTATTTCATCGAAGTGTCGTGTTCCTATAGCTTAAATTCTCCCCGGTTTTCCTGGTGTTTTCTTACTTCCTGGACCTGTCATCTGACTACATCTTACATTCTCCCCATGCTAGCCCGTGTTTTCCTATTTCTGCGGCCTGTCGTCTTACTGGGCCACACATTCTCTCAAGGTTTACCTGTATTTTATTATTTCCCCGATCTCTTGTCTTTCTGGACCTCAAATTCTCACCAGGTTTAATTACGTTTCCTTACTTACCGGCCATTCTTCATACTGTGCCTTACATTTTCACGCACGTTTGCTTGTGTTTCCTTATTTCCCTGAACTTTCGCCATACATTCCCACGCAGGTTTACTTCTGTTTTCTTACATTCCTGACATTTCGTCTTATTGTACTTTACATTGTCCCCAGGTTTGCTTTTGTTCCCTTACTACCCCAATCTGTCGTCTTACTGCACCTTACATTCTCCCCAGGTTTTCATGTGTTTCCTTTTTTCCCCTACCTTTCTTCTTACTATACCATACATTCTCTCCTGGTTTGCCCGTGTCCCCTAACTTCCTCGACTAGTCGTTTTACTGAATCATATATTCTCCCCAGGTTTGCTTGCGTATCCTTACTTCCAGGACCTGTTGTTTTACTGTACCTTATATTCTCCACCGATTGAGTTTCCTCTCTTTCCCGACCTGTCGTTTTACTGTAACAAACATTCTCCACACGTTTATCTCTCTCCTTACTTCCCCGAACTGTCGTCTTACTGTACCTTACATTTTCAACGGGTTTGCTTGTGTATCCTTATTTCATCGAAATGTCATCTTATTATAACTTACATTCGCCCCAGGTTTGCTTGCATTTCCTTACTTCCCCGACCTATCGTCTTGCTGCACCTCAAGTTTTTCTCATTCTTTTGTCCATACTTTGCCGACCCGTCTACCGACTACATCCTAGATTGATTAATCAGTTTATATAAAACCAGCGTTTTGAAAAGTTTGAAAAGAAATATTACTCTTATTAATCGAATTTAATAATATATCATATTGATTATCAATTAAATGATAAATAAACAATAACATAAAGATTTAAATCCTATAAAAAATGAGATACTATAGTGATACTGGAAGAAAACTCTTTCAAGCCAGATACATGAGTTTATCATATCGAAAACGAGGCAACGTTCCACGAACTCAAATAAAAACAAAAGCTACACCCACCAACTTAATATAAAAGAAAAAACTGAAAAGACTACCACTTAAAAATATATCTTTGAAAAGCATCCTTATGAAAATCAGAGCAAAACCTCCTCCCCTGTATTCAGTACTAAATCTAAAAAAATCCAAATTAAATCTGTTAAAAATAAAAATCTCAACAAAACTATAAAGCCAAGCTAACTTCGTAAGAAATAGTTTGCGCTACAGCACGTAAACTTCCTAACAAAAAATATTTCCTTTATGAAGATCATCCTGCTCTTGTAATAGGATACACTCCTAATCTTAAACAACACAAAAAAACAAAGCTCCTATATAAAAATTCATTATCCCCAACTCAAAAGGCATAACGGACCACCCAACCAAAGGGACTGTTAAACAGGAGACAAATAATATACAACAGAAATAGACAAGACTGGAAAGGTTTGTTCCTTGGAAAATAATTTTACAGCATCGGAAAAAGGCTGCAAAATTCCAGCAATGCCTACATTAGTAGGACCCTTACGAATCTGCATATATCCTAAAACTCTTCGTTCCAACAAAGTCACAAACGCTACGGCGACTAATACACAAATAATGACTAACAAATACTTTAAAGGAGAAACAATAAAAATGATTAACTCAACTTATTACTAAAAATAGACAAGTTAGCATATTACTTATAGACATTAAATTTTATACAATTAGATCCTAAATCTAATGCACAAATTCTCCCAAAGTAATATTCCACACTAAGAAATTATTTCAGCTCTTAAATCCTTTCGTACTAAAAGAATTATTTTTTTCATATAAGCTTTTCCCTCCAATTATTTACTTGAATTAGTCTTACTTACATTCAAAATTAATTTTTTTTTCTGAAATAACCAGATATTAAGACTCGATTAGTATCTCACCACTAAAAGCTATTAAGAACTTATTTACCACTAAGAATATCTTAATCTTTTAGCTATTCTTTTTTCGGGATTTCCAGTTTTATCTGGAAATTTTCAATTCTCCCTGATACAAAACGTACAAAATTTCATATTTTCTTTTCCAAAATCAAACTTTTCATTATACTTAAACTTTCCCTCACGGTACTTTAAAGTATAGTATAAATTTCAACATACTAATCGATTATGATCTTAACTATTTTTCTTAATGAATATAAGAGTCCTTTCATTCTAAACAAGTTTACATTCAAAACAAATCGAATCGCACGATATATCTTATCAACGTTAGTGAAACGCTTAACTAAAAAGCTTTGCTTTACTTCCAGGTGCACTTTCTAGTACACTCACTATTTTGCCACTTATCTCATTTAATCTAATGAAAGCGACGGGCAATACCTACACACTTTAGAGCTAATATCATTTTACTTTACTAAAGTTAAAATTACAATTGGATCCATCTTGATATATTCATCCTGAACATAATCCGCTTAACATTAAAAACCATTGTAACCCATTTTTACCTATCCATTTGCAGCACCTTGATCTAATTTATTTGGTATGAACACCAATTACAATAATTAATCAATCAAAATTATCTGTAATGAAGCTATACTAACTATACACGACTAGGAAACATTTTACATGGTTTATCGTTTATAAAACAGGTTCCTCCAAACTAAAGTACCGCCAGGTTCTTTGAATTAAAAACTGATTAACTACTAGTACTCAAGTTATACAATATTTGCTCCTATTTAAGTAACAGAGTACCTAATCCTGGTACTTACCTAAATTTTCTAGGCTTCAATTTAAGTCTAATAAGACTTGCATTCACTGCTTTTAAACTAATAAACAGATTTCACTTATCATAATATTGAACGCACAGTTTTATTCAACAATACTCATCTAACCTTTATACTTATTCACAATTACTAGGACATAGAGTTTAACGCCGACTGCTGGCACAGGTTTTAACCTGACCTAAAGAGGCTTTGCTTAATCCACACTTATTTGATTTATTGAATTTTCAATACTGCACTTCTAAAAACCATAGCTCTTACTACCGCTTTTATACACTCTTCATATCTAACGAACAGTGCCACAAATTAAAAACTAAAGTTTTCATGTATTTTCCAATATATATATATATATATATATATATATATATATATATATATATATATATATATATATATATATATATATATATATATATATATATATATATATATATATATATATATATATATGTGTGTGTGTGTTTGATGATAGAGTGGCAGACATAGGGTGTTTTGGTCGAGGTTGTGTGACAAGTGAAAGGGTTAGGGAGAATGATTTGGTAAACAGAGAAGAGGTAGTAAAAGCTTTGCGGAAGACGAAAGCCGGCAAGGCAGCGGGTTTGGATAGCATTGCAGTGGAATTTATCAAAAAAGGGGGTGACTGTATTGTTGACTGGTTGGTAAGGTTATTTAATGTATGTATGAATCATGGTGAGGTGCCTGAGGATTGGCGGAATGCTTCCATAGTGCCATTGCACAAAGGCAAAGGGGATAAAAGTGATTGCTCAAATTACAGAGGTATAAGTTTGTTGAGTGATCCTTGGAAATTATATGGGAGGGTATTGACTAAGAAGGTGAAGACATATACAGAGCATCAGATTGGGGAAGAGCAGTGTGTTTTCGGAAGTGGTAGAGGATGTGTAGATCAGGTGTTTTCTTTGAAGAATATGTGTGAGAAATACATAGAAAAGCAAATGGTTTTGTATATAACATTTATGGATCTGGAGAAGGCATATGATAGGGTTGATAGAGATACTTTGTGGGAGGTATTGATAATACACGGTGTGGGAGGCAAGTTGTTAGAAGCAGTGAATAGTTTTTACCGAGGATGTAAGGCATGTGTACGTGTAGGAGGAGAGGAAAGTGATTGGTTCTCAGTGAATGTAGGTTTGCGGAAAGGGTGTGTAATGTCTCCATGGTTGTTTAATTTGTTTATGGATGGGGTTGTTAGGGAGGTGAATGCAAGAGTTTTTGAAAGAGGGGCAAGTATGCAGTCCGTTGTGGATGAGAGAGCTTGGAAAGTGAGTCAGTTGTTGTTCGCTGATAATATACTGCTGTTGACTGACTCATGTGAGAAACTGCAGAAGCTGGTGACTGAGTTTGGTAGAGTGTGTGAAAGAAGCAAGCTGAGAGTAAATGTGAATAAGAGCAAGATTATTAGGTACGGTAGGGTTGAGGGAAAAGTCAATTGGGAGGTGAGTTTCAATGGAGAAAAACTGGAGGAAGTGAAGTGTTTTAGATATCTGGTAATGGATTTGGCAGCAGATGGAAACATGGAAGTGGAAATGAATCATATGGTGGGGG